>NW_026843652.1:1358075-1663218 GCF_030254825.1 Meriones unguiculatus
ATTTAACAACGCAAAGCAGGCCCAGTTGCTGGTTCTCCCAGCATAACTCTGTTTCTACCTGCCATAGGTTAATGGTTGGCATTTCAGCCTTCTAGCCTAGGGTCTGAGTTCCCCTTCCCCTGGATGGTTTTACTAATGTAATCCAACCATTTTGGTTACCTGGTCTTTTTTATCTATTATTTAATATCCTAGCCTCTTGGTCTGGCTTTGCCCTCTCCTCTCCTCCCTTTCCTTGTAAGGCTCTCAGTCATGTCCCCTCTGAACTCTTCCAGACATCCCTGCCTCTTGCTATTCTGTCTCTTTTATGTATAATAAACTTTCTACTGTAACATACCTAGAATCATTCATGTCCTTACCTTTTTTTCTTTTTTTCATTCATTTCTCATTTACCACTCCTTACTTTTAAATTCATGGTCACTTTTTGCTGTAATTGTTGTTACTGTTTGACTTTGACTTGTTTGGCTTTGGGATTTCTCAGCTATGAGGTAGGGATAGCTGCACTGAACATTGATTGTGTGTTGGATTATGCACACAAAGGACCCTGTGTCTTGGAAGAGGAACTGTCTCCTTGTGTCTTGGAGACTGGAATGTTGTACTAAAATACAGATTTCTTATAGTAGGGCTCTGTCTGACCCTAAGGTGGAAGGGCCCAACTGGGAAGGCCTCAGCTGTCTGAGCCTTTTGATTGGATTCCCCAGTAGAGGAGCTGCTACTGTCCTGAAGCCCAGCCAGGTGGCTGAAGGAAACAAGGGACTCTGGGCAGACCTACCAATCAGCAGCACCACTGGAAGGTAGCTCATATTTTCTTTTCAGGATTCTTCTCTGATGCAGCTGAAGAGAACTGTGAGGGGAACCACAAACCATGCAATGGTGAGTCTGTGGGCCACTGTCCCAAAAACCAGGAGGAACAGGTCTGCTAAGCTCTCTGAGTCTGATATGGTGATGCTGAGACTGTGAGTCTACTGTAGTTCTGTTGATCTATGTGGTGACTTGGGGAGTGGTCCTTTGTCACTGATTCTCCCTTGAGTATGGATTTCTTGGGGGCCTTGGGTGGGGATCTGGGAGAATTCCTCTGCAGCCCTGGCAGTTTAAAATGATGCTTAAAATATCACTGTCCAGTGTGCACACACATACATTGCTTTTGGTGTGTACTGGGAAGACAGACTGGAAAACTAATTGTCTGCTCTCTAGAAGTTCTGAACCTTGCATTACACATTCAGGTTTGTGTGGACAATTTTATAAATAGTTTTAAAGCTGGTAGAGAAGGGGCTATGTGCATCCTCCAGCAATTTTTGTTTGCAATCTTTTTATCTTTTTACTACTTTCAACCACAGTGTTGTGACTCAGAAAAATTTAATTTCAGGACACAAAGTGAATTCCTGAAATGCAGAGGTTTTTAAGGTGTGCATGGTGTTGGGTAGGTGTGTAATGCAGATTCCATATCTTGTGGCACAATCCATGTGGGAGTAAACAAACATGAAAACCCTCACCACATCGGTTTGTGTGTGGCTTTCATTGGGGCTGGATTTGTCTGAAACCACAAGAATGCATGAGGGGCTGTAGAATCGTAGCCCACTTTTTGGATCACTTTTTTTTAACAGAGAGCTCCAGAGCATAGAGCATGTTTTCTCTCCTTTTGAAAGAATAATCTATAGTAGTTGGTGGGTCACAAATATACTTTAGCGGTCAGTTTGAGTTGCTTTTGTAAGAGTTTTGAAGTCTGTTTATTTAATTTCTACACATATATAACCAAAGGTAACTTGGTCAAGTACACATTTTTCCTGGCAGAGTTTCATTGGGAATTTTGAGGGAAATTGGAATATATTTTTAAGCTTATGGTTTTCACTTTTTCTCTTCATCTCCTAATTTTGTCAAAACTGTTGTACACATTTTTGGTAGTTGTAGCTCTGAGATACATTCTGAGGTCACAGCTGCCCATGTGTGTACTCTTACTTCATAATCCTATTTGGAATTCTGTATCATTTTTCATGGGATATAGCTTTGGAATCATCTTTCCTCTTAGAAATTCATAGAAATTTTCTTCAGATTCTGTTGAATTCATGTTGAAAAATAGCCAACATCTTTGTATTTTTAAATAGATCATTTCATTAGTGTCGTTTACTCTAGTATAAAAGGGTAAATGATATTATCCTACATAATCATTTGTTTAGCAAACTACATTTAGTACATAAAATTGAAAGTGATATGAAATAATTTTCAATCTATAAAAAGAAGACCAGTATAGAGTTTACTGACAGAAAAAAACATTGTTACAGTCAGAAAAGCTATCTCATCAAGTATAATTTGAGAAGACAAAAAGTGAAAATAATACATGGTCCAGAATTGAACTATAAATTTGAATGTGATATGGGATCGTGTATTAGCATACAAAATCAACTCTTGATAGCAGAATTTGGGATTTCCTGTGGATACAAACTAAAATTAGGTAACATCAAGTAGTTTTAGAGTCACTGTAAAACTGCAAGTATTTAATGTATGTAATCTGATGGTTTTGCAGATATTACCCCTACCCACACACCCTCATTACCAAAAGCAACACAATAAACCATGTTTTTACACATTCTCATTGTTTCCATGTTTATGTGTGCCTACATTGCACAGAGCTCTTATAAAATGACAGAATTGCTATGGATCCCAACAGTCTTCTCAGTAAATTTTCAGGTACTTTAGATTGGTTTTAAATAAGTATCTGAATTCTCATGCTTATTGCATTTATGTTCGTGGTGGCATACCTTTCAAAATAACCTAATTCTTCATTTGTTGAGGTCACTCTGAGTATCTCAGGAGGACAGTATGGTAAATAAATGAAGACAATAGCAATGGTTAAAGGATTACACACTTTTAAAAGACTCTCACAGTCAGTGCTGTATTAGTCATGAAAGAGGATATAAGTACAGCATAAACAGTGTTAAATCAACAAACTTCTCTTTCTCTCTCTAATTTCAATCTTGCTGCATTTCTCTTTGTCCATTGGGTAGGAGACGTTCAATTATCTTGTCTACCTAATGAAAGACAGAAACAACACAACCTAGGTGAAGCAATCACTTTCAAAGAATTTTTATAACATTTTTTAGTTGGTATGTGGAGAAGGAAAATCAAATATCAGACTTTTTAGAGCAAAAGTTGTTATGGAAAAAAAGCAAATGTGCTTTTATAGTATAGTATAAAAATGCAGATAGTTGGTTTATTTTGATGGTCTGAGAGCTTTATGCCAATGAGTCATGAAATAATTTGTTATGGAACAAAATTATTATGGAAAAGTTGTTATGGAAAAAAAGCAAATGTGCTTTTATAGTATAGTATAAAAATGCAGATAGTTGGTTTATTTTGATGGTCTGAGAGCTTTATGCCAATGAGTCATGCTACACGAAGTGAAAATGAGTTAAGAAACAGACTGACTTGTTTTGTTTGAATTGAAATAATGACAATAAATTACAGTTGATTAAAATGTAATAGTCTTACACAAGTGACACTTTTCTTAGTTTTGTTCTGATCAGCTAACCTGTCTTAGATGGTAATACTTTTATTTTTATTGGAAAAACATGTCTAAACACTTAACATTTTAAAACATCAGTTTGTATATACTTAATGTATTATATATTTAATGTATAGTGTATAACATTATGCATTTATTTCTGTTATTGTGAATATTATTCAAACATTCTTTTTGGTTGCTTCTTTTTAAAGATTTTATTTATTTAATTAATGTTCTGTCTGCACATGCGCCTGCATGCCAGAAGAGTGCAACAGACCACAGTATAAATGGTTGTGAGCCACCATGTGGTTGCTAGGAATTGAACTCAGGAGCTCTGAAAGAACAGAGAGTGTTCTTATCTGCTGGGCCACCTCTCCAGCTCCAAACTTTAGTTTTTATTATAGAGAAGAAAGAGTACTCTTTTGGAATTAAGTGAGCAGGGACCCCTATAATTCCACATAACAGCAGAAAATTACCATTTTTTTTACCTGCATGATATATATTTCACATTGGTGAGAGTAAAACTTCTGATTTCACAGATCTAGATAGGACTAAAGAATAAGCTTGTTAAACTCCTGAGTGATGCTTTCTCTCTATGCACAGAGAACAATAACTGTACGTCATGATTGTGTTTGCCTAGTCGTCACTATTTCACTTCTCTTTGATTGCATCCCTTCTTCCCAGTTTTTAGGTAGGAAAATTTAATTAATGCTTTTTAATTGAAAAGGATTCTTCCCTCATACAATATATTCTGACCACTGTTTACCCTCCCTCTACTTCTCCCACGTCCAGCATACCTCCCTTCTTCCCCAGATCCACTCCTTCCACTCTGTATCCTTTTCAGAAAAGAACAGGCCTCCAAGATAGGACTGCCAAACAAGACCAAACAAGATACAAAACGATAAAGCAAACAGACCTCACATTGAGGATTGAAAAGGAACCTGATAGGGGAAGAAGATTCTCAAGAGCAGGTGAGAGAGTCAAAGCTACACCTGTTCCTAATGTTAGGATTCCCACAAAAATACAGAGCTAACAGCCATGACACCTCAGTAGAGGACCTGGTGCTGAGACATGCACATGCAATGCTTGCCATTTATGTCTCTGTGACATTCCTGGCCATGCAGGGAGTGGGTTCCATCCCATGGCTTAGGCTGTAAGTTAAACCAAACATTAGCTCACCACTCAAGCAAGTTTGGTGCCACCACCACCCCTTTACATCTTGTAAGCAGTACAGATTTTAGGTGGAGTGGTTTTATTCTGGGTTTGTGTCCAGGTTTCTCTTTCAGGAGCCTGTACAGTACTGTCTCACCCCAAAGAGACTAGAACATAGGGGTGAAGTCTTTCAGCCTGCACCTGGTCCACCTCTCCACCTTCAGTATGAGTGAGCTGTCGCTTGTCCTGATAAACTTCACCATTCTGACATATGTAAAATTAAACCTCAAACCTTAAAGGCTAAGGATGCTGAACCTGAACAGTGTTTCTCAGCTATTTGAGATTCTCCTGTTGAGAATTCTTTATTGAGATCTGTTCTCTGTTTTTTATTTTATATTTTTATTTTTTAAATATAAGTTACAGTTTATTAACTTTGTATCCCAGCTGTAGCCTGCTCCCTCATTACCTCTGATTCCCACCCTCCTCCCTACCCTTTTCCAAGTCCACTGATAGGGGAGGTCCACCTCCCCTTCAATCTGACTTTAGCTTATCAGGTATCATTGGGACTGGCTGCAGTGTCCACTTTTGTGGTCTAGCAAGGCTGCTCCTCCCACAGAAGAGGGAGGTCAAAGAGCCAGCCATTGAGTTCATGTCAGAAATAAACCCTGTTCTCCTTACCAGGGTACACACTTAGATACCAAGCTACCATGGGCTCCAACTTAGCAGGGATTCTAGGTTATATCCATACATGGTCCTTGGTTGGAGATATAGTCTCATAAAGGACCCCTGTTCCCATATATAATTAATTGGTCCTTGTGGCACTCCTGTCCTCTCCATGTAATACTAACTCTCTCTTCTTTCATATGATTCCTTGCCCTCAGAGGACCGGACCCACAGTGCAATTGATGCTCAGCACAGAACTCACTGCCTGGTGAGATGTATTTCAAAAAAAATAAAATAAAATTTCTTAAGAATAAGATTAAAAGCTCTGATATAAGAAGGTTTTGTGAGGATGGCAGCAATGTCTGATTTAATGTCTGTGCACAGACAATAATAATTAGAGGTCCCCTCATCCACCCACTCAAAAATCTTATAAAAATTTAGTTATATAAGAAACCCTCCCTTAAACAAATCCTTAAAGCCTAAGGTCTTGCCAGTCATGCTTGCACAAGCCTTTAATCTAGGCACATGAAAGGCAGACACAGGCTGTTCTTTGTGAGTTCAGGCTGGTTGACAATAACAGGCCTAAACAAAACAGAAAATCTGAGATGGATTTGGTGGCACAGGCCTTAAATCCCAGTCCTCTGGCAGAAAGAAGCAGGCCAGTCTCTGTGAGTTTAAGGTCAGCCTGGTCTACAGATCTAGTCCAAGACAGCAAAGGGTAAAAGGAGAAGCCCTGTCTCAAAATACCAAATCATAATATATATCTCTGTGTCTGTATGTGTGTGTGTATACATATATGTATTAGCTGTATACATACACAGAGAAATTTATTCTGTCAGTTCTTTTCATGGGTAGAGCCTTCACTAGTATAACTTTCTGTTTTCTACATCTTCCCATTGAGGAGAAATTTTTACCTGATGATAGTACTCCAATGTGTCATGTTTTTCCTGCTTTTTTTTTTCTCCTGGGTTTTCTCTGATCTTCCAGGAGAAAAGTGGCTGCAGTTTACCTGACCCCAGCGTGAATTCACAGAACATAAAATCTCCTTCCATTTTCTAAAATCTCTCTATAATTTTTAATACTCTTGGCACCCTTCCTCCTGTGGGACAGGCTGTTCGCTCTGCTACAGGTTGAATAACAGTTGTGCAATGTCCACCTTGATTCCAGCAGGAAGAGGGAAATTGCATTGTGAGTGTGGAAGACAGAGGGTAGGCTAGGGGAGGACAGGCACAAATGATGAAATGCAAATTTCTGCATATCTGAAGAAGATTTGGTACTGAAACCGCAGCCTGAGCCATAGATAACTAAGCCTTGTCCCTTCATTACAGTGTAAACCTAAGGGAGGTGCTCATGTCACTCAAGACTCACTGGCCAATCAGAATCTTCCATCCCTCCATTTGAGGAAGAGGCCGGTTCTTCTTGGCGACATGGTGCATGTTCCCTCTATAGCTGAGCTGGATTGAATGGTTGGTGTGCTCTGGTATGAGTGCAGCTGCTGTGTGCTGTGAGGCGATTTCAGACAAGTTTGGTGAGTTTGTGGTCAGTGCCCCCAACCTGGTGGAGCAGGAGGCTGAACGACAAGAGCTTCTGTGTAGGGTCTTTCATGGGCCTGGGTGGGAACCAGCAGCCAGAATCAGCCATGGGAGATGTCCCTTTTCCTAGCTCTGAACAGAGCAGAGCATCTGAATATCTTGGCTATGGTAGCTTTTGGTTGGGAGCAAAGAAAACTCATTTCCAGAACAGAAGGTTAAAATGAAAGCTTTATTTTCTGAGCTCAGGGAGGCAGCCAGTTCAGGATCTGAAAGGTGACCCAGAGTAAGCTTTATTGTATATTTAAAGAGTTAAATCCACACGGCGAGGGCCCCTTGGTGAGTCCTGGGGTCATCCAATCAAATTTTAACATTGTGGGTTAGGCAAGGGAGTTTCTGTTGGAGGCTGTGTTGATCCACTGGGCTCAAGGCCTTTAACTGTTTTCCAAGACATTTGGTCTGGATTCCAAGGCCCTTCATTTATATCCCTTGACACGTGGTCTGGAGCTCAAGGTGATAAAGAAACAGAAACAAAGACATGAGTGCTCTGTCTGTAATAAGGCAGGGCTTTGTAAGTGATATATTTTTACAATTCAGGCACATTGGTTAAGGTAGCAGCAAGTTTTACCAGTTAACTGATAATTAGGAAAATGTTTCAAGGGGTTCAGTGGGAGACGGCGCTGAAAGGTTTGGAATGTGAAGTTAATTTAATCTTGCTAGTAAAGTGGAAGAGTTGCTTGGAGAGGGCTGGGGCACTGGAGGCTGCCTCCTTACACGCTATGGGCTTGCATGTTTACAAAGTATTTGCAACAGGGGCTTGAACACAGAATTGTCCTTGGTAGGATGCAAACTCAGAGAGGCCTAGTTTCTAGTATCTTTTCCAAGTACTGACCTTGGCATTTAACATTCAGGTATAAGATTCCTTTGGAATTAATTTTGTGGAGGTTGTAAATAACATATGTGTTGAGTAGCACTTCATTATAAAGCTGTGGTGTAAACACCTAGAATTGTTCATGTAAAGGATTTACCAATACTTAGGTGACAGGAAGTCACACCAAGTAGAATTTAGCTAAGGGCTACATAGATAAGTAGCATGCCAACCAGGCATGCTTGAGATAAGGATGCTAGGAAATACATGTTTGCATAAGACGATAGTCAACAAATTTGTCTACAGCCATAACCAGGGAGACAGCCCTGATTCATATGAAGCACTGGCCCATGTCCATGTCAAAGAACAGGCATCTAACAAGCTGCTTAATTGCCATTACAGACTGACAGCCAGCATTAAAGACTGTTGTGCCATAAAGTTACAGTTTTCTTGAGAAAAGCATAGCTCTGTCACATGGGGAGGACATCTGGTGAAAACCAATTGAACAGGGAAAACACTGCCCTGATCAAACAAAGCTTTCCCCAAGAGCCTCGTGTATGGAGAGTGACCTAACTTCTTCTCGTACTCCTCAGATATGCTTGGCAGAACCAGATCAACCTGTGGCCTAGTCTTTGGGAGATTTGCCCAAGATTATGAGGTATTTAAAATAAAGCACTGTTCCTATTCTAAAACCAGGAATAGGGTGAGCTGCAGGTTCAGGGCATTTGAGGAGTGTTTCCTTCAGATTCTGAGAACCCAACTCTTTCTAACACCTGGAGATACCCTCATCAGTTCCAAAGTCACTGTGTTCTTGGTAAATAATGTTCTTGAGATCCTGTGTTCCCCTTGTGCAGTGTTGTTTATTAGACTTTTCATGGTTTTATACCATTGTATGAGATTGTCTGATCAATTCATAGATGTCTCCTGTTTCCTTCCATTTCTCCCCAAGGAGTGTACAATATGCTATGCTCCTTAAGAAGCTTAATTAGGATAAGATATAGTTTGTGCAAAACCTTCCCACCCTAGCTTCTACATTTTCTACCTTCTACTTTTCCTAATATTTGAAACCTCTGAGACATCTCACTTATACCCTGTCACTGAATAATGACCTACTGTATTAGGGGAGTGGAGTACATAAATCATTCTAGGAATATCTCCCAACTGGCTCAGTGGCTAGACTTGAACTCTCTGGTCCATATTGAAATTGTTTAATATATAAACTGGAGCCTAAAAGAGACTTAAGGAAGACTGCATGTATGGAGTACAAAATCAGTTTTAGGTTGTCTTATAGCATTAACTAGAGCTAGATACATGCTATTATTAAAGAAAACTTTTTTAATTAACCATTTAATTGTGTGTGGCATACATTCTCCCTGATGGTGGATATTAACTCTAGAATAGCTGCATCTTCATTGTTTTGGAAAAATATTTCTGAGACAACTGTTGTTGGCTCAAGTCACATTTTTCCTAGTCTCTTGTTCCCCAGATGCATGACTTTGCTTTCCTCTTGGTTAAAATTCCTAAATTCTGAAGTTAAAGGCTGTGCACATCAGAGTCTTAAAAATTACTCATTTGAGACATACAATGAGCTGTCTACTGTGTGTGCAGTAGGAAGACAGCTTGGAAAAAATGAAAGTCAGATTTCAAGAAGCTTTAAACATTGTTTCCTAATTCAGTTGTTTTGTGATGAATGTTACAAGTTTACAAATAGGCTTCAAAATGGTGTCAAGGAAGAAATGTAGATCGGTCTTCAGCAGTATTTGATTAGCATCCTTTTATGTTTCCACTCACAGCAGCCACGATGATGTGACTTAAGAACAGAATTCTAGGATTAAAAGGAGTTTCTGAGCTGCAGAGATATCTCAAGTGTACATAGTGTTATGCAGTTACATAGGACAGATTTCATATCTTGTGCTGGAATACATGTGGCAAGAACGAGACTTAAAATTACTATTTCACATTGTTTTGTTTATGGGATTCAGTAGAACTGTGTTTATCTTCAATCACTGGGGGCACATGAGCTATAACCCTATAGCCCACCTTTCTGGTGACCTCCATTTACAGATAGAGGTCTAGAGCATGGGTATTTTCTTTGAAAAATAATCAGTTATATCTAGAAGATAATTTGTTTTTTTTAATTTTTTATTAATTACACTTTATTCATTTTGTATCACCCCATTAGCCCCTCCCTCCTCCCCTCCCGATCCCACCCTCCCTCCGCTTTCTGCAGGCATGCCCCTCCCCAAGTCCGCTGATAGGGGAGGTTCTCTTCTCGTTTCTGATCTTAGTCTATCATTTCTCATCAAAAGTGGCTGCATTGTCATTTTCTGCAGCCTGGTAAGGCTGCTCCCCACCTCAGCAAGGAGGGTTTGAGGAGGGTTTCCTTCAGATTCTGAGAACCCAACTCTTTCTAACACCTGGAGATACCCTCATCAGTTCCAAAGTCACTGTGGTCTTGGTAAATAATGTTCAGATCAAAGAGCAGGCCAATCAGATTATGTCAGAGGCAGTCCCTCTTCCTATTACTATGTAACCCCCTTGGACACTGAACTGCCATGGGCTACATCTGTGCAGGGGTTCTAGGTTATCTCCATGAATAGTTCTTGGTTGGAGTATGAGTCCCTGTGTTCAAATTTTCTGATTCTGTTGCTCTCTTTGTGGGGTTCCTGTCATCTCCAGCTCTTACTATTTCTCACTTCTTACATAAAATTCCATTCACTCTGCCCAACAGTTGCCCATCAGGCTCAGCATCTGCTTTGATAGTCTGCAGGGTAGACGCTTTCAGAGACCCTCTGTGGCAGGTTCCTAGTTTGTTTCCTGTTTTCTTCTGTTTCTGATGTCCATCCTCTTTGTCTTTCAGGATGGGGATTGAGCGCTTTAGTCGGGGTCCTCTGTCTTGCTTAGTTTCTTTAGATGCACAGATTTTAGTGGGTTTCTCCTATGTTGTATGTCTATATGAGTGAGTATATACCTTGTGTGTCTTTTTGCTTCTGGGACAACCCACTCAGGATGATCCTTTCCAGGTCCCACCATTTGCCTGCAAATTTCATGATTTCCTTATTTTTCATTGCAGAGTAATACTCCATTGTATAGATGTACCACAATTTCTGCATCTGTAGATAGCTTTTGGTAAAATGGCCATTTTTACTATTTTAATCCTGCCAAGCCATGAGCATGGGAGATAGTTTCATCTTCTGATATCTTCTTCTAATTCTTTCTTCAGAGACTTGAAATTTTTTTCATACAAGTCTTTGACTTCCTTGGTTAGGGTTATACCAAGGTACCTTATGTCATTTGTGGCTATTGTGAAGGGTGTTGTTTCTCTAATTTCTTTCTCAGCCCTTTTGTCTTTTGTATATAGGAGGGCTACTGATTTTTTGAGTTAATTTTGTATCCGGACATTTTGCTGAAAGTGTTTATCAGCTGTAGGAGTTCCCTGGTAGAGTTTTTGGGGTCACTCACGTATACTATCATATCATCTGCAAATAGTGATGATTTGACTTCTTCCTTTCCAATTTGTATCCTCTTGATCTCCTTCAATTGTCTTATTGCTCTAGCAAGGACTTCCAGAACTATGTTGAAGAGATATGGAGAGAGTGGGCAGCCTTTTCTTGTCCCTGATTTCAGTGGGATTGCTTTAAGATTCTCTCCGTTCAGTTTGATGTTGGCTATAGGTTTGCTGTATATTGCCTTTACTATGTTTAGATATGTGCATTGTATCCCTGATTTCTCCAATACTTTAAACATGAATGGATGTTGGATTTTGTCAAAGGCTTTTTCAGCATCTCGGGAGATTTTCATGTGTTTTTTTTTTCTTTCAATTTGTTAATATGGTGGATCACATTGATGGATTTCCGTATAATGAACCACCCCTGCATACCTGGGATGAAGCCTACTTGGTCATGGTGGATGATATCTTTGATGTGTTCTTGTATTCGGTTTGCGAGTATTTTGTTGAGTATTTTTGCATCAATGTTCATAAGGGAGATTGGCCTGAATTTCTCTTTTTTGGTTGGGTCTTTGTGAGGTTTAGGTACCAAGGTGACTGTGGCTTCATAGAATGAGTTTGGTACTGTTTCTGTTTCGATTTTGTGGAATAGTTTGAAGAGAATTGGAGGTAGCTCTTTTTTGAATGTCTGGTAGAATTCTGCACTGAAACCATCAGGTCCTGGGCTTTTTTTGGATGGGAGACTTTTGATGACTGCTTCTATTTCCTTGGGGGATATAGGACTATTTAATTGATTTACCTGGTCCTGATTTAGCTTTGGTAAGTGGAATCGAGCAAGAAAATTGTCCATTTCATTTAAATTTTCAAATTTTGTTCCGTATAGACTTTTGAAGTAAGTCCTAATGATTGCTTGGATTTCCTCAGTGTCTGTAGTTATGTCCCCCTTTTCATTTCTGATTTTGTTGATTTGGATGGTGTCTCACTGACTTTTAATTAGCTTGGCTAAGGGTTTGTCTATCTTGTTGATTTTCTCAAAGAACCAGCTCTTGGTTTCATTGATTCTTTGAATTGTTTTATTTGTTTCTAATTGATTGATTTCAGCCCTGAGTTTGATTATTTCCAGCCGTCTGCTCCTTCTTGGTGTATCTGCTTCTTCTTTTTCTAGGGTTTTTAAGTGAGCCATTAAGTTGCTTGAATGCGCTGTCTCAGATTTCTTCTTGAAGGCACTTAGTGCTATGAACTTTCCTCTTAGCACTGCTTTCATTGTGTCCCACAAGTTTGGGTATGTTGTGTCTTCATTTTCATTGAGTTCTAGGAAGATTTTAATTTCTTTCTTTATTTCTTCCCTGACCCAGCTGTCTTTTAGTAGCAAGTTGTTCAGTTTCCATGTATGTGTAGGCTTTTTGCTATTTCTGTTGTTACTGAGGTCCAGCTTTATTCCATGGTGATCAGACAGGATACAAGGGATTATTTCAATCTTCCTGTATTTGTTGAGGCTTGCTTTGTGACCAACTATGTGGTCTATTTTGGAGAAGGTTCCATGAGGTGCTGAGAAGAAGGTAAATTCTTTTGTGTTTGGGTGTAAGGTTCTGTAAATGTCTGTTAGGTCCATTTGATTCATGACCTCTGTTAGAGATATTGTTTCTTTGTTTACTTTCTGTTTTGTTGACCTGTCCTTTGTTGAGAGTGGGGTGTTGAAGTCTCCCACTATTAGTGTGTGGGGATCTATATGTGGTTTAAGTTTTATCAATGTTTCTTTCACAAATGTGGGTGCCCTTGTATTTGGGGCATAGATGTTCAGGATTGTGTTGTCCTCTTGGAATTTTCCCTTGATGAGTATGAAGTGTCCTTCCCCATCTCTTTTGATGAATTTTGGTTGAAAGACTATTTTATCAGATATTAGAATGGCTACTCCTGCTTGCTTCTTGTGTCTATTTGCTTCTTTGTGACATAGGTGTGTTTCTTGTATACAGCAGATTGCTGGGTTTTGTTTATGCATCCATTCTGTTAGTCTGTGTCTTTTTATTGGAGAATTAAGTCCATTGATATTGAGAGAGAGTAATGACCAGTGGCTGTTAGATCCTTTGAACTTGATGTTGGCTGTGGTCATACGGTTGTGTGCTTGGTTGTTTTTTGTTTTACTGTAGTAGGGTTATTTCCTGTGTTTTCTTGAATGTAGCTAGCTTTCTTGGGTTGTATTTTCCCTTCCAGTGTCTTCTGTAATGCTGGATTTGTTTGTAGGTATTGTTGAAATTTGTTTTGGTCATTGAACATCTTGTTTTCTCCGTCTATGAGGACTGAGAGTTTTGCAGGGTATAGTAGCCTGGGCTGACATCTGTGTTCTCTTAGGGTCTGCATGATATCTGTCCAGGCCCTAGTCTCTGTTGAAAAGTCAGGTGTGATTCTAATGGGTTTGCCATTATATGTTACTTGGCCTTTTTCTCTTGCAGCTTTTAGTATTTTTTCTTTGTTCTGCATACTTACAGTTTTAACTATTATGAGGCGGGAGGATTTTCTTTTCTGGTCTAATTCATTGGGTGTTCTATAGGCCTCTTGTATTCTTATTGGCCTCTCCTTTAAGTTGGGGAAATTTTCTTCAATGATTTTGTTGAAAATATTTTCTGGGCCTTGGTGCAGGGAATCTTCTTTTTCCTCTATTCCTATTATTCTTAGGTTTTGTCTTTTTATGTTGTCTTGAATTTCTTGGACGGTCTGTGTCAGGAATTTTTTAGATTTAACATTTTCTTTGACAGATACATCTATTTCTTCCATTGTATCTTCCACACCTGAGATTCTTTCTTCCATTTCTTATAGCCTATTGGTTATGCTAACCTCTGTAGTTCCTGCTTTCTTCCCTAAGTTCTTTCTCTCCACAATTTCTTCCATTTGTGTTTTTTTTTTTAATTTTTCCAATTCTATCTTCAGGTCTTGAGCTATTTTGTTGGTTTCCTTCCCCTGTCTGAGTGTATTTTCATGTTTTTCTGTCAATTCCTTCAGCTGTTTGTTTGAACAATCCACTCTTTCTTTTATTTCATTCAGTGATTTAAGCATTTCCTCTTTAAAGGCCACATACCGTTTGGCTGCAGCTTCTTCTATTTCTTTTCATATTTTATATGTTTCCTCTGTTATCATCTTCTTGAGCATAGATGTTAGGTCGTCTCCTTGAATTTCATTTATGCTGGGGTGTCTAGGGCTATTTGCCCCTGGATAACTGGCTTCTGGAGATGCCATAATGCTCTGGCTTTTGTTGGTTGAACTTTTACGCTGTCCTCTACCCATTGGGCTATCTTAGTTGTTTGAATTTAGTTTCTGGTTGTTCCTGGACTGTTGTAGTGAAGAGAATCCCTTTGGCAGGAAAATGCTTTTTCCTGAAGGAAGCCTTCTCAGCTTTTTGGGTATAGTCCCTGGATGTCTGATGTTTTTCAGGAGTTGCTACAGCTCACCTCAGACATAGAGACCTGGGTGGTAACTGTGGTCCTGATTAGTCAAGAGGGCTCTCCTCTCACCGGGAGAAGTACTGGAGACAACTGCCCTCCTTCTGGATTTTCTTGCTGTAAATTTAGTGATCAGCTGCTGTAACCTGTGTGTCCCGTGGTTTGGTCGCTTTTGTTAGGGATAACTGGTTGCCCCTTGGAGCAGTATCTGGGGGTTGATCTCAGGGTTCCCGGTCTTTTGTAGGTCTGAGGTTGGGGCTCTGTGCCCCAGAACCCAAGAGATAATCTGTGGCGGGTGAGTACTGCTCCGGTGTCTTGGGGCACTCAGTTCTGTCTGTAAGGAGTAGTTGCTATGAAGCAGGCCTCTGAGCTGGTGGAGCGTGCGCCCACCTGCTAGTCTGCGGGAGCTGAGTTTCCAATCATTCTGTGTTCCCTCTTTGGGCCCAGATCTGTGATGGGTGGCTGTACTCACCTGTTTGCAATTTGCAGTCTGCTAGACTTTCCCTAGGTGACCCCAGCAGCACGGTTTCTTCCTTCTCTGTGGGGTCCTCTCCGGACAGGGGTTCCCAGTCCCTGTTGTACTGGGGCGCGCAGCTTGTCTGTACTGCTGAGCTGAGCGCAAAGCTCTTCGTGCACGGCAGGAGCTCGACTGTGATGGCAGCAGAGACCTTCCGGGGAAAGACTGGGTGACCTGCGATCAGACCCGCAACCCTGCTTCCCCGTGGGGTTCCCCCACGACTGGGACTCCCAGTCTCATGTACCCTTGTGCCCACAGATCAGTCTGGGAAAGTGACTGGGACACGCCTGCTTGCGGCTCCAGCCTGGATTCCCAAAGCCTGCGTTACCTGGGATTTCTTCCGGGTTCTGGCTGTGTAGCCGTGAGAGGACCCGACCAATTCCCACGCTGTGGGAGCCTCCCCTCACCTGGGAAACACGATCGATGTAGTTTCAGGGCCCTGAGTTCAGTCTCCTGGTCTCTGCACGGAGAGTGCTGTCCTGCTTCTCAGACGCGCTGTTCTCCCGGCGCCGCCTTCTTGGCTCCCCCTAAAAATATTTTAAATGAAGGATACATTTCCAGTATTCTAAATATCTTGCTTTCTGTTGTACATGTGTGTGGATATTTTAGACAGCATTGACCTACAATGATGTGCATGTGAATTTCACTCGAGAAGAGTGGGCTTTGCTGGATCCTTCCCAGAGGAATCTCTACAAAGATGTAATGCTGGAGACCTACAGGAACCTCACTGCTATAGGTAGGACAGTGAATTTTTTTTTTACCTTTTAAAATATGCGGAAAACTCTTTATTCATTATTGAAGTGCTTCTGCAATTTCTCTTGAGGATGAGCAAGAATGAGGTCAATGGTTCTTTCATTGACCATAGAGCACGACTTAAATTTTGTCTTATTTCCGATAATGAATCATACATATTGTGTTATTGTATTTTAGGCTACAATTGGGAAAGTCATAACATAGAAGAGCATTTTCAAAATTCTAGAACACATGCAAGGTAATTTTTATGAATGAATATCGTTCTGAGAAAATTTTAATATGTTCTGGAAGTTTGAAAGAGAAGGGAGAGTGTAAATGAACTGTTTTAAGTGTATTAATTGATGATGTCTAACTTGTTACTAAACCATGTACCTCCATGTTAGGTATTTGATGTGTGCTTGCAAGGCACTCCTCTAAGAAAGAATGCAAGGAAATCATACTTACACAAGATCAATGTTTAAATTGTTTACTCATTAGCGCTATGAGGTAAAAGTGAAATTTGTTTAGTCTCCTACAACTCAGATATGTGTGAATGCATCATGAAATCATGTTATTTATTATTATTCTTTAATAGTGATATAATCATGTATCACAATGTATACAAGTCATTATAACATATGTATATTGAAAGAAACAATGTACCACCCAGAACAACTAAAAGGTATAGTAGTCCCCATTTTGAGTGGATGTTTAAAAATTGATACCTATTATACTTTATATGGGCTATTTAGAGCTGCCAGCAGTACAAATAATGACACAGAGGCTTTTTAATATTTTAAAGCTTAGGCAATTTAACTGGGCAGATTCTGAACCCTTTTTTTCCCTAACACAAACCTAGCACAGTGTCCGGATGCATGGCCAGCTCTACTTCTTTGTTCATGGTCATGTCCATCTGTTAACCTCACTGTCATGCTGGTGAGTAGCCTATCATTTGCTTTCTTCCCAGCAACCCTCTCTCACTCAGAAGTTCTGTCCTCCATTTTGTGCAGTGCTATCACTTGTTAGCTCTTTATTATTTCCAATAGATAAGTAAGGAAGGACAAATGTTTACAAAATATATGACAGGTGATCAGCCATAGAACCAACAATAATATGATTTCGTCAGTACTTAGCTGGTTGCTGGCTCATCAATCAGCATTCACCTGTACTGGCACATTTTCACAGAATATACACTAACATCATTTACCTGGCTATTCACCTTCATTAGGAATTCTCACAAAATCACAGTGCAAAAAATATAAGTTTTAGGAATATACAAATTATTCTTTTTCTAACAATTATCTTTACATATTTAGTTTGGTGCACAGTATAGGGAAAGTTATTAATCCAGTTAGTGTGTTAAAGCTCTGAGGTATTCTAGTTTTCTATAAATATGTGGTAAAACATCCTATAAAAGAAAGTATATGATAAATGTGTGCCAGGTAAAAAAATATTTTTACCATCACAGGTATTTTCAAATATGCAAAACAACCCGTAGAGAAGAACATCATAAATATAAAAATAATGATGAATACTCAAAATGTAATTCTTCTTTACCTTTAATTCAAATTGCAAAATTAAGTCATGTGTCAAAAACATCCATTAGTGTAATGAATGTGGAAAAGGTGTCATATGTGCCAATTATCTTTGCAGGTATGAAAACAATCATTGTGCAGACAAACTCCCTGAAGATACTCAATATGAAGTCGTTGCACATCACAGTAGTCCCCACACATGTAAAAGTATGCATACTGGTGCAGATCACTATGAATGTAGCCTATATAGCAATGCCTTTGCACATAAAAGTCATCTCCTAAGACATAAAAGGATACATAGAGGAGAGAAACATCATGAATGTAACCGATGTGGTAAAGCCTTTCTACATAACAGTCATCTCCCAATACATAAAACAACTCACACTGGAGAGAAACTTTATGAGTGTAATGAATGTGGTAAAGCCTTTGCATGTAACAGTCATCTCCTGCTACATAGAACTCACAGTGGAAAGAAACCTTATGAATGTAACCAATGTGGTAAAGCCTTTGCACGTAACAGTAGTCTTCTAGTACATAAAAGAACTCACACTGGAGAGAAACCTTATGAATGTAACCAATGTGGTAAAGCCTTTGCATTCAAGAGTAGTCTTCTAGTACATAAAAGAACTCACACTGGAGAGAAACCTTATGAGTGTAATGAATGTGGTAAAGCCTTTGCATGTAACAGTCATCTCCTGCTACATAGAACTCACAGTGGAAAGAAACCTTATGAATGTAACCAATGTGGAAAAGCCTTTGCACGTAACAGTAGTCTTCTAGTACATAAAAGAACTCACAGTGGAGAGAAACCTTATGAATGTAACCAATGTGGTAAAGCCTTTGCATGTAACAGTAACCTTCTAGTACATAAAAGAACTCACACTGGAGAGAAACCTTATGAATGTAACCAATGTGGTAAAGCCTTTGCATCGAACAGTAATCTCCTAAGACATAAAAGAACTCACACTGGAGAGAAACCTTATGAGTGTAATAAATGTGGTAAAGCCTTTCCATGTAACAGTCATCTCCTGCTACATAGAAGAACTGACAGTGGAGAGAAACCTTATGAATGTAACCAATGTGGTAAAGCCTTTGCAGATAACAGTGTTCTCCGAAGACATAAAAATTCATGTTGCAGAAAATCCTTATGAATATAACTGATGTCATGAAGTCTTTTCATGTAAGACTTATCTTGAACAAGAACACTTATTGGAGTGAAACCCTATGAATATAACCAATGAGTGAAAAAGTTTGCATGCCATAATAATCTCCATGTACATAGAAGAAGCACACTGGATAGAAACTTTATGAATGCAACCAATGTGATAAAGCATTTTGACATAATAGTAATCTCCTATGACAAAGAAAGCACACTGGAGAGAAGCCTTATGAATGTAACTAAGGTGATAAAGCCATTGCATGTAACAGTAGTCTCCTAATACAAAAAAGAGCTCACACTGGAGAGAACTCTTATGGATGTAATCAATGTGTGAAAGCCTTTGCATGTAACAGTCATCTCCTAGTACATAAAAGACCTCACCCTTGAGAGAAACCTTAATAATGTAATCTATGTGGTAAAGCCTTTTCACAAAACAGTCATCTCCTAATAAAAATTTGCTCTTCACAATTATCTTCAATGTCATGAAAGAATTCATACTGGAACAAAAGACTATGAGTGTATTTACATGGTGAAGCTACTCCACATTTGTATAATCTTCGTCATCAGGAAAGAATTCATACAGAGAGAAAATTTATGAATGTGTTAAAATGGGAGACCTTTGCACATATCTATATTCTACATCATCATAAACGTTTCAAAATGGAGAGAAAAATGTGAGAATATAATGAATATGGTAAGGCTTTTGTGTTCTTCTGTCCACTGAATCCATTATAACTCAAACAGATCAATACCGATAAAAAAAATATTGTCATCCAGTTTGATGAAGGACACATAATGTTTAACTGTGATGCCTACCCATCCAATGAGCCAGAAAGTTACAGAGGTTCTGAGCTTGAAAATCATAAACATCTTTAGCGTTTTACAACTGAATTATTTCCATTAGTCATGGTTTAGGGATATGGGATTTGTTTATGTCTTAGAAGAAGTCACCTGATGCAAAATGTAGGTTTAACAGTCAAAACAATCATATCCATTTGTTCTTTTGTGGTTAGGAAAAGGTATTGTGTTTTAATAAAGAGAATTTGTGGTTTGGGTCAGTCATTATGTTAGGGGACCAGAAATCATGGTATGGAACAGTCATTTTGGGCAACAAAAGTTAAGTAATTAAAGCCGGTCAGCTATTGAGAAGTCTACAGCTTTCCTAGGGACTATGAACTTGAACTTATGTTCACCCTATATATCAATGAATGCTGGTAACTAAAAGGAAATACTTAGGACAAATTGCTTTTGCATGTTCCCACATACAATTTGCTTTTACATGTTTTGCATATCAAAGTCATCTTCAAGTATACAAACGGTCAGATAGTAGAGAGAAACCTTATACATGTCTTCAATGTGATAAAGCCTCTTCTTAATACAGTTATCTCCAAATATATAAAAGAAAACACACTGCAGGGAAACCCTCTGAATAAGCAATGTGGTAAATCCTTTTCATAGGGTTTTCCTTGAAATCATGAGAAAAAGTCATGCTGCAGAGAAAAACCATGAATATAGTCAGTATGATAAGGTTTTCTGCTTCATGCTACCATTATATAAGAGTAAAAGCTTTACTCTGTGGGCTACATCTTAAAGCCTTTGCATATCACAGTAGCCTTTGAGAACCTAAAAGAACTCATTCTGTAGAACATCTATTAGAATAAAAGATTTGTAAAGGTCTTTGACCCACCAACTTGCATTCAATTACACTAGATTAGTTTGGAGGAAAATTCTAAGAAGTGTCAACGATGTATGCATGTGTTTGTGACATCCATCCTTATTTTGTTTCCAATTGAAATCTCATGGACCAAAGGCATATGGATTGAAACAGTAAGATAATCCATTTTTATTTCACAATTCACTTCAATTTCATGAAATAAATCATCCAGTTGTAAAATTTATGTGTGCATATTAGTGCATTTTCTGTGACCAAACACAATGTCTATGGCAACTTCCAAATGTGTTTACTTTGCCTTATGATATGGGAGAGGATATGGGATCACTTTAAATTGGGCAAAACACAAGTCATACATGGCAGCTAAAGTAGGAAGCTTGGAGCTCACAACCTCCACCTGCAGCATGAAACAGAGAGTGGGAACTACAGATGGTATGCAGCTGAAAACTATCAAGCCCACCCCAAGTAACATACTTTCTCCAGCAGGGATACATTTTTTTAAACATTCCCAAAATGATACCACCAACTGAAAAGGATTCATTTCTCTGATTTCAAACCTACATGTTTGATTTCTGTTACATGAAGGAATTCATGATGAAGACATTTGTAGATTAGCCTGTAGTTCCCTCAACACCTGAGTTCAGTAATGAATGCTTATACAAGTAAAACATGAGTATATTTAAGAATTTGTTCTAATTTCTCTTACGTGATAACAGTTTGTCTTTGTCTGTTCATGTGCCTGTCCACTTTACTTTCCATATAGACCAGACCCACTGATTTTCTCATAACAAAAATTATAGAAAGTTGTCAAAAAGCTTTCCTAGGTCCTGGGAATGAACTTGTCTTAACTGCAAAACCATGTATCCAGTACTGTACATATCTTAAATATTAATATATCATCTTGATGTCAGGAAGTAGAAAAGCATTCGTAGAAGAGAGCAATCTTATTTATGCAAAAGTGTTTATTACTTTGGACATAATAAATGTATTCATTTCCAAGAAAAGAAACTATTTTGAATCTGTTTTTATCAGAGCCTCAGAAGAAGTAATTATTTACCATGTTCACTTCATTATAATGGAGGAGATCACCAATTGTGGTTGTGGTCTGAATTTTGAAACATTGGAGTAGGTATTAAATTTGCTGTGCGTGTAGCAAATCCATTCACAGAAGTTTATTAGGTTGTTCTGATATTCCTTCTGTGGTGGCTGTTCATGTTCTAATGCATTTCCACTTGGTTATAGGTATTTTTCTGCTGCAATGCATAGAATGGAATCCACATCCTCTATGTGGCGCATTGCTCATTTATATCAGACAGAGTGAGATCATAGTTTTCAAGAAAGGGTCTATGAGAACTTGTACTTTTTTATGTTTTCACAAATTCATTTAAGATGTTTTTTTAAGCCTTGCTTGGATATAAATAATTAATTGATGCTTAATAGTATGTGTGTATGTATGTATGTATATATTGTTTGAAGATTCATGCTTCTACATGTTCCCATATTTACTATATGGCACATCATCTTGAAGTATTGCCTTCTTAGAGATTTATCTAGAAGTGAAAGTTAATGTAACAGCAACAAGATTTATTTCAAAAAGACATGTTATGTGTGTGATGGACTATTCATTCTTAGGCTATGACAGATTTACGAAGAGTGTGGGATCTATTTTCGTCATGGATCTATGATCTTCAAGGTATGTGGTCTCTTTTGCATACCACAAACACTCCCCACTAAGCTCATTGAGACTCATAAAACTTACTTGAAAAATTACATCAGTACAATATTGTCTTCTATTCTGATTATGAATATATTGTCATCTGAGGATGGAAGAAAAAGAAATTATTTGAATAATAAATTCTACTTGCAAATGAAAATTATACACTCCTGTCTTGTTTTGGAATGTGTTAGTTCCTTCTTAGGAGTAAAGACTTATTCTTAAGAATTTCTCAAAACTGCAAGTGAAGGTCAGAGAATTGTCTCAGTGGGTAAATTTAGTTATTGCTAAGCCTGATGATTTGAGCTCAATCCCTGAGTAGTTCATATCAGTGCTATAGATTTTTCTAATGTTTCTATAGTTGGGCTGCTGTATAATGCAAAATCACACACTAGCATATACGTAAATATATTTTCGGGCTAAATAAGGGCCAGTGTGGTCACTGGCCAAAAGACTCATTGTGTTCCATGTCAAGAACTTATATATGGGATGTAGATAATAAATAGCAATAAGTTGTACTCTATCACATATACACAATAACATGTATGTATACACAAACACACTCCAGCCTTTTTTAATTCATTTTTATTTTTATTGATTACAGTTTATTCACTTTGTATCCCTGATATAGACCCCTCCTCATCCCCTCCCAATCCTACCCTCTCTCCCTCTTCTTCTCCTATGCCCCTCCCCCAGTCCACTGGATAGGGGAGGTACTTCTCTCCTTCCATCTGAACCTAGTATATCAGGTTTCATGGGGACTGTCTTCATTGTCTTCCTCTGTGGACTGGTAAGGCTGTTCCCCCTGCAGGCAGAGGTGATCAAAGAGCCAGGCCCTGAGTTCATGTCAGAGACAGTCCTTGTTCCCATTACTAGGGTACCCTCTTGGACACTAAGCTGCAATGGGCTAAATCTGTCGGGTATTACATTATCTCCATTTGTGGTTCTTGTTTGGATTATGAGTCTCCAAATATCCCTGTGTGCAGAGTTTTTCATTCTATTTCTCTCCTCATGGAGTTCCTGTCCCCTCTAGGTCTTTCTATCTCCACCTTCTTTCATTAGATTACCTATACTGTGCCCAAAGTTTGGTTATGAGTCTCAGCATATGTTTTGATACTCTGCTGGATAGAGTCTTTCAGAGGCCCTCTGTGGTAGTTTCCTGTCCAGTTCCCTGTTTTCTCTGTCTTCTGATGTCCATCCCGTTTGCCTTTCTGAATGAAGATTGAGCATCTTACCCAGGGTCCTCCTTCTTGATTAGCTTCTTTAGCTGTACAGATTTTAGTATTATATACCTTATATCCAGTTATAAATGATCAAATTAACAAAGCAATGGAGCCACTTATAGATGACAGAAATTATTTGTAGAATTTGAAGACTTATTGTTGTTCTTGAAAAGGAAAATGGTTCCTCTGTATATCTTATTTTATCCTTTAATTTATTGATTCAAGGATAGACGACTTAAAAATCATAGCTTGGCTCAGAAGTGCATCCTTGTCACCCTAAACCTAGGATTCAGTGGCAGGCTGATCTCTCTGAGACTGAGGCCAGATTGTTCCACAGACTGTATTCTGTTTTTTTTTTTTTGTTTGTTTGTTTTTGAGACACAATTTTCTTGTGTAGCTTTGATTGTTCTGGACTCACTTTGTAGACCCAGCCATCCTCAAAATTACATAAATCTGTCTGCCTCTTCCTCCTTGAGTGCTGGGATTACAGGTGTGTGCCACCATGCCCAACTCCACGGACCCTTCTAAAACAGGCCTGGCTATGTAGGAATATCATGTATCAAAATGATTTCAAAATGCAAACTATCTTTCAAGTAATAGATTTTTATCCTGAGGGATAGTGTACACAGCGATGTTAGAAGTTTTCTGAAATTGGGCTCTCTGTCCTTTCTGTGAGTGAAAACTGTAGCATTGTAATATCCCTCTCATAGATCAGATATTATTACCAGGTGTCATTGCTCCCTGAGAAATCTACTTTCATGGCCTCATTTACTTCATTTTCAGCTAAGAACTGTGGTCAAAAGTAAACATTCCAGAGGCATTTCTGTCCATAATTTTAAAATTTTTACATCTATTTCTGCCAAGAAATGCCAAGAGTGCCTTTTTATCTCTTATTTTTACATTATTTTCACATTCAGAATAGGACTTAATTTAGAATGTCTCTGAGTAGACAAACCCACATTTGAACTTATCCATATGCCATAAGTTAAATTCCGGTGCTTGCTTTCTTGAAGCAAACCATTGCTTTGGAAAGGACTCTTAGGCTCTTCTTGCCTGTGCCAGGAAAATCTCTTTCTCAGGTCTTGTGTCTTTGCTGGTGTAACAAAACACCAAAAACACAGGCTCTAAGAGCTACAATCAATAAATGGGACTTCATGAAACTGAAAAGCTTCTGTAAAGCAAAGGATACTGTCTACAGATAGGGAAAGGATGTTCACTAACTCTATATCTGACAGAGGGCCAATATCCAGAATATATAGAGAACTCAAGAAGTTAAAGAGCAATAAATCAAATAATCCAATTTAAAAAAAGGGGGGGTACAAAGCTAAACAGAGAATTCTCAATAGAGGAATGGCAGAGAAACACTTAAATGCTCAATGCCCTTAATCATCAGGGAAATGCAAATCAAAACAACCCTCAGATTTCACCTTACACCCATCAGAAGAGCTAAGATCTAAAGCTCAAGTGACAATACATGATGAAGAGGATATTGAGAAAGAGGAACCCTCCTGCACTCCTGGTGGGAATGTAAACTTGTACATCACATTGGAAATCAATCTGGCACTTTCTCAGACAATTAGGAATACTGCTTCCTCAAGATTCAGCTATACCACTGCTAAGCATATATCCAAAAGATGCTCAAGTATACAACAAAGACATTTGTCCAACCATGTTTGTAACAGCTTTATTAGCTTTATTTGTAATAGTTAGAAGTTGGAAACAACCCAGATGCCCCTCGACTGAGGAGTGGATTCAAAAATTGTGGTACATCTACATAATGGAATATTACTCAGCAACAACAACAATAAAAACAACAACAACAAAAAAACCCAAGGAAATCATGAAAATTGCAGGCAAATGGTGGGAACTGGAAAATATCACCCTGAGTGAGGTATCTCAGCAGCAGAAAGACACACAGGGTGTATACTCAATCATAAGTGGATACTAGATATACAATATAGGATAAACATACTAAAATCTGTACAACTAAAGAAACTTATGAAGGGGGAGGACTCTAGCTAAGATGCTGAATCCACATTCAGAAAGACAAATAGGATGGACATCAGAAGAGGGAGAAAACAGGGAACATGATAGGAGCCTGCCACAGAGGGAATCTGAAAGGCTCTACCCTGCAAGGTATCATAGAAGATGCTGAGACTTGTAGCCAAATTTTGGGCAGAGTGCATAGCACTTCATGAAAGAAGTAGGAAATAATAAGACCTGGAGAGGTCAGGTGCTCCACAAGGGGAACAAGAGAAGTAAAAAAATCTGGGCACAGGGGTCTTTTCTGAGATTGATACTCCAACCAAGGACCATTGATGGAGATAAACTAGAAACCTGCACAGATGTTGCCCATGGCAGTTCAGTGTCCAAGTGGGTTCCATTGTAATGGGAACTGTGACTGTCTCTGACATGAACTGATTGGCCTGCTCTTTGATCACCTCCCCCTGAGGGGGAAGCAACCCTACCAGACCACAGAGGAAGACAGTGAAGCTATTCCTGATGAGCCCTGATAGACAATGATCAGGGGAAGGGAGAGGAGGACTTCCCCTATCAGTGGACTTGGGGAGGCACGTGTGTGGAGAAGGAGGAGGGAGAATGGGATTGGGAGAGGAGGAGGGAGGGGGCATGGAGGGATTCAATGTGAATAAAGTATAATGAGTAAAAATTAAGATTAAAAATGGAAAGAAAATAAAAGACACAGAAGCCAGATTTATAAGCTCTCATTGGTCAAATGACAAAACAATTTAAACATCAAAATGATACGTATATCTATGTCCTCCCAAAATTCCTATGTTGAAGTCCTAAGACCCAAAGTAACAGAGCTGCATGAGATCTTTGGGAGGTACCCAGGTCTGGGAGGTGAAGCCCTTATAAATAGGTTCATAACCTTATTGAAGAGATCCTATAACACTGAGTTTAAAGTGAGAACAGGACTAGATAAGCATGCCCCCAACTAGACCTCATAATTTAACTTTAGACTTTCCAGAGTTCACAACTCTGAAAAGTAAAGCCTTTGTTTATAAATCATTTGTCACTTAGCCGCAGCAGACTAAAACAAACAGTAACAGTCCAGTCCACTACAGAAGGCACATAAATCATGAATCCATATTGATGTAAGTGTATGGCAAATGCATTAACATTCTGATGAGGACCAAGACACAGAGTGTCAAGGCACTCATGGGGGTGCAAGGTATTAACTGTGTAGTAGAAAATCCTGGAAAACACTGATTACAGGTAATCAAAGTCAAAATATGTCCCACCTGATAGGACACAATGTGTTATACTTTTGTGATGCCCTTGTCCCAGTTTATGTATTGATCTATGAGAACACAAAGAGCTTAGAGAGAGTCTATAAAAATAACTAACCTGGGATATTAGCCATATAGCACAAAATAACCATGGTACAGCCCACAGACCTAAATAAACTAGGTAACATGGAGGGTAGAAGAGAGGATACTTGATTCCCACTAAGAAGGGGACAGACATGGGAAGTGGAGTGAGAGAGGAGGTGGGTGGGAGAGGGGGGTGAAGAGAGGAACAGGAGGGGGGATCATGTGTGGGTAAAGTGGAGATGGGGGAGTAAGAGGGCTAAGAAAGAAGGGAAATTGGTGTTGAGGCATCTCTGAGATAAGATGAAGACCTGGAATTTTGGAGGTGCTTGGGAAGATATGAGGTTGACCGTGGCTGAGACTCCTAGCAGCAGGGATATTGAAACTGAAGTAGCCAGAGGAGGGAGGGGGACCCCAACCATCTCACAAATCCCTCGACCCAAATTTGTCATCTACAAGATATGCAGGAATAAAAGATGGAACAGAGATTGAGGAAATGGCCAACCAGTGACTGGCACAACTTGAGACCCAACCCATAGAAAAGACTCAACTTCTGACACTATTAATAATACTCTGCTATGCTTGTAGACAGGACACTAGCATAACTATCATCTGAGAGGCTTCATCCAATAGATAATGGAAACAGTTGCAGAGACCCACAGCCAAACAAACATTAGGCAGAATTTGGAGAGTCCTGTGGAAGAGTTAAAGGAAAGATTTAGGGAGCTGGGAGGGGGTAGTACACCACAAGACTTACATAGCCAGCTCACCTGGGACCATGGGGACTCATAGACACTGAAGAACCAATAAGAGTACATGCCTGGACTAGTCCTAGGATCCCTCCACATATGAAATTGATGGGCTGTTTGTCCTCAAGTGGGTCCCCTAACAACTAGAGCAGGGGCTGTCTCTGACTTGGGCTCCTATCTCTGTTGCTTCCCTCTGTATCCCATTTTCCTTGCAGGGCTGCCTTGTCTTGCCTCAGTGAAAGAGGAGGTACTTAATACTTATGTAACTTGATGTGCCAGGGTGGGTTGGTTGGGGGCTATCTGGGGAATATGGGTGAGTGGGATGAGGGCAGGACTGGGAGGAGAGGAGGGAGTGGGGTTGTGAGATGTAAAATGAACAAATAAATAAATTAATGAAGAAAAAATATAACTGACCCACAGTCATCACAAGTGACAGGATTATGAAAAAGATGACAGAACTATTCCATATTGAAAGAGACTAAAAAGATAAGGAAACAATGCAACACTTAAATGTACCCACTTCCTCGACAATTATGTGAGTAATAACATAGTCAACACAACCCAAATTAAATGTAATACTGTGTCAGTGTGAATTACCAAATTTGATAACTGAACTGTCATTATGTAAGACAAAGTTCTTGTTTGTATAAAATCAACACTAGACCATTCTGAGTGACAGGGCATAAGGTCAGCAGCTTCCTTTCAAAATGTGCAAAGTAAAACAACAATTAACTGTACATACTTGGAACTATCTTCAAGTTTGTTATTGTTTCAAAATTGTTGTGGGGAAGTTGTGTGTGGTCTTTAACTCCAGCACTTGGGAGGCAGAGGAAGGCAGATCTCTGTAAGTTCAAGGCCAGCCTGGTCTACATAGGGAAGCCCAGGACAACCAGGTCTCTGTAGAGAGAATTTGTGTCAAAAAAACAAACTAAATAAAATTGTTGTAAGGAGAAGAACAATGTAACTGAAAACTGAACAAGATTAAAAACAAAGCTGAATCTCCACACTGGCAGTCTGGGTAAGACTATGTCTGTAAGAGACTGAAAAGTGAAATGACATGACATTTTGGAGCAGCAAGAAGATTCTCTAAATACAGCCCAGTCTTCTTTTGTTATTGTGTATGTGTGTGGGGGGAGTGTTCATGATGTGGGTAAAGGATGAATATCAGTGAACATATGGGAAGGTCAGATGACAACTCTGTGCAATCATTTTTCCCTTCCACCTTTTCAGGAATTCAGGGATCAAACTCAGGTTTCCAGGCTTGCCCAGCAAGCCATCCTACCGACCTGCAAGTGATTCTCTTAAATGACCTCAATTAGATAATAGTGAGAAAAAAATGTGAAGGGTCCCTGCTCTTAAACAATTTCTTAGGGATGAATAAATAATAAAAAAGAGATGAGTAGAACATTAGTACACTAGTGCTACCAACGACTAACAATCATCCAAACACAACCAAGCACCTCCTGAGACAAGGGGCTGCAGGGCTGGCAGCTAAAATTCCTTGCAAGTGTAAAACTGGAATAAACCTGAAATAAAAGAGCTTTCCCAGCTCTACAGTAACCTTGTTATTATATCCTGATTATCTACACCTAGCAACCCAAAGAAATACAAATAGGAAAATAAGCCCGCATGAACCCTGTAAACTCCTGGTTGTACAAGTCCATCAAAGTATAAACAGCAGTGTATCTGCCAAACTGTTCCTTATGAAGAATTCTCTGATGAATAAAGAGAACAATTAAATCACGTGAAATCTAAATGAGAGAGAGCACCTGCAGTGGCTGTCTTTACTTAAGAGTCATTTCATTCTGGAATGCTGGCACATACGTCCTGAAACAATATTCCTAGAAATGTGCACTGATCCTGTAGCCTTTTTAAGTACATTTTTAAGGCATTCATTCGACTGGGATGTCCAAACTCCCCCACTCTACCCACCCTAGGGCAGGCAGGAGGCAGCACCGGACTCTGCACTTCCATTCCTGGAGGACTGGCCCCAGCATCACTCTTCCTCAGGATGCAGAGCACAAGGGTATCCTAGAAACTCCTCAGAGTGTACTCCCGCCCTCCCAACCCTGGCAGCAAGAGGGCGCGGTCCCAGGTACCAGCATCCTCCACAAAAGCTCTTGGCAGAACTCAGACAGGCTCTCCCAACCCGCCCAGCCCTCCAGCCCCCAGCTGCACAGCCCTGCCTTGCCTCGCAACTGCCATCTAGCGCGTCCCTCACACACATCGCCTGCTCCGCGATGGCCAACAGGCTCCTCCACCTTGGGACCCAACCCTCTCTCCTCTCAGCCTCCCAGCCGTGATGCCAGGCCCCAGCACCGCCTAGCCCACTGGATGGCTGCTGGGGGCGGAGGCGGAGCCCAGAAGAAGAGCGGGGTAGGAGCCTGTAGGCGGAGGCGGAGCCTGAGGGGCGGAGGCGGAGCCGAGGGTGGCAGGGGAGGAGTCCGGCAGAGGAGGGAGACGGAGCCCGGGGTAGCAGAGGCGGAGCCTAGCGGAGGGGGGGCCGAGCCCGGGAACGAACGCGAACTCGGGGTAGAGACGGGGAGATGCCCGGAAGCGGAGGGAGGCGGAGCCCTGTGAGGTGAAGGCGGAGCCCGGCGGATGAGGGAAGCGGAGTTTGGGAGAGCAGAGGCGGAGCCTAGTGTGTGCAGAGGCTGAGCCTGGGGCGGAGGCGGAGCCCGAGGGGACGGAGGCGGAGCCCGGGTCAGGCGGAGGCGGAGCCCGGGACGGCGCCTGCCCCACACCCTTACCTGGCTTCTCCTGGTCTCAGCCTTCCACGATGAAGTAGTCCACTAGCCAAGCCACGACCGCCGCCATCGTGCCCAGGAAGCGGGTTCCAGTCGCCAACCCTCGCCGCCGCCGCCGCCGCCGCCGCCACCGCAACCCAAAGGGATTTTCCTTTTCCCTTTGGCGGCTGTTGCCATAGCAATGGCGCTTACGTCACGCTTGACAATGGAGGCGCGCACTGCGCCTGCGCTGGGCCTCGCGCAAGCCCCTCCCCCGCCCCATCTGCGAGGGCTCGGCCTTCGGGTTCCCCGAGGCGGCTTGGACCCTCGGCTCAGGAAGTGGGCTGCTGCTCCGAGGGGGAGCTCTTAGAGGCCGCCCTCTGCCTCAACGCCCCCCTCCCCTATTCTTTATTTTCCTCTATCAGGGGTCTTTCCTTCCGCCTTCTCTCTCCCTTTTGCAGTGGGGGGAGAAGGGCATGGAGGGTCGTGAGGTCACTGGAAAGCTTGCTCTTCTCTGCTGCCTGCTTGCCACTGGCCGCGCAGCAAAGATTCTCCCGCCCTCTGCTGGAAGCTTTTAATTTGCACCACCGAGGCTTTCTGGCTGAACGTTTTCTGTTTATGTTGTGCAGATTGGGATTTTAGAAACATGCCGCCGAGCTGGCGGGGGAGGAAAAGACTTGCGCAATCTTCAGAGACACCTATGGTTTCTGGGATTCCTGGGCTGGGAGCGTTCACCTTGGGCTTTCCTCTGAGTGCCCAAGAGAGTTGGGTTCCACCTAAGAACAGGGCATCCCAGGAATCCTCCTGAAATGGTCCTGTCGCTTCCCAGGGAGCCCTGCTCACCTGAATTTCACTGCTTTTTTGTTTCAAAGCTCTGGTAGCTGAAACAGGTATTAACTTCCAAATTGCTCTATTGCAAAAGTGCAATCAGATAAATTCATGGGGCTCTTTGTCCAGTCTAGAGATTATCCTAGTCGATTGAGTTTATTTTTTATTTCTTTTTTTATTAATTTTCATTAGTTACAATTTATTCACTTTGTATCCCCCTTGTAGCTCCCTCCCTCCTCCTCTCCCAATCCCACTCACCCTCTCCCTTCTCCACCCATGCCCCTCTGCCAGTCCACTGATAGGGGTGGTTTTCCTCCCCTTCATTCTGATCCTAGTCTATCAGGTCTCATAAGGACTGGCTGCACTGTCTTCCTCTGTGGCCTGGTAAGGCTGCTCCCTAAAGGGGAGGTGATCAAAGAGCAGGGCAGTCAGTTCATGTCAGAGACATGCAAAATCCATACACATAAAATAAACAATCTTTTTATACTTGGAATAAATGTATATATCATAAAAGTAAATATACACTCCAGTGGCATTTAATATATCTCACCATTGGACAACGAATACAGCTGTCTTTTTTGTTTCAAACCATTTTCATCACCCACCCAAAATCCATTAAATATACACTACCATTTCTCTCTCTAGGCCCTGGCAATAACCACTCACTTTCTGATTCTATGGGTTTGCCTGTTTCCTATAACTTGAATTAATCTTGTCTGGAATATTGTTTCCTAGGTTTTGGGTTGGTTGGTTGGTTGATATTTTGAGCGAGGGTTTCTCTGTGTAGCCTTGGATGTCCTGGAACTTTCTTTGTAGACAAGGCTGGCCTTGAACTCACAGAGATCTGCCTACCTCAGCCCCCTGAGTGCTGGGATTAAATGTGTGAGCCATCACACCACCACCTGGCTTTTTTCCTAGTTTTATCCATGCTCTATCATTAGTGCTGCCTTGTACTATATCAGAGCATCAGTACTGCATTCTTCCTTACTGTTGAATAACCCTCTTCTCTATGTACAAATCAGGCCTTGCTTATCCACTGGTGATTTAGAGCATAGAGCATTGTTTCTGTCTAGTGCCATGACCATGTATAGAAAATATGTGAGTGGAGCTAAAGAGATATCTCAGTGGTTAAGAGTACTGGTTGCTCCTTCAGAGGTCCTGAGTTCAATTCCCAGCACCCACATGGTAGCTCATAACCATCTGTACTGGGATTTGATGCCCTCTTCTGGCATGCAAGTGTACATACAGATAGAGCACTCACATACATAAAATGAATAAATCTTAAAAGAAAAAAAAAAGTGCCTGAGTACCAGTTTGCAATTCTCTTGGTATATCCTTAAGAGTAGCACTAATGGACAGTAGTAAATTACATATGGTAATGATTTTACCTACCAACACTGAACAAGAATTCTAACTTTATTTCTATCTTTATATCTTTGTCAACAGTTGTTTCCTTGGTTGTTTTTTTAAAATATTATAGATATCTTAAGAGGTATAGATTACTTTTATTTGTTTGTTTGGGGTTTTGTTGTTTTGCTTTACTTTTTTAGCTTGTTTAAAAAAAAAGGGGGGTTTTCTCTGTGTAGCCCTGGCTGTCCTAAAACTCACTCTGTAGACCAGGCTGGCCTCATACTCAGAGATCTATCTGCCTTGTACTCCTGAGTGAGTGCTGGGATTAAGAGTGTGCCACCACTGCCTGGCCCAATAAGTGTGAATTATTAACTTATGCTGTTGCTCTTAAGACAGGGTCTCACTAGAGACCCAACTAACCTGTGACCTAGTTTACTCTTGTACTCTGGATCCTCCAGCCTAATTTTCACCCCCAATACTGAGGTTAACAGCATGGAATTAACCACCAGGCCTAGCTGAGTAGATGTCTTACTGTCCTCCTGATTTATATTTCTTTAATGACTCATGGTGTTCAGCATATTTTCCTCTGTATGACTGCCATTTCTAAATCTTCCTTGAAGAAATATCTATTCTAGTCCTCTGCCTAACTACACCTTTACCACACCCTGCTGAGGTGTCTGACCCTTGGCTTTCCCCATGCTAGGCAAGCTCTGTTCTACTGAGCCATATCCCTAGCCCAGCCCTGTTTGTTTTTGTTGTGTTTGTTATTCTAAAAACTAGACTTCTGTCAAATAAAAACTCTGCAGACTTTCTTTCTGTAGACTGTCATGTTATCTTCTTGATATTACCCTTTGGTTCAAAAAATTATTTTACTTTGATGAAGTCCAAAGTTTTATTGGTTTTCTATGATTTTTGTGTCATATTTAAAAATTAATTATTGAATTTAACATCATGAAAGTTCACTACTATGTAACCTTTGCACACTTATAGCTCTTATATTTTGGCCTTTGATCCATTTTGGGTTGACTTTGTAATGATAGGGTTCTCATTTTACCTTTTTTAAAAGATCTATGTTTATTTTGTGTGTGTATAACTCTTTGTGTGTACATATGTATGTGTGTGCATGTGATGACCAAAAGAGAGTGTCAGAGACCCCAGATCTAGAGGGAGAGACAACTGTGAGCATCCAGCATGGATGCTAGGAACTGAACTTAGTTCTTTGGATGAGAATCAAGTTCTCTTAACCACTAAGCCATCTCCCCAGCCCCCATTTACTCTTTAAATGCATATTGTTTAAATTCTCTTTGAAAATATTGACATTAACCTGAGGTAATCATTGTTCATCCTACTAATACTAAACTACATTCCCAACTTGCAAGTTTATTTTAATTTCTTTCTTTTTCTTTATCGAAGTTGTTTCCCAAACCTAGAATTGAGCACTACCTTCTTGACTATGTTTATTCTATTAAGGTCTTAGATAGACTAGTGGACATTTAAATGGCTGTTTTGTAAATGAAGTTTTCCCATGACATAAGGTAAAGGCCTAAAAGTACTGTGTGTTTCTATCTATGCATGAACACATTAACATCCACTGAAGATATACTTTGGTTTCTCACCTAACAATTGCCAGGCTGCTGAAACTGATAAGCCTGGACAGGACAGCCTGATTGATGAGGCTGGCTAAAGGCCATTCCACCCCCTAAGATAACTACCATCATCTTTCACTAACAAGGGAGAGAACAATCCAAGTCCAGATTTGTTTTGCTGAGGGCTGGGAGCCTCAAGTGATGAAGCTATGCAAGAGAGAAGACAGCCTTTCTTGCCTTACAAGACAAGATGAAGCTGATTCCTAGTGTGGGGGGATTTCTCAGCCTGATACTCCCTGTGTGGACTGTGGTGGGGTAAGTGGTTTCACTGTACAGGCATTGCCAATGCTTGCTGTGGTTAGCCACTACAGTTTAGGCAGGCAGTCTGAGAGTTGGATTTGATCATATTTCCTGCAGCCACAACCAGGGCTCCTTCAGATTTCTTCTCCCAACCCATAACTTAGGAGACTGAGAGATGTGGAAATTTCCCTGATGACTGCCATATCTCAAAACACGAAGTTGCCTAAGCAAAAATCTCAATGACTGCTACCCTCGATACTGGCCTTTCACTCAGGCCCACATTTGTCTTTCAGTCCTGTTGCTCCTACTTCCCACATGTCCATTTCACACTCACATCATTGTCATTTCCCATCTTGATAGTTTATAATACCTTCCTTACCCTTTTCCCTCTTCATTGGTTCCATGTGTGTAAAAAAATGGCTTTTTATATGTAAAACTTATTTTTTAAAATCAGGTTTTACTTATCTCAGGCTAGCCTCAAAAATTCCAAGCACATTTAGATGATGTTGAACTTCTGATGCCCCTGACTGCACCTCCTTATTGGGATTACAGGTGTGTACAAAACACGAGGTTTCATGGATGCAAGGCAAGCACTTTACCAACTGAGCTATGTTCCAAGTCCTTATATAGAAAACCTAAAGACAAAAAGCAAGATATTGACCCAGTCTTAAAATTAAGTCTGTAAGCCTGGAGCAGTGGCACACACCTGTGAGCCCACACTCAGAGAAGCTGAGGCAGGTGGGTCGCACTGAGTTCAGGGCCAGCCTGGTCTACACAGAAAAGCCCTATTTTGAGAAAAAAAAAGTTAGTGTACCAAGCACACATTTTCAGTTTGAACTATGTTTGGAGTGCAGGAAAGAGAAATCCAGAGATGGCTGACAGACTGTGTCTTAGGCCATTGTGTCTTGACATTTGTTTTCGAAGTATCTGGGACTGCAGTGGTCACAGTGCTACTGAGAGGCTTTGCAGGCTGTTCTTATATAGATTGAATATTTGGTACACAGGCCTTGGCTACATAATTTGCAGAGTCCAGTGCAAAACAAAAGTGAAGGATCCCTTGTTCAAAAGTTAAAGATTTCAAAAGCTTTAGCAGAGCATTAGAACAAAGGTGGGCTCCTCTGAGTGCAGATCCCTAGTACCTGAACAGGGTGTGTTTCCACAAAGCTGACTCTGTTGGTGCAGTCTGTGTGCATGCTGGAGTAGAGAGGGGGGGTGGTTGCTGGGAATTGAGCTCAGGACCTTTAGAAAAGTAGCTAGTGTTTTTAACCTCTGAGCCATCTCTTCGGCCCATTTTTTCTCTTTTTTTGATTTTGATTTTTATGTCTATGAGTTCTCTACATGCATATACACCTGCATGCCAGAAGAGGGCATCAGATCCCTGTATAGGTGGTTGTGAACCACAATGTGGTTTGCAGGAATTGAACTCAGGTCCTCTGGAAGGACAGCCAGTTCTATTAGCCTCCAAGTCATCTCTCCAGCCCCAATATTCTGCTTTGGTTGTTTGGTATTTTGGAGATAACAATGAAACCTAGAACCACCTTGTGCATGCTTAGCACATGATTTACCACTGAGCTACATACCCCAGCCTCAAAACAATCTCTAGTTGTTCTAGTCTTGTCATTATTGTTGAGATGATCTCACTACATAGCCCAAGTTCACCATCCTTCTGCCCCAACCTCCTAAGAGCCAGGATTACAGAAGTGTACCATTACACCCAACACTCAAAACTATTGTTTCTAAAGTGTGTGTGTGTGTGTGTGTGTGTGTGTGCATATTTTCAGCTTTTAGGAACTTTATTTTCCTTCCACCTTTGCTGTTTGCACAGGTTTCTGCAGAGGAGCTCAGGACCACTCAAGGGTGGCTCCAACCCAATCAGTGGCCTATGCTGTGGGAGCTGTTCACCAGTCCTTAGTGTCTGGCTGGACACTCCAGTCTTCAGTAGGGAACTTCTGCATGGGTACAGAGGGCACCTGCATACCCTCAGACCAGTCTGCCACCTTGGGATGAGCGACAGTGAACTCAGGAGCTGGCACAATCCATTCACCCTGGAATTCCTCCTTGGTCATGGCCTTCTCAGCAGCAGCCTGCTATTCTTTCTCAGTCTCCTCTGGGTATATGTAGAAGTAAAGACCAAGCATAACCTCCCATGACTGCTCACAGGAGATAGTGCCATGCATGAGGAGTACTTCCTCGGCCAGCATCCACCACTGAGTGAACTTCCTTGTTACATGGATGGCAATGTCCACATAGTGCAGAGAATCTGTCTTGCACTGAGCAATGGTAGGCAGGTTCACCTAAGCAGCCTCTGGGAAGGGCTGGTTTCAGCCCTGAGATCAGTTACCATTAGAAGCTATGGCTCCCTGAAGCTGCTTGCATCTGGTTAGTGAAGATCCCAGGTGTGAAGGGGGCAACAATTGGAGTGGCTACAGTGGCAGCGGCAAACTTCAGCACAGCTTGCTCACCAGTGTTCTTGGAGGCGATGACACTGACATCAGCAAGGTTCTCAATGGCAACAGTAGTCTGAGCCGAAAGCAACAGGTCCTCTTCAGATTTATGATGTAGATACCATCACTCTTCCTTTTGTAGATGCATTGCTCCATCTGAAAGTCAAGGTTGGTGCCACATAACTGGGTTCCTGTGGCAAGGAATTTGAGGACATCCTCCTCCTTCATCTGCAGGACATCAAGGGCTCAGAACATTGTGTAAGTTTCCCCTTTAAGTTATGCTGGGAATTGAGAACAAGACCACATGGACCCATCCCCAGGCAGTGCATAAAAGTGTGTGTATGTTTAAATTTTTGTAATCTTACTATTAATTTTATAGAACAAAAAGGTCCTTGAGATAAGTGTACACCAAATCAATTCTATCCTATTTTCAAATCACTTGTCTTAGTTATTTTTCTATCACTATACTAAGATATCATGACCAAAGCAGCTTATAGAAGAAACAGTTGTTTGGGTACTTAGAGTTTCAGATGATAAGTCCATGAATATCATGGCAGAGACCATGGTGGCAGACAGTAATGGCAGGCAGAGCACCAGAGCAAACAGTGGTTAAGAGCTTACATCCTGATCTATAATTATGAGGCAAAGAGCTAATTGAGAATGGTGTGGGATTTTAAAACTTCAAAGCCCACCCACAGTGACACAACTCTTCAACCAGATAACACTTACTAATGTTTCCAAAATTGTTCCACCAACGGGGGACCAGATTTTCGAACATATGAGATAGTAGGGGTCATTGTCATTCAAAGAACTACACTCCTCAATAGCTTCCTATGGAGACAGGAATTAAGATAAAAATTTTAATGTCCCAAAGCATCTCAGGCACTCAGATTCTTGTGTTGTTTTGTTGTTGCTGCTGCTGTTTTGTTTTTGAGACTGAGTTTCATATAGTCCAGGTTTTCCTTCATTCCTGACCTTCCTGATGCTCCATTTACAGGCATGTGTCACCACACTTGTTTTATGATCTTTTTTGTTTTGTTTTGTTTTGTTTGTTTGTTTGTTTGGTTGGTTGGTTGGTTGTCATTTTGCTTTGCTTTTCAAGACAGGATTTCTCCATGTAGCTTTGCCTGACTGGACTAGCTCTGTTGACCAGGGTGGCCTCAAAATCACTGAGATCAAGTGTGTGCCACCACACCTGCTGACCTCTGTTTTTTTTGAGAGGGTATTTTTATCTTTTGTGTAGATGAGTGATAAGATTATTTTACTTGTATGTATAGAAGTGTACCACATGTGTGTCTTATTTCCCAGGAGGCCATATGGCATCAAATTCCCTGTAACAGGAGCTACTGAAGATTGTGAACCACCATGGACATGCTAGGAACTCTGCAAAAAAAGTAGAGAATGTTTTGCTTTGTTCTAAGATTTATTATGTATATAATGTTGTGTTTTCATATACACCTGCATGCCAGAAGAGGGCAACAATTTTCATTATAGATGGTTGTGAGCCACCATGTGATTGTTGGGAATTGAACTCATGACAAAAAGCAGCCAGTCCTCTTAACATCTGAGCCATTTCTCCAGCCCCACAGAAAGTATTTTTCATCACTAAACCATCTCCTCAGCTTCCTCTTTAGTCTTTGTTATTTCTTGTTGGGAACTGCTGTTTTACCAGCTGCTTTGATATTTAAGTCTCAGCAGAAAGACTGCTTTTTAAGGCCTTCACTGGAGTTAGTGAAGAATTTCCAAGTCTAGCTTCTTTTCTTTGAGACAGCATGTAGGATACCTTGTCAAAATCACACCTCTTGTTTCACCTACTTGTGAATTTAACTCATTATACTAAAGTGCTTTTACTCTGTCTTAAGAGGAGTCTGATATAAAGCAAGGCATCTAGCTTCCACTAGAGCCTCTGGGAAAGGTCCCATGTGTTGTCTGTTGGTTTATCAATTTCAGTCCTCACTCCAGACTCAAGAACAATTCAACTCTACTGGCGGGCTCTGGCAATTACTATTATTATTGTTGTTGTTAATATTATTATTACTTTCTTCCCATTTATATTCCAAACAAATTCACTTTCTTTCATTTCCCCTATGGAACTAAAATGTTCTCAACTCTGGACCTTTGAATATGTATGTTCTTTATCCCTTCTGGGGTGTTAGATCCCTCTTGCTTTTCTTTAGGTTTCATAGTGGATTTTATAGTGATGTATACATTTCTTTGCATGGTCTATAGGTTTGTTTATGGTGGAATACCCCACAAGGCTGTAAGCTTTTAGAGAAAGAATGGTGCTTTCATGAATCATTTTCTGTGTGTTCAGGACTTAGCACAGTACTGGGTAACTAATTCACAAACAGTAACTCTCTGTAGAAGGACAAATAACCTTTTAAGTAGTAATTGCCTTGAACAAAGTCTTCGTAATCTGATAGTAATACAGAATTCCCACCTAAAGGATGGGAGCATGTAGCATTTTATTTATTAATGCCAGCCATTGTGCCGACTGTAATAAACTTCTCTTGAAGTCTTTTTATCTTGTTCTGTTACTGCTGTTACTAAGACCTCCTCCTCTATGCCTGTTGCCTTCTCTGTGTTCTCTTTCATTTGTCCCATAACAAGTTACTTCCTTTAAGCTTTAGTGAAATTTAGCATCTGGCTTTATCATATGCAAAGACTATCTGTATCTACTTGTTTTGCACAGAAGCTAGGAATGCAGCTCAGAGGTAGAACATTTGCTTCACATATACAAGGTAAAGAAGGAGGAAGAAGAGGAGGAGAAAGAAAAGGAACAGGAGATGCAAATCATTGCTTCTCTTTATGCAGATGCTCTGCCATAAATACAGGGATTAACTGTCTTCTTGTATCTGCCTTCCAAACAAGATAGAAATTCCAGATACAGCAACAGTGCTACTTATTTGGTGTTAGTTTTTAATCTGGTCCCTCTCCTGACATTCACTGAATACCTGCTTTATACATAGTTGGTTTTATGAAAATATTCATTTTCTGGGAAGAATGTATGTTTTCATTAGGTTTTATAAGAAAATGTCCAGGGTTTTGCATCCTGCCATACTTATCCCCAGAAGACCATATCTATAAAGTTGATTGTGTCCATTTCTGTAAATCATTTGATGTTATGACTTCAGGATGCATTTTGAACCTTGTTTTCAAGAGCATGCTGTAAACCAGCCCTAAGCTTAAGAGCCATTTTGTGCCTCATTAAAAAAAAAATTCATCATAAAATGTCCTGTCTGAAAAGAGCATCTGATATCGTTGTACAATGAACTCAGTAACTTTCATTTTAGTCACTAACATTATTAGTACTGTTTGTTGTTTATCATTACTTTTCTAGAGACCCAAGTATGATGACCCTGGTGTAAGGGACTGTGCACACACTGTTAACTAAGAAAATAAAACCATACATTCAAAACAAGCAAAACCTTCAAATATTAATAAGAATTAGGTTTAGATTTAGGGCCCCAAAATAATTCAGTTGAAATGTGAGGAAGACATTGAAACACCATTATTCAGCAAGCTTTTAGAGTATATATATGATGTAAGGATGTACATATAAACACAACTTAAGAATTCTTGGGCATACACACAAAATGTGGAACTTAATTAAACAGGTTTTTTTCCTTTCTGTTTTCATGCCAGGAAATTTTTGAATATGTTCCTCCCATCCCCTCCTGACAGCAGGGGTCCCTTTGGCAATGCTTTCACATAATTGCATCTTTTCAAGAGCAATATTTGTAAATTCACACTGAGCAAGGAAGAAAGTTGTCAAGAGGCAGAGCAGAAGGATCAGGAATTCAAGGTCATCTTATAGCTGTTTAGTTCAGGCCAGGCTGGGCTACAGGGGATCCTAACCAAATAATAATAACAGTAATAACCACAATATGTTTTGGCTAAGAGCATATTTGACGATTATTGTTCCAAGTCAGAGCTAACCTCAGGTCACCAACTTTCCTCAGAGAGGAAGCAAGGAAACAATGAGGTCCAGCGCAACAGGATTTTCTGCATACATACCCCTCTCCAACCAAGCCTTCTGACCCAAGCATGTGGAAATGTGTGCTCCCACTGGAGACCAGAGGTGCCTCAGCTTGTAGTTCTGGGTGTGTGGGGAAGGCAAAGTCACCGTGGAGCACAACTGTTTGGTCACTGGCCCACTGAGACCATCACAAGCAAACAAAACCACAAAAGAACAACACAAGAAAAAATGTACTGGGTACAATGCACGCAAAGAGAATAGAAGAAGAAAATACCAAAACTCAGAACAGTGGCCTGTCTCTCTATGGGCCCTCTATCCTGTTCCATTCGTGGTGGCCTGCCCTGAAATCAGGATCCACCCAACTACACCAGAGTTTGGAACGGCAAGCATTCAGCCAGACCAGAGACTGGAGTAGCAACTCCAGTATCTGTTGATCTTTACCAGATCTGAGACCTAGAGCATTAGCCAAGCTATGCCAGACCAGAGACCAGAGACCAGTGGCAGAGGTGCCAAGCCTGGGGCTCTGCATACCACATACATCCCTTGGCACCTCCTTACCACTGTCACTTAGCCTTTGGAGCATGGCTCAAGGCTCCTTGAAATGGGAAATAATAGAATTTAGGGAGATAGAAGGATTCTGTCCCATGTCCTCAGTCAGGCCCAATAACAAAAACCAGACAGTGACAGACAAGACAGTCAAACAAAAAGACAAAACAGCCAGATCCCACTGCTTGTGCAGTAGAAAAATACACAGAGCCAGACAACAGATCCCACCACTCCTGCAGTGGAAAAAATGAAAGTAGGAAATCAGCAAATCTGTGCTGCAGGAGCTAGCTGCCTTGTCCTTATCCAATGATCCAGAGATCACAGAAAACTGAGTTCTCTACCACCCTTTACAGATAGGGGCACATTCATGCCCTCTGAGATCCAGAGATCACAGAAAACTGGGTGTTCAACTCTTTACAGATGCGCCCCTTCAAGGGGGATATGGACTGTCTTCCAGGCCCCGTGTGGCTCACAGCTCTCCAGAGCATCAGCTTTAACCTTTCTGACCACATAGATTACAGATTTTGCCTCAAGGCTTGAAAACAGAAACTACGGAAACACAGAGGCAGATGCAGACAAACAGATATGGGCAGAGTGCTCACTCAACAGGCTGGTGTTCAGCTTCATGTGCCAGTGGTGCTTGGGGCTCTTGGGAATCCTGTATGAGCACCCAAATGTTATGCCCAGATCTTAGGGTCTCCAAAGATCATCAGGAGCTGGACGACATATGCAAGAGCAGAGAGCTTTATAGGGGCTTAACCCCAGTCCCTCCATGATCACCAACACAGCAGACCAGAGAGGAAAGCCCTGAGAAGTTGCATGGCAGGGTTTTGATTGGAGTCTGAAGAAGGAACAGGAAGTTCCAGTTTAACAGTTACAAGATTGGGTGACATTCAGTGAGGGCAAACATTTTACAAAGTGATTGGCTAGCTAACATAACTAACACTGAGTGAGGTAGCTATAGGTCTCAGGAATGTTAGTTAATTTCTGTGCCATGGAATGTTCTAATACAAGGTTGGTGGGCTGCTCAGCACAAATATCCCAACTTGAGATAAGATACTTTCACATTCTTGTAGTTATCCTCAGACTGTTCCTTGGGTAGGGAATCTTATGACCTTATATCTGGAATTGGTGACCCATAACCTAGTTTGTGGTGACCTTGTGGAGGGGCCACTAGTTTGGTGACCTTTAGGTAACCATTTTTAGGCCTAATTCATGGTTACCTTTGGAGGTGCCAGGTCTGGTTCTCTCAATTCTAATGATGCATTTGGAATTTATGGGGGTTGTAAATGGTATGTCCTGTGTCAGAGAGCACTCCAATATTAAGCTGTGATATAGAAGATTAGAACTGATGATGTAAAGTATTTACTATTGCTTAGAAATGAGTGACACCAGTTAGAATTTAGATGAGGGAAGACTGCCTGTAAAACACTCCACAGAGAAGTAGAATGCTAACCAGGCCTGTTAGAGATTAGGATCCCGAGATACATGTTTGCTCACGAGGATTATCTAGAAATGTGGCAGGATGAGGTTTCTAATTTGTAATTTTCCAACGTGTATTTATTAATTCATGAATGTGAATGAAAACATACCAGATTGGTGGGTGTACAATTTGGGTCAGGTAGCTTGATCCAGTGAATATTGAATTTCAAATTAAGGGACTGTCCTATGCCTGTATGTACAATCTTCATTGACATAGTTCTGTCAGTTCAAATTTGAGACACAGGCTAGTGGATAAAGCTATGTCTGTCAGGTTACCAGTCTCAGCAGCTAATATTGGACACAGGGGCAACATTAAACAGTATCTTATTAATGGCTTTCCCTCTACCACAGAATGGCCTGTGTTTTTCAAAGTCTGTATGCCTATGTGTTTTTTTCAACTAAGAGCTTAAGAGCACTGGCTGCTGTTCCAGAAGTCATGAGTTCAATTCTCACCAAGCACATGGTGGCTCACAACCATCTATAATGAGATATGGTGCCCTCTTTCAGTGTACAGGTGTGCATGCGTGTAGAACATTGTATACATAATAATAAATAAATAAATACTTAGAAAAGTCAGTTGTTGGTATAATTAAATTTTTTGTTGATGCATCATTTTCCTAGTCTCTTATTAGTTAATATTCTCTGATAATCCCCAGTCATGAAGAATTTCATTCCTTTTTCTCTAGTACTTTGATATTTGTTTTGTTTAAAGCAATGTCTCCTGTAGATCAGCTTTTCACTTGTTATATAGTTTACACTTTATTTCAACACTGAATGCTACCTCTACTGCCCAGTGCCTAGAACACAGTCTTGCAAGTCTTTTCAGGTGGGCCCTGACTGGTCTCTGTGAAGTAAAAGAGACCAGTGAATGAGTGTCCACTGACAGCCCTGGTTTTCCTGGGGTTTTTTTGTTTGTTTGTTTTTTTTTTTTTTTTGAAGATGGGACTTGTGTGAGAATTGAATTCACTGACCTACTTTGAAGCTGGTTACAACACAAAAAGGGAGGAGGAGGAGGAAAGATGGTAATGAGTCAGGTAATCAATTTCAGACAGTCAGTAAAAGTGAAAACTGGATGTTTGAGGGGATTCATACACAATGAAATCAAGACTATGTATTAAGAGCTGAGATTGTTTCTGGAAAGCAAATTTTGATAGTTGAACTAGTTAAAACAATACAGAAGATCTGGAGAAACTGGTGTGGTACTGCCTAACAGGAATGTTTCCCCCATTTGAAATTGCAAAACCAGAGAGAAAAAGTGAGTAACATTTGATGTGCGCTAATATATACCTGAAGTCCTCGAAGAATATTGGACCATAAGGCCATTTTCAACTTTTAAAAATAATTTTTAAGATTATAATGAAATTGTTTTAACCTACTCATTCCTCTCTACTCTTAGGTCTCAAATGCTGGGATGAATGGTTGAGGAGCCTACTTACCAAAGCAAAGTAGACCTTGCTGTCAGGTCCTCCCAGCATCCCTCAGTCCTTACCTGTTACAAGGTATGGGTGTCAAACACAGATCTCTAGCCCAGGAGTGGAGCTGCCCTCCTCCCAGCTGTCCTTCCTTATGTATTCTAACCGTTTTAGTTACCTGGTCATTTTCATTTATCATTTATCCTTCTAGACATTTGTTCTGGCTCTCCACTTCCCTCTCTCCTCTCATCTCACATAGCTCAGGGTCATGTCAACTCTAAACTGTCCCAGATTTTCCTGTGTATGACTATGTTCTCTTGTCTATCTATAATAAACTTTTTACTCCAACATTTCTAGGTACAGCCATATCCTTTTTGTTTTATTTCTCATTTTCATTGAGCTCTCATTAACTACTCCTTGCTCTCAAATCCATGGCCATTTGTTTCTTTAATGGTTGTTACTCTTTGGCTTTGACTGAAGTTTTGATGAAGGACTTCCCAACTATGAGGTAGAGGTGATGGAACTGGACACTGAGTGTGTAATAGAATGTGCAACATAAATGGCTTGTGTCTGGGAAGATGAGCAGGTGCCCTGGAAAAGTGGAAGAGTGTATTTTAAAACATTTCGAAGATGAGGATGTTGCATGATATTTAATCCCAGTGTGATACCTGAGATTGTGAACTGTAAAAACCCGTGCTTTGTTTGGTGTGGGTGAGCCCTAATACAAACCTTAATTCCAAGAACTTACAATTTATTGTAAACAGGTCATTACGGTATGGTTCCATCAGCCCTAGAACATGCCTTTAATTCAAAAGCTCTCTGTGCACAGGATTTATTAATGTTAATTCTAGGTCAAGAGGTAAAGCAAGAAACCAGCTAACAGGGATTAAGGAGTAAGTGGAACTTTCAGCTGAAATGTATTTAAGACAGAGTGTAAAAGTGGAAGGAGTTTTAGCTTTGTAGATTTTGGGCTTTTTGAGCTTTGAGCTAGAAGCCTTTGGCCTTGGGTTCCTTTCGCCTATCGCCCCCAGAGCTGTCATATGAACTGGTGAGCTTTTGGAGCTTCTTCCTCTTAGAGGTGAGGTGAGTAGCAAAATCAGATGGGTGCTCTCTTTGCCTTTTCTGTGCTAGCAGGTTTTAAAATCGAATAATTGGGATTTTCATTCTTTTAGAACAAAACTAGGGCTCTGTGTACCCATAGGGGTTAGGGCAAAGCTAGAATGCCTCTGTTATCTGCATCATTTGACCTTTGATCCACTGATAGAGGGGCTACTACTTTTCTGAGACTCAGCTTTATTGTTCAAGCTAATGAGGAACTCTGGGCAGGCATAGCAGTCAGGAGCAATAGTGGGAGGTAGTTGATGGGTTTGTTCTGGGATTTTCCTCTGATGTAGCTCTAAAGAGCTGTGAGTGAGACCAGAGGCCATGTCATGCTGAGTGTGGGGCCATTTTCCCCAGGCCAGGAAGAGAAGGCTGCTGACCTCTCACAGCCTGATCTGCTTTGAAAGAGATGGACTGTGGTTCAGACTGTGGTTCAGGCTGTGGTTCTGTTCGTCTCCATGTGGTGATCTCGGCAGAGACCCTTGGCCTTCAACCCTTCCTGAGTGTTTATTGACCAGAGAAGTGAGGATTTTGTGACCTGAGCAGTAGAAAGTTGTGGTGCTTATAATTTGACTACCTAGTGTGCACACACAGGCATTGGTATTGCAGTGGACAAATTGGAAAACTGAAGGTCTCATTTCTAGAAATGATGAACGTTGTATTCCACATACAGTTTTGTGTAACAAATTTTACAAATCATTTGAAACTAGAAGAAAAGAGGTGGTGGTGGTCATCTTTCAGCAATACTTGATTACGTTTTGTTGTTGTTGTTTTTTACCTTTCAACTACCACTAGTCACAATGGTGTGATTTAGGGAAATTCAATTCGAGGTACAAAAGGAATTTCTGAGATGCAGAATTTTGTCAGGTGTGCCTGGTTTTAGGTAAGTGGATAGGGCAGATTCCACATCTTATGACATAATTCATGCAGCAAGAAAAATATACTAAATTATTCTCCAACATTTTTTGTGTGTGAGTGTCGGCAACGGCTGGGCTGTGCCTGAACCCACAAGGGGACATGAGGGACTGCAAGCCATAGCCCAGCTTTATGATCACCTCCATTTTCCAAGAGACTTCCAGAGTAAAAGGACTCTCTGTAAAGGAGGTTAGTAGTAGCTGGAGTGTCAGAAATATAACAGTTTAGGTGTCGCTTTGTGTTTGTCTTGTAGCAGTTGTGAAATCTGTGTTTATTTAATTTGTATTAATTACAAAATAAAAGTTATCTCTGGTCCAGTGCACATTTTTCATGCTAGAGTTTCCTTAGGTCTTTTCACGTAAACTTGGCTATATTTTAGGCTTATTTTTTGGCTTTTTCTCTCACCCCTTCATTCTTTCACAAACACTGTACACATTCTTCTTGATTATAGAAGTTTGTGGTAAGTACAGAAATCACATCTTGCCAGAAGATTATGAGATTCATGACAATAGAATCATCCCTTATTTTTCTGTTTTCCTCTGTTTCTTACCAGGTGGCTTTTCTGATATGAGATTGAGATTTTGAATTCTCCTTTAACAAGCACATAAAGATCATTTGCACTTATGTCTGTAGAAGGCAGAAGAGACAACATGGAGGTAGGTGATACCACTTGGCCAGTTTACTCCTTTTCTTTGGACATTTTCTTTAGGTGATCTATCCTTTTTCTTCCAAAGTTTTATTTGTCCAGTGGTCTCCATATTCCTTAGTCTTTCAGAGGCTCTCTGTGGTAGAATCCTGCCCTGTTCCCTATTTTCTCCCTCTTCTGATGTCCATCCCATTGGCCTTTCTGAGTGAGGATTGATTATCTTACCCAGGGTCCTCCTCCTTCCTTAGCTATACAGATTTCAGTATGATTATCCTATATTATATGTCTAATATCCACCATATGTGTCCTTCTGCTTCTGGGATACCTCACTCAGGATAATCTTTTCTAGATCCCACCAATGGCCTGCAAATTTCATGATTTCCTTGTTTTTAATTACTAAGTAGTATTCCATTGTGTAAATGTGCAATTTCTGTATCCATTCCTCAACTGAGGGACATCTGGGTTGTTTCCAGCTTCTGGCTATTATGAATAAAGCTGCTTTGAACATGGTGGAGCAAATTTCCATGTTATGTACTTGAGCATCATTTGGATATATGCCTAGGAGTGGTATAGCTGGATCTTGAGGAAGCACTATTCCTAATTGTCTGAGAAAGAGCCAGATTGATTTCCAAAGTGGTTGTACAAGTTTATATTCACACCAACAATGGAGGAGGGTTCCCCTTTCTCCACATCCACACCAGCATGTGTTGTCAATTGAGTTTTTTATCCTAGGCATTCTGATGGGTGTAAGGTAAATCTCAGGGTAGTTTTGATTTGCATTTCCCTGATGAATAAGGACTTTGAGCATTGCTTCAAATGTTTCTCTGCCATTCAATATTCCTCTGTAAGATTTAGGGTTGGAGAAGATACTTTCCTAGTCTGTAGGATGTTGTTTTGATCTGATGACAGTCTTCTGCTTTACAGAAGATTTTCAGTTTCATGAGGTCCTATTTATTGAATGTTGATTTTAGAGCCTGTGCTGTTGGTGTTCTTTTCAGGAAGTTGTCTCCTGTGCTAATGAGTTCAAGGCTCTTCCCCACTTTTTCTTCTAACAGATTTGGTGTATCTGGTTTTATGTTGAGATCTTTGATCCACTTGTGCTTTAATTTGGTTCAGGGTGATGAATATGGATCTATTTGCATTTTCTACATGTAGACATCCAGTTAGACCAGCACCATTTATTGAAGATTCTGTCATTTTTCCATTGTATGGTTTTGGTTTTTTTGTCAAAAAAATAAATAAAGTATCCGTAGCTGTGTTGGTTTATTTCTGAGTCTTCTGTTTGATTCCATTGATCCACCATTATGTACCTATGCTAGTAGCATGCAGTTTTTTATTATTATTGCTCTGTGGAACAGTTTGAGATCCAGAAGATCTGTTGTTGTACAGATTGTTTTAGCAATTCTGGATTTTTTGTTTTCTATATGAAACTGACTTTTTTTTTTAAAGGTCTGTAAAGAATTGTGTGGGTATGTGATGGGAATTGTACTGGATCTGTAGATTGATTTTGGCAGGATGGCCATTTTCATTGTTTTAATCCTACCAATCCATGAGCATGGGAGCTCTTTTCTTCTTCTGATATGTTTTTTTCAATTACTTCCTTCAGAAACTTGAATTGTTTTTTAAACAGGTCTTTCAGTTGTTTGGTTAGAGTCACACCAAGGTGCTTTATGTTATTAGTGGCTATTTTGAAGGTTGTTTTTACCCTAATTTCTTTCTTGGCCCTTTTGTCTTTCATATATAGGAGGGCTACAGAATTTTTGTTAATTTTGTATCCAGCCCTTTTGCTGAAAGTGTTTATCAGCTGAAGGAGTTCTCTGGTTAAATTATGGGATCACTCATGTATATCATCATATGCATGGGACAACTATTGCCACCTCTGCTGAGCAGGGAGACCCATGCTTGGGCAAGGGGAAGTACAGGGGGGGGGTTGAATATTCGACACTCTCAATCCTCGGAGATGTCCATGGGTGACCTGGCTACAAACTCTCCAAACTCACAGATTTTCCCCTCTCACCCAGGAAACCTCAATGTGGATGTTCTGGCTTCAGCAGCCCCTCCATTCACAAATTTCAGAATTTTAGATCCTGTTCCCCTCAGAAACATTGCACACTGTTTGCTGCCATGCTGGACCCCTTTCCTTTACTTAGATTCTTAGAAAGTTCTTCTCCTATCAGGTTAGTATCATAAACCTGAGATCAAATATCCATTGTATTTCTAATCCATGCCTCTCTTGGTGCTGATCTTGCTTTTAAAGGTCTAATCACCTTTTTGCATTTTAAATAAGCATTTTCAAAAGCCAAAAATTCAATTGATATTTTTCTGGCTTCTGAATCTGATATGTTCACTAGGCTGGAGTATCAAAAGAATTTTCTATGGACTGTTACAGCTAGAATGAGATCACCAGTGGTAGTGGAAATTCTGGTGTTCTAGCCTATGGCAATACCAAAGTGTTACCATTTCTTGGTTAAGCTGCTGTGCTAAGCACCTCAGAAGTGCAGGTGAAAGTCCATGCCTGGTTGGTTGCAACCAAGACTCAGGCCTGGTGAGACACAGACCCAGTGAGTCCTAGGCCCAGTGGGCCATTGAGCAGGCCCAAAGGGAGATAAATGATGACTCTCAGGGGCCATGATGGAAGGCTGATGGTATCAAGTGGCATACAACCAACCACATGGATTCACACCCAGCATGTTTATTTGAAGTCAGGGATTTATAAACCTTGGGCAAAGAGAAGGATTTTGAGGATGAATGTTTGATTTACTATGGTCTAGGGGTCAAGGATACTTGGCTTATGTATGCATGAAAATGTATATTCATTTTCCATGCAGTATCATGGTCCTATTGCAAGAAGGAGAACACAGTACTTAATTATCCTATTTGTAGGGGGAAAATCTCTGAGTACAGTTGAAAGTCACTGCTGAAGAATAAGATCCTAAGCAGGGTGATGCATTTCTAGGAATTTAGAGATGCTTGTTGGAGCAGTTTTCTTATCAGGAAAGGGTTTGGCTAATAATCTGCCCTGAGGCTCTTTACCAGACCTGGGGTCAAACATATCAGGGAGTGGATTTTTAGGCCCTTCCTTGAGAAAACAGAGTTCACCTTCATAGACTGAGTGCAAATAAATGGCTATCCAAAGATGTCAGAGTTTACCCTAATCCAGCAAAGCCTCACATCCCTCAAATGTTTGTTGGCTTTATTTAAGGAATTTATTGGTTTCCTCCAATAGTGTGATTATGTTTTGCCTGGATTTCCTTATGGAATTTATTCATATCACATACCACAGCACATCCTGAATATACAAACATAGCTGAAAGATACACAAAAAAAATCTTTAAACAAACAAACATCATGAAGATGATGAAGATGATATTGGTCATTACAGCAATTGGTGCAAAAGGAGGTGTTTAAGTATATAATACAAGCACACTGTTTCTATAAAAATCTGCTTTCTTCTACTTGACATTTAAAAGTTTACATTTTCTGACACTGGTGCAGACATATATCCAATCATCAATCACAGAAAATAATATGGTTCCCAAATGATCATAACAGATATCCCTTTCTTTATCATAAGAGTAGGAGATAATTTTAGTAGTCAAAATTATTTTATTCTAATGTTGAAACATTTGTATGCTTTAATGGAATCTCTTCAATTGGAATAGCCCTCCACCTCCAATACATTTTTTTATTGTTGCCAAAGGAAATAACCAGATTGCACAAGTTGAGTAATGGCCAGTGATGTCTTTGATTTTGATTTTGACTATAATCCTATTGTATTTGCTTATAGGACTATGTTATATTTATAGGCCTATCTTTGTGTTTCCTTTTGACAGGGGTGCTATGTATATTGTGTGATTTGTTTATATATATTATATTATATTATATTATATTATATTATATTATATTAATTTTTTCTCTTGAAAGGAATAGACCTTCACATATTTTTGCCTTCTGAAAATTTATTATATTATGCTATAATTCCTTGAGTTTCTGTTGATTTGGGGACTTGATTTAGAGAAACAGTTTTACTTTTCTCTTCTTGATCTTAAAGGCTTCCCTCTCCTCATTCCTTGGTATATCTGTGTTTTCAAATTCTTGCAATCGTCAATGTATCGGTTTTTACTACTTAAGTGACTGATAGAATTAACACAATATTTTTGTTTTTTTTATATTTTTTCTTTATTAATTACACTTTATTCACTTTGTATCCCCCCTGTGATTCTCTCCCTTCTCCCATCCCAATCCCTCCCTTCCTCCACCTTCTGCATGCATGCCCCTCCCCAAGTCCACTGATAGGGGAGGATTTCTTTTCCTTCTTTCTGATCCTAGTCAATTAGGTCTTACCAGGAATGGCTGCGTTGTCTTCTTCTGTGGCTTGGTAATGCTGCTTCCCCCTCAGGGGGAGGTAATTAAAGAGCAGGCCAATCAGTTCATGTCAGAGACAGTCCCTGTTCCTATTAAAATGGAACCCACTTGGATACTGAACTGCCATGGGCTACATCTGTGCAGGGGTCTTAGGTTTTCTCCATGCATAGTCCTTGGTTGGAATATCAGTCTCAGGAAAGTCCCCTGTGCTAAGGTATTTTGGTTCTGTTGCTCTCCTTGTGGAGTTCCTGTCCTCTCCAGATCTTACTGTTTCCCACTTCTTTCCTAAGATTCCATGCACTCTGCCCAAAGGTTGCCCATAAGTCTCAGCATCTACATTGATAGTCTGCAGGGCAGAGCTTTTCATGGGTCCTCTGTGTCAGGCTCCTGACTTGTTCCCTCTTACTTTTTCATATATTGTTGTATCTTTGTCCTTATTAGCTTCAGTTGTCAACATTTCAAAGCCTACAGTCATCTGAGGGAGCCTCAATTAAGGGCATGCCCTCAACAGAGAAGCTGGGTGCTATATCTGTGAGAGATTGTGTTGACAGATGATTGGTGTGGGTAGGCTCTTCCACTGAGAGATGCAATAACCCTAAGAAAATGGGCTTGGCCCACGTAAGATAACTACCTGAGCATGAGACAGTGATTAAGTAGGAGACCAACCCAAAAACATTTGTCATGGCTTTTGCCTTAATTTCATTCAAACTTGACTTTCTATGCTAAGCTCCCAAAATGATGGACTGTGATCTGACACAACCAAACTCAATGTGTAAACCCATTTGTGACCTGAGATTCTTTTGGTTACGGGATGTAGTCACAGAACAAAGTAGCAAATTAGAACAAATATATATATATATATATATATATATATACAAAGAGTGATTTCACTGCTGGACACAACCTTGGAATATTCACTTTTTAAGGAATATGGAAAACATCAGGATTTAAGATGGGAAAAACTTTAGAAAGCTGTATACAGAGCTTCATCAGCTATTCTGGTAGGACTTAGTTGATCAGAGCGTTGACAGTAATGCAGACAAAGTAAGTCCAGGTCATAGGATTTCAGTGAAAAATAGACTCCATGGAAAATTAAGCTAGAGGTCATTTGTGTGATATTTTAGCTGCAAATCATGCTTATTCTGCCCATGCCTTGAGAAATTGAGTAAAGTAGAATTAAAAAATAATGGGCTGGATTTCTTACATGGAATGTTGAATCTGTTGAATGGATATTATTAGTGAGATGTTCAGGGCCAGAGTAAAAGAATGAGCCAAGTGGAGCAGAAATAAATGTAAGGTCTTTGGTTTGTAGAGAAAAACACTAGGTAGTTTTAGATGGCAGAAACGTGGTGAAACAGAGACAGGAATTTTCAAGGAGATTATTGCCATCAAAGAGAAGGTCCTAGCTTTGGATCTGAAGCCTAAGATGGTTTCCATAGATTAATACTCCCTCTTGCTAATTCTTCTGTTAATGGAAGGAGTAGGCAACGTGATTCCTAGTGCCAGGAAAGAACTTCATATTAAAGCTGCTCCAAATGTGGTCAAAGTGTGACAACGTCCATCCCAATTTAGAATCCAACTTGACAGGCTCACCCATGTTGTGCTGGTTCTGGAAACAAGAAAGATTCAAAATTTAAGGTAATGGATGCTTTCTTTGTGGTTTCTGTTCAGCACTGTGCCAGCCATCTGTGTTTGGCAGAATCAGATCCCCAGCGAAGATGCTGTAAAGGTTCATTGCATGAAGCAGGGTCAAGTTGTACCTTGACACTACAAGATGTTCAGATACCTAAGTTATGAGACACATCTAATATAGTGCTGCCTTTAGGAAGTGGAAGTAACCAAACAGATATGTATGATACATTGCAGGGATAGGACCATCTAAGCCTTTTGAATCAGCAACAGGATTTGTTGTTTTCCTTGCTGATCTTTTTTCCTTGGTCCAGTCTCCCATCACTATATACTGGAATGAAAATGGGTATTCTGTGCATCTATGTTGGAATGATGTAACTTGTTTCTGATGTTACAAGATGTGGCACCCAAGAGATTTTTCTTCTGTGTCAGTAGAGACTTTGGACATTTGGACAGTGTATGAGCTATTGCAGAATTTTAGGATCATTGAAATTAGACTACATTTTCATTATGGGATGACAATAATTCTACAGTGAATTTGGTCAGAACATATTTGATTGAATCAAAATAGCTCCCAGAGAAGATAATGTTTCTGTTTTGACATTGAAGAAAAAGATTCTATGTAGCTGTGGCTGTCCTGAAAGTTGGTATGTAGACCAGGCAGGTTTTGATCTTACAAGTCTAACTGCAGTTGAGTATTTGGCTTAAATTTAGTCCAACATGCCTGGCATGAACATCATCATCATTGGCCGCTGAGCCTGGAATGTAGGGTCAGGTGTATGACAACCTTCCTACTTGTTCTGTTTGGTTCTTTTTAACTTTATTTATTTATTTATTCACATTTAATTCATTTTTAATTTAAATTTGTTTCTTAATAATTTATTCTCTGACATGAACTTGGCTCTTTGATCACCTCCTCCTGGAGGGTGCAGCCTTGTGAGGCCAAAGAGGAAAATGATGCAGCCATCCTTGATGAGACATGATAAGCTAGGATCAGACAGAAGGGGAAGAGTTCCTCCCCTATCAGGAGACTAGAAAAAGGGCATGGGAGGGAAGAAGGAGGGTGGATGGGACTGGGAGTTACAGTAGGGATACAAAGTGAATATATTGTAATAAATAAATAAATAGCATTTAAAAATAATTTATCTGCTTAACATCCCAGTTGAAACCCCTCCCTTGTCTCTTGCTGGCCTTACCCTCCTTTCCTCTTTCCCCCTTATCTAATTTTCTACTTCTCAGATGGTAGGAGCCCTCTTATCAATTCTCACTAGGACTGCCTGTATCCTCTTCCTTTGTGACATGCAATGCCCGCTCCACCACGGGGAAGTGATTAAAGAGCAGGTAACAGAGTCCATGTGAGAGACGTGGGATCCTCTTACTATGGATCCCACATGGAGACTGAGCTGCCTATCAGCTACATCTGAGCAGGGGTCTGGGTCCTCTTCATGAATTGTCTTTGGTTGGTGCATCAGTCTCTGCAGGTCCCCTGGGCCCAGATTCATTGGACTTGTTGGTCTTCTTATGGACCTCCTGTCAGCTTTGGGTCTTTCTATCCTCCCAGTCTTTCCTATGACTCCCTGTGCTCTGCCCAAAGTTTGGCTGTGAGTCTTAACATCTGCTTCGATCCCCTGCTGGGTAGAGTCTTTCAGAGAATATGTATGTTAGGCTCTCATCCTCTTCCCTCTCCTCAGTCACTTCTGATGTCAATTCTATTTGCCCTTTTGAATAAGAATTGACCATCCTCCATAGGGTCCTCTTTTTATTTAGCTCCTTTAGGCCTGTGGCTTGTAGTATGTTTATCCTGTATTATGGCTATTATCCACTTACAAATGAGTATATATCATGCATGTCTTTCTGGTTTTGGAATAACTCGCTTAGGATGATAATTCCTAGTTCCATCCACTTGCCTGAAAATTTCATGGTTTCCTTTTTGTTTTAAATACCCAAGTAGCATTCCATTGTGTAAATGTACCACAATTTCTGTAAAACAATGGTTTGTTTGAGGGACATGTAGTTTGTTTCCCTATTCTGACTATTATGAATATAGATGCTATGAACATAGTTGAGCAAATATCTTTGTTGAATGGTGGAGCATCTTTTTTATATATGCCCAGGAATGGTATAGCTGGGTCTTGAAGTAAAACTATTTCCAATTGTCTGAGAAAGCATCAGATTGATTTCTAAAGTGGTGGTATAAGTTTGCACTCCCACCAGCAATGGAGGAGTGTTACTCTTTCTCCACATTCTTGCTAGCTTGCTGTCACTTCAGGTTTTAACATTAACCATGATGGGTTTAAGATGGAATGTCATTTGCATTTCCATGATGGCTATAGATATTGAGCATTTAATGTCCACCATTTTGATATTCCTCTGTGGATAAATCTCTGTTTAGTTCTGTACCCCAGTTTTAAATTGGATTATTTGGATTGTTGGAGTTTAATTTCTTGAGCTCTTTATATATATTGTTTATTAGCTCTTTCTGTTGTATGTAGGGTTGGTGAAGATCTTTTCTCAGGCTGTAGGCAGTCATTTTGTTCTATTGACAGTGTTCTTTGCTTCATAGATTTTTGTTTCATGAGATCCTACTCATTAATTCCTGATCTTAGAGCAAGTGCTCTTGGTGTTCTGTTGAGGAAGTTACCTTCTATGCCAATGAGATCGAGGATCTTTCCCACTTTTTTTTCTAACAGATTTAGTGTATCTGGTTTTATGTTGAGGTCTTTGAACAACTTGGACTGCAGTTTAGTGCAGGGTGATAAATATGGATCTATTTTCATGTTTCCACATGTAAACTTCAGGTTAGACCAGCACTGTTTATTGAAGATGCTGTCCTTTTTCCATTGCATGGTTTTGGCTTCTTTGTCAAAAATCAAGTGAACATAGGTGTGTGGGTTTATTTATGGGTCTTCACTTCAATTCCATTGATCCACTGATTGTTTTTATTATAGTACCATGCAGTTTTTATTACTATTGATATATAATAGACCTTGAGATGAAGAATGGTGATACCTACTAAAGATCCCCTATTGTACAGGATTGTTTTAGCTATTCTGGCTTTTTTATTTTTCCATATGAAGCTGAGAATTGTTCTTTCAAGTTCTTTAATGAATTATGTTGATATTTTGATGGGAATATCATTGAATCTGTAGATTGTTTTTGTTACGATGGCAATATTTACTATGTTGATCCTACTGATCCATGAGCATGAGAGATATTTTTATCTTCTGGTATCTTTTTCAATTTCTTTCTTCAGAGGCTTGAAGTTTTTGGGTTTTTTTTGTTGTTGTTGTTGTTCATATAGGTTTTTTACTGGCTTGTTGAGGATAACACCAAAATACATTATGTTTTTTTGGTTGTTGTTGTTTTGTTTTGTTTTGTTTTGTTTTTGTTTTTTTTTACTGGCTATTGTGAAGGGTGTTATTTTCCTAATTTTTTTCAGTCCATTTGTCTTTTGCATACAGGAGTGTATTTTTTTGAGTTTTTTTTTAAGTGAACTTTATATCCACCCACTTTGCTGAAGTGTTTTTCAACTGTAGGAGTTCCCTACAGTAGAATTTTGGGCTCATTTTTGTATACTGTCATATCATCTGTGAATAGAGATACTTTGACTTCTTCCTTATCAATTTGTATCCCCTTAATCTCCTTTAGTTGTCTTATTGCCCTAGATAGGTCTTCGAGTACTGTATTGAAGAGATTTGGAGAGAGTGTGTAGCCTTGTCTTGTCCCCAAGTCCAGTGGAATTGACTTAAACATTCTTTTCATTTAGTTTGATGTTAGCTCTATACTATTCTGTATATATTCTGTATATTCTGTATATATTCTGTATACTATCTTTACTATTTTTAGATATGTGCCTTGTCCCTGGTCTCTCCAAGACTTTAAACAAGAATAACTGTTGGATATTGTCAAATGCTTTTTCAGCATCTAAGTAAATGGTCTTTTTTCAATTTGTTTATACAGTGGATTACATTGATGGATTCCATATACTTAACCACCCTTGCATGCCTGGGATGAAGCCTACTTGGTCATGGTGGATGATATCTTTGATATGTTCTTGGATTTGGTTTGCAAGTATTTTATTGAGTATTTTTACATCATTGTTCATAAAAGAGATTGGTCTTTCTTTTTGGGGATCTTTGAGAATTTATCAAGGTGACTGTGTAAAGGAATTTGGTCATGTTGCATCCATTTCTATTTTGCGAAATAATTTGGAGAATATCAGTATTCGCTCTTCTTTGAAGGTCTTGTAGAATTCTGCTCTGAAATCATCTGGCCCTTGGATTCTTTTGGTTGGGAGTATTTTGATGGCTGCCTCTATTGCCTTAGGCACTATAAGACTATTTATTATCTTTACCTGATGTTGAGTCAACTTTGGTAAGTGGAATTTAAAGAGAATTGTATATTTCATTTGGATTTTCAAATTTTGGGGCATATAGGCTTTTGACATAAAAGTTAATGGTTCTTTGGATTTTCTCAGTGTCTATTATATCTTTTTCTTTCAGACTTTGTTGATTTGGATAGTGTCTTTCTGCCATTTACTTACTTTGGCTAAGAATTTTCTGTGTTTTTTTCTTTTCTCAAAGAACTAGCTCTTGGTTTCGTTGATTCTTTGAATTATTATCTTTGTTTCTAATTTATTGATATCAGCCCTGAGTTTGGTTTTTCCTAGTGGTCTACTCTTGCTGGGTGTGTCTGTTTCTTTTTTCTTAGGTCTTTCATGTATGCCATTAAGTTGCTTGTATGGGATGTCTCCAATAGCTTATGATGGCCTTTGTTGGTATTCAGACTCCTCTTCGGACTGCTTTCATTGCATCCCATATGAAGTTGGAAATCTTCTATCAAGGTTTGTATACTATTCTGTTGGTATTTTGATGGAAATTTCATTGAACCTGTAGATTTCTTTTGGTAAGATGTCCATTTTTACTATGTTAACCCTGCTAAGCCATGAGTATCGGAGATAGTTCCATGTTCTGATATCTTCTTCTAATTCTTTCTTCAGAGACTTGAAGTTTTTTTCATGCAAGTCTTTGACTTGCTTGGATATGGTCACACCAAGGTACTTTATGTCCTTTGTGGCTATTTTGAAGGGTGTTGTTTCCCTAATTTCTTTCTCAGCCCTTTTATCTTTTGTATACAGGAGGGCTACTGATTTTTTTGAGTTAATTTTGTATCCAGCCACTTTGCTGATGGTGTTTATCATCTGTAGCATGTCCCTGGTAGAAGTTTTGGAGTTACTCAGGTATACTATCATATAATCTGCAAATAGTGATACTTTGACTTCTTCCTTTCCAATTTGTATCCTTTTGGTCTCCTTTAATTTTCTTCTTGTTCTAGCAAGGACTTCAAGAACTATGTTGAAGAGATATGGAGAGAGTGAGCAGCCTTGCCTTGTCCCTGAATTCAGTGTGATTGCTTTAAGTTTCTCTCTGTTTACTTGATGTTGGCTACAGGCTTGCTGTATATTGCTTTTACTATGTTTAGGTATGTGCCTTGTATCCCTGATCTCTCCAATAGTTTAAACATGAATGGATGCTTGATTTTTTTCAAATGCTTTTTCAGCATCTAAGGAGATTATCATGTGTTTTTTTTTCTTTCAATTTTTTAATATTGTGGATCACATTGATGGATTTTTGTATAGTGAACCACCCCTGCATACCTGGCATGAATCCTACATGGTCATAGTGGATGATATATTTGATGTGTTCTTGTATTGGGTTTGCAAAGTATTTTGTTGAGTATTTTTGCATCAATGTTCATAAGGGAGATTGGCCTGAAATTCTCTTTCTTTGTTGGGTCTTTGTGAGGTTTAGGTTACAAGGTGACTGTGGCTTCAATGAATGAGTTTCGTAGTTCCTTCTGTTCCTATTTTGTGGAATAAATGGAAGATAGCTGGAGTTACCTCTTCTTTGAAGGTGTGGTAGAATTCTGCACTGAAACCATCTGGTCCTGAGCTTTTTGTGGATTGCAGTCTTTTGAGGAATGCTATTTCCTTAGTGGATAAAGGACTATTTTATTGATTTACCTGCTTTTGATTCAGCTTTGGTAAGTGTAATTGATTAAGAAAATTGTCCATTTCATTTAGATTTTCAAATTTTTTGGCATATAAATTTTTGAAGTAAGTCCTAACAATTGTTTGGATTTCCTTAGTGTCTTTTGTTTTGTCCCGTTTTCATTTCTGATTTTGTTAATTTGGATAATCTCTCTCTGCTTTTAGTTAGTTTGGCTAAGGGTTTGTCTATCTTGTTAATTTTCTCAAAGAACCAGGTCTTGGTTTCATTGATTCTTTGAATTGTTTTATTTGTTTCTAATTTATTGATTTTAGTCTTGAGTTTGATTATTTCCAGGTGTCTATTCTTTTTTGGTGTTTCTGATTCTTTTCTTCTAGGGCCTTTAGATGAGCTATTAAGTTGATTGTGTGAGATGTTACAAATTTCTTCTTGAAGGCACTTACTGCTATGAACTTTCCTTCTAGCACTGCTTTCATTGTCTCCCATAAGTTTGGTTGTGTTGTGTCTTCATTTCCATTGAATTCTAGGAAGACTTGAATTTCTTTCTTTATTTCTTCCCTGACCCAGCTGTCATTTAGTAGTGAGTTGTTCAGTTTCCATGTGAGTGTAGGCTTTTTGCTATTTCTGTTGTTGTTGAGGTACAGCTTTAATCCATGGTAATTAGATAGGATACAAGGCATTATTTCAATCTTCTTATATCTGTTGAAACTCACTTTGTGACCAACGATATGGTCTATTTTGGAGAAGGTTCCATGAGGTGCTGAGAAGAAGGTAAATTCTTTTGTCTTTGGGTGTAAGATTCTGTAGATATCTATTAGGTCCATTTGATACATGACCTCTATTAGAGATATTGTTTCTTTGTTTAATGTCTGTTGTTTACCTGTCCTTTGTTGAGAGTAGGGTGTTGAAGTTTCCCAGTAGTAATGTGTGGGGATTTGTGTGCGGTTTAGGTTTTATTAATGTTTCTTTTACAAATGTGGGTACCTTTGTATTTGGAGCATAGATGTTCAGAATTATGATTTCTTCTTGGCGGAATTTTCCTTTGATGAGTATGAAATGACCTTCCTCGTGTCTTTTGATTAATTTTGATTGAAAATCTACTTTATTAGATATTAAAATGGCTACTCCTGCATGTTTCTTGGGTCCATTTGCTTGGAACCTTCCACCTTTTTACTCTCAGGTAATGTCTATCTTTTTAACTTAGATGTGTTTCTTGTATGCAACAGATTGTTGGGTCTTGTTTACATATCCATTCTGTTAGTCTGTGTCTTTATTGGAGTGTTAAGTCCATTGATGTTGAGGGAAATTAATGACCAGTGGCTGTTAGCTCCTTTTATTTTGATGTTGCTTGTGGTAGTGTGTTTGTGTGCTTGGTTACTTTTAGTTTTGCTGTAGTGACATTATTTCTTTCCTGTGTTTTCCTGAATGTAGTTAGCTTTCCTGGGTTGTAGTTAGTTTTCCTTCTAGGAGCTTCTGTACCTCTGGATTTGTGGGTAGGTATTGTTTAAATTTGTTTTTGTCATTAAATATCTTGTTTGCTCCATCTATGATGACTGAGACTTTTGCTGGGTATAGTAGCCTGGGTGGTCATCTGTGTTCTCTTAGGGTCTGCATGATATCTGTTCAGGCCCTTCTGGCTTTCAGTCTCTGAAGAAAAGTCAGGTGTGATAATGATTGGTTTGCCATTATATGTTACTTGGCCTTTTTTCTTTGCAGCTTTTAGTATTTTTTCTTTGTTCTGTATACTTACTGTTTATTATGTGGTGGGAGGATTTTCTATTCTGGTCTAATTTATTGGGTGTTCTTTAGGCCTCTTGTATTCTTGTAGACCTCTCTTTTAAGTTGGAGAAATTTTCTTCTATGATTTTGTTGAAAATATTTTCTGAGCCTTGGAGGAGGGAATCTTCTTTTTCCTCTATTCCTATTACTTTTAGGTTTTGCTTTTCATGTTGTCTTGGATTTCTTGGAGGGTCTGTGTCAGGAATTTTTTAGATTTAACATTTTCTTTGATAGCTACATCTATTTATTCCATTGTGTCTTCCACACCTAAGATTCTTTCTTCCATCTCTCGTAGTTGCTTATGCTTACTTCTGTAGTTCCTCTTTTCCTCCCTAAGTTCTTTCTCTCCACAGTTTCCTCCACTTGTGTTTTCTTTAATTTTTTTCCAATTCTCTTATCAGATATTGAGCCATTTTATTGATTTCCTTCACTTCTCTGACCGTATTTTCCTTCAATTCCTTCAGCTGTTTGTTCAAACAATCCTCTGTTTCTTTAATATCTTTTAGTGATTTAAGTATTTCCTCTCTAAAAGCCACAAATTACTTGGCTGCAACTTCCTGTATTTCTTTAAGGATGTCCATAATCTGTTTGACTTTATCTTCCTCCATTTCTTTGCAAATGGCAATAATCTGTTTGACTTTATCTTCATCTAGATCTTTATGTAGTTTATTTTTTTCCGCTATTATCCTGTTCATAAGCACAGATGTAAGGTCATCTTCTTGAATTTCATTTACCATGGTGTGTCCAGGGCTGCTTGCCCCTGAATAACCGGGTTCTGGAGATGCCATACTGCTCTGTCTTTTTGAGCTTTTACACTTGCCTCTACCCATTTGGCTATTTTAGGTGTTGGGTGTTAGTTTCTGGCACTTCCTGGAATCCTGTGGTAGGGATAATCCCCTTGGCAGGAAGATGATTTTTCCTGAAGGAGGCCTCCTCAGCTTTTGGGGTACAGTCACTGAATAGCAGGTATTTCTCAGGAATTGCCAAAACTCACCACAGGCATAGAGACCTGAGCGGTAATTGTGGTCTTTGTTAGTCAAGGGGGCTCTCCTCTCACCCAGAGAAGTCCTGGAGACAGCTGTCCTGCTTCTGGCTTTCTTGCTGTAAATTTAGTAAGCTGTAGCTGTAACCTGGGTACCCCATGGTTTGGTCAGCTTAGTTAGGGATAACTGGTTGTCCCTTGGAGCAGTATCTGGGGGTTGATCTTGGGGATCCCAGGCTTCTGTAGGTCTGAGGTTAGAGCTCTGTGCCCCAGTACTGAAGCAGTAACCCATGGCAGCTGATCACTGCTCTCACATGTGCAGCAGGAGGCTAGAGTCTGGAGCCTGTGAATAACCAGAAACTTCTCCAGAGCTAGGTGTCCTGAGGTAGGGCCAGATGTTTTCCCCACCTTTGGGTTTTCTCCCAAAATGAAGACCTAGTCTGTGGTGTTTGACATGGTGTGTAGAATGGGTAGGCACTTGCCAGATGGCTACCAAGCTGGTGACTGGGAAAGAACCTGAAAACATTTCCAAGAATGTTCCCATGTGTGGTGGTGGTAGTGTGTGTGTGGGGGGGAGTTGGCTGAGTGCTCTAAGCTGGGACCTGCTCTTTCCCTGCCTGTGGGGTTTTCTCCAGACAGGGAAACCCATCCTCTAGTGTCCTGGGGCACAGAGTTCTGTCTGTGATGGAGAGTAGGGCATGCAGGTCTTGCAACTGGAGGCCCACTCAAGGCTGGCAGCTGTGCACCCACCAGCCTGCAGGACCTTTTCCAGGGATAGACTGGGTGACCAGAGGTCAGTCCAACTTTCTTCTTCCCTGTTCTTTTTTTTTTTTTTTGAGACTGGGGCTCCCAGTCTCTGGTGCCCAGGAGCACACAGTTTTTCCTGGGAAGGTGATCAGGACACACAGGTGCATCCTGCACCTGAGATATTTTCCGGGTTCTCACTGAGTGACCTGAGAGTGGAACTGAATGATCCCCACACCACTGAGTTTCCTCTCACCTGGGAAACACGATTGCTGTTCTTTTAGGACCCAGAGTTCAGTCTTTTAGTTGCTGTACCAACATTGCTGTCTTGTTCCTGTCCTGGTCCTCCTGGCAATGCCATCTTGGATTCCCTTTTCCTCATCCCTTTCAATTAATTTTGGTTGAAAGTCTGTTTTATTAGATATTAGAATAGTAACTCCTGCTTCCTTCTTGGGTCCCTTTGCTTGAAAAACTTATTCCTGCTGCAACATTCAAGGAATTTTCACAGAGATTTGCTGGGCACTCTGAGGTTGGACCCAATTGTTTCCCTCATCATTGGTTTTCTTCTTACCTTGGAAACACAGTCAGTGGTGTTTGGGGGACCACAGATCCAACTATTGGTCACTGTGCAGTCTCTGCTACCCAGGTTATCAGACACAGTGTACAATCACCCCAGCCATCTGGGATCTATTTTTAGTTTTTACTGAATATAAGTATTTTGATTGTATGCATGAATATGCACCTCTTGTGTGCCTAATCCTCACAGTAGTCTGAAGATGTCTTCAGAATTCATGAACTTATAGCAATTGAAAGTAGCGGGTCCCAGGTAAACACTAACAATTGAGCCCAATTATATGCAAGAGCAGTAAGAGCTCCTCACTGCTGAGCCATTTCTCCTATCTTATGTTGCTCATTTATGATCATCATTTACACCACTAATATTTTTGTCTTCTATTTTTACCTGTTTAAACATGCATTCCCTTTTAGTAAGATATCATTGAAGTTACAGTTTAAGCTGGGGCACTGCGGATTTCTGGAAAATAAATATACAACAGGAGTGAATGTATAATTCCTTGTAGAAGCTTCAGTAAAGACCTCTGAGTTCTTTCAATATTTTGTGTTTGTTTGATTGACTTTTAGGGGAGGCTCTGTCTTACTATATAGGTCTGGCTGTCCTAGAACTCTTTGAATAGATAATGCTGACATCCAGTTCAATAAGGTACACCTGTGTCTGCCTCCTGAGTGATGGAATTGAAGGCATGACAGAATACACCCAGCTTGTCCACCATTTTTTGTAGTTAGTAACTGTTAATAAATTTCTCTGATCTGTACTTAGTATTGTTCATCTGTTAATTTCTCTCTCTGTGTGTCTCTGTCTCTATGTGTCTGTCTCTCTATTTCACACTCTTCTCTCTGTCTTTGTCCACATTAATTGCCATGTCTATTCCAAAACTATATCCTCTTCAAAAAGTTCATATATGATACAGTTAAAACTTGTTATTCCGTTTTCTTCTAAAATGACTTAGTGATAACATTAACACTTCTTTTTTAATGGAAAAGTTTTAATCTTTATTTTTAATCTATAGACTACATTATTAAGTAAGGAGGATATAAAAAACAATGATCAAAGAATAATCATGTTTTCTATTCCTTCTCTTTTGTCTGGTCACAAAGAAATATGATGTTATTGGCTATGATTGTGGTTGCTTGCCACTCACATTATTTTTATCCATGTATTCACTGTAGTCCACTTTCCCTTCCACAAATATATGAGCCCCCCTCTTCACATACTAATATGCCACATCCCTGAGCCCTGGTCAAAACATAATATTCAGTACCATGTTGTCTTTTGACTAATGTTACCCATCTGTTCAGTGTCCCCTGATCAACACATCTCATTTGTTGCTATATAAATATCATGACTGTGTTTTGTCCTTCCACCTGTCTCATGACAGGGTGCTGACCTACTCACCGAAGTAACTGAAGATGATTCATAGATTGCTCAAGAACCCAACTAATGGCTACTTTATATTCATATCTTACAAACTGATGAAACACAGGTTTTTGAAGCACGCCTTTGTTTTTTTTTTTTTTTTTTTCAATCTAACCTTTAGGCGTTTTCATCTCCCCTACTTCACATCACGCGCAGCACCCAACTGTATAACATTCGCACTTCTGTGTCAGAAAATAAATTGAAGAAGCACTAGAATTATATGATTATATTGACAATGAAGTATACATTTATATTGTTGCCACTGTTTCTGTTGTACAAATGTATGGCATATTTTAGAATTCAGTGACCTTCAATGACGTGCATGTGAAATTCAGCCAAGAAGAGTGGGCCTTGCTGGAACCTTCCCAGAAGCAACTCTACAAAGATGTGATGCTAGAGACCTGTGAAAACCTCACTGCTATAGGTAAGACTGCAATTTTTCTTTCACTTTTAAAATAAAGAGACAAATCTTACTTTGTTATTGATCCTCTTCTGTAATTCCAATTTAGAATGAGGAGGAATGCGGTAAATAAATCAGGCATGGTTCTAAGTGTCACAGAAGATAGTGATTTAAGTTTACCTTAATAATAACATGATATTTCCAATAATATATATTTTCTTGTACTATATTTTAGGCTACAATTGGGATGACCATAATATTGAAGAACATTTTCAAAGTTCTACAAGTAATAAAAGGTAACTTTATGTGCATGTTGATACAGATATAAATCTTAAATTTTAATGTGTCCTGGAAGTTTGGTGTTTTTTGTTTGTTTGTTTGTTTATTGGCTGCTTTTTATTTTCTGTTTTTGAAAAAGATTTTTTTTCTGGGTATCTGTGACTTTCTTAGACTTGCTTGTTAGACCAGCCTGACCTCAAAATCACACAGATCTCCCTGCTTCTGCCTCCACAATTGCTGGAATTGAAGGCATGTACCAGCACACATGGCTGTGTCCTGGAAGTTTTAAAGAAAAGCAACAGTGTAAAAACAGCACTGCTTTATGTGTACTGATGATCATTAAAATCTCATAATTCCATGTACTTCAATGTCAGGTATCTGATTTGTGTTTACAAGGCACGCCCCTAAGATAGAAGAAAAAAAATAATATTGTAACAAAAATACCATTTGAATCATATGGACATTACAGCTACTGACTTGAACTGCCAATCTGTTTAGTCTCATTCTATCTACTCAGATATTGTAAGAGGTATACACACTGAATTGGTGATCAGTATGTGTCCAAAACCTTCTAATAAGCAAAAAAATTAGAGTAGGACCAGTGTTACTCATTTTCGTGCAGTAACATTGTAAAGTTTAGTGAAAGGAGCAGCTTATGAGAATCATGAATTTTGTTGTGGAGAATCCTTAATCCCTATATGACATGTCTATGATGAACAAAAAAACAAACTGTGTTAATTCAATGTGGGAATCTTTATTATTTTTCTAAATTAAACTGGTATATCATATGTCAAAATGATTCTAAGACACATGAGCATAGGGATATTGAAAGAAGCAGTGTCCCTGTCTTTCACCAAGAACAATTGATTTGATAGTAGTCCCCACTGTGAGTAAATTTTCTGAATGTGATAAATGGTTACTGTTAATTGGTTTTGCAACTTCACTGAGAATTTATCAGCAAACTCATATTGCTGAAAATACCTATGAATACTAGAATTTGGAAATTCTGCTTGTCCTGGCTCACTTTGTAAATGAAGTATCATTCATACAGTACAAAAATTTGTGAATGGGATTGCTGTGGTAAAACTCTGAATTCTTATAATACTCTTCATATATAGGAGAAAACCTCTTATAGAAAAATGATGCTATAAAAGTGATCCACATAACAAATTCTCTTACCATCACAGGAATCTTCAAAAATACCCGTAATGAAGGAGAATACTGTGAATGTAAATAAAGTGATAAAACTTTAAAATTTGATTCTTCTTTACCATTAGACAAAATTATGAAATTAATTCATATAGATAAATATATTTATTAGTGTAATGAAATGACAGTGGTAAATCTTTTACATGTGCCAATTTTCTTTGCAGGCATGAAAGCAGTCATACTGGAGAGAAACCCTTTAAATGCACTCTATGTGGGAAAACCTTCCCCTATATCACTGTTCTTATATGGCATAAAAGAACACACACTGGAGAGAAGCCTTACAAATGTAATCAATGTGGTAAAGCCTTTGCAAAAAGCAGTCAGCTCATACGGCATAAAAGAACACACACTGGAGAGAAACCTTATGAATGTAACCAATGTGGTAAAGCCTTTGCACGAAACAGTCATCTCATAAGCCATAAAAGAACACACACTGGAGAGAAACCTTATGAATGTAATGAGTGTGGTAAAGCCTTTGCAAAAAACAGTCATCTCATGAGCCATAAAAGAACACATACTGGAGAGAAACCTTATGAATGTAATGTGTGTGTGGCAAAGCCTTTGCCGAAAACAGTACTCTCTTAAGCCATAAAAGAACACACACTGGAGAGAAACCTTATGAATGTAATGAGTTTGGCAAAGCCTTTGCAGAAAACAGTACTCTCTTAAGCCATAAAAGAACACACACTGGAGAGAAACCTTATGAATGTAACCAGTGTGGTAAAGCCTTTGCAAAAAACAGTCATCTCATGAGCCATAAAAGAACACACACTGGAGAGAAACCTTATGAATGTAATGAGTGTGGCAAAGCCTTTGCAGAAAACAGTACTCTCTTAAGCCATAAAAGAACACACACCAAAGAGAAACCTTATGAATGTAACCAGTGTGGTAAAGCCTTTGCAGAAAACAGTCATCTCATAAGACATAAAAGAACACATACTGGAAAGAAACCTTATGAATATAGCCAATGTGATAAAGCCTTTGCACAGCAGAGTAGTCTCCGAAAACAGGAAAAGAGTGGAGAGAAGCCTTGTGAGGGGAATTAGTGTGATAAAGCCTTTGCATGTAACAATCATCTCCTAAGACAACAGCACATTCTGGAGGGAAACCATATGAATATAACAATGTGGCAAAGCCTTTGCACATAACATCTCCTAATACATAAAATAACACATACTGGAAAGATGTCTGACTGTAACCAATGTGAAAAAACTTTTGGACTTCAGAATAATCTCCACACTCATGAAAGAAATCCTAATGGACAGAAAGACTGTGAGTGCTTTTAACATGGTGAAACCATTCCACATTTGTATAATCTTCATCATCATGAAAGGATTCATAATAGAGGAAAAACTTATGAATGTGTTAAAATGGTGAGGCCTTGCACAAATCTAGAGTCATCATCATCATAAAAGTATCCTTACTGGAGAGGAATTCTGTGAGTATAAGCAATTTGGAAAGGCCTTTGTGTACTTTGGTCCACTGAGATCCAACAGAACTGTAAAACTAGCTCAATGGAAATGACCTCCCTTTTCTGAAGTGAACATGCAACAGTACTATATAATAAGGGGCAATAGGAACGGAGGGTAGTAATGGGGCAGAGAAGGGAGGGGGATTACTATTGGAATTTAAAGTAAATAAACTTATTTTTAAAAAGAATACAATTAATGGTGAATATCAATTACACGCAACAGTATTATATAATAAGGTGTTTATGGAAGACTTATTGATAATCCTGATTCTCAACATTTAGTGTTTTCAATTGCCTCAATTTACACAAGAAACTTTTAGTTCAGTGGATGAATATGTAGGAAATGAACTTTCACCAGCCAGGAAATTCTCTGAGAGTATCACAACAGTGGTAGCCTGTAGAAGTTTCTTTGTGTACACATACCTATTGTTCCAGAGGTACTACTGAAAAAAATCACAACCCACACTGAATTTTGAGATATGAGGGAAGAGGCTTTCTTTTCCATGTATGACTCTGCTTCTGGCCTAGATGGTTAACCATGTCAAGGGTGCGTTTTCTCTGCCTGACTTCATCTGGAGAGTATCTTTAGACATGGAAACCGCCAATCAAATTTGATAGATGGCCTTTGACACAGATCACTGATAACTCTCCCCTCCCTTCAAATATAGAATAATTTGGTTCTGTGTTCTTGTTCTTCTTTTTCATATAATAGGAATGTGCTGTTTAATGCAAATCTAGCATTCTTGAATTTCCTAGTATTAAACAATTATCTACACCTATGCTTGGAGCATCCCAGGTACTCCCCAAGGGATATAAGCCACTGTGTTCTGTTTTCTAGAATTAAAGTTGAACTTACTTTCTGAGGTGGTTCCCAGAGTGGCTAACCACTGTTATGCTCGCAAGCTTTCCAAGCTTTATACTACTCATCTTCTACCCCTCATGCCTTCCTGGGTTGGTGGGAAACAGCCCTCCAGGGAGCAAGAGAATCACATTCTCTGAAATGCCTGTGATAAAATATTTTAGACTGCGTAGCATTTAAAATTTCACATGTTTCTGGATTTGAGATGGTCAATCAAACAGTATCTTGGGATGGGACTCATTAAAATGAGTTATACTTAGTGTTTAGTTCAAGGTAAGGTTTCAGGCAAGCTTCATGGTATGAAATCTTCTAAGGTGAGTACAGTGGCCCATGGAAAATAAATACAAGCAGAAATTTTATTTTTCTGTTTTTAATAGCTGAGTACTGTTCTGATAATGTAAGGGTGAATGGCAGGGGAGAGAAACTCTCCTTTTGAGTAGTCTATGGGAAGGGGATGGGAGAAGGTGGAGGGAGGGACCAGTAGGAGTTGAGGGAGTGACCTTCAATCAGCATATATAATGAATAAATTGTGAATAAATTGTGAAAAATAAAAACAATTAATAAAATAAAATATAGTAAGAAAAACAAAGCAAAACAGCAAAAAATTGAGTCTAGTTTGGTTAACTGCCCTCCCTCAAAGAAAAGAAAGAAGATATATAGAAAGAAAAGAAAAACAGAATCTTTGTCTTTGTCACCTATCTTCCCTGTGAGCTCAGTTGAAGATCATTATGCAATGGAGACCATGATTCTCTCTCTGAAGTTTATGTTACCATAGAAGTAGGATTCAAACCTGAAACTAATGGCAGAGTTTCCTAGTTAACATATCAAATCAAAGCTACCTGCCATTTTCTCTCAGAAATCCTTCAGTCCTTCCATGTTATCTGGCCGTCCAGACTAGTACAGCCCATGCAATACCCTGAATTCTCCTTCCCAGGGCCTGAGATAACCTTACCCCACTCTCACCCACATATAGGCAAACTATTTTGGCTACCTGGTTCTGTCAAGCACCGTGCAGGAGCAACAGCAGAACAGCTGTAGAACTCATGGAATGTGGCTCCCCTGTTAGCATAATCATGATGAGTTTGTCTTGGAGAAGCATAATCCCAAGAACTGATTTTCTGGAGGACTTTGTGTTCTTATGTAGCATATCTATGCTTGTTGCACTTATGATGCCCATATTCCTTATAACATGAGTTGTATGAAAACTCTAAGAAAGCTTCTATCTCATCACTGGGCAATATCACTGGCATTTAAAACTATCAATGCTTGATCTCTTTTCACATGTTTACTGGAGCAGTTTAATGAATTAACCACTGCCCTTGAAAAGAGCCATAAACATAGATTGTTAGCAATAGCCATTACACTTAGAAAGAATTTGGAAAAATAGATTGTGTAACAAATTCAGGGAAGATGTTTTTGCTAATGTAAAAAATCTTGGAGAACAATTTAAAGTTACGAAAAGTACACTCTTAATAGAAAATCAGGAACGCTTTAAGGTTGATGAGCAGAAAAAATAGCCCAAGACAGCATTGGCTGTCTGGGCACTCTCAAACTGGGTCTAAAACTGAGACAGCAGTTGATTCACCTATATTTGTTTTTCCCCTCAGCTTCTTGATATAATTTAATAAAAATGATTAATGAGTAGATGCACTCCCCTTCAAGATTTAAAGTACAGGTGCCAGTACCATGCCATTTTTTATTACTGTTGTGCTATAGTACTACTTGAGATCTCACATGAAGATACCTCCAGAAAAGCTTTTATTGTACAGGCATTTTTTTAAATCAATTCTGGGTTTTTTGTTTTTCTGTATGAAACTGAGAATTGTTCTTTCAAGGTCTGTAATGAGTTGTGCTTGTATTTTGATTGGAATTGCATTGACTCTTTAGATTTCTTTTGGTAGAGTGGCCATTTTTACTATGTTAATCATACCAATTCTGGTTCTTTTTTTTCATACAAGTCATTCACTTGCTTGATTAGAGTCACACCAAGATACTTTATGTTATTTGTGGCTTTTGTGAAGGGGTTTTGTTTCTCTAACTTCCTTCCGAGCCCATTTGTCTTCTGTATACAGGAGGGCTTCACTTTTTTTTTAAATTTAATTTTGTATCCAGTCATTTTGATGAAATTGTTTATCAGCTGTAGGAGTTCCCTGGTTGAATTTTTAGTGTTATTCATGGATACTATCACATCATTTGCAACACAAGCTGGACTGGATGTGGAGAAAAGTGAACCCTCCTCCATTGCTGGAGGGAATATAAACTTCTACAACCACTTTGGAAATCAATCTGGTGTTTTTTCAGAAAATTATGAATAGTGCTACTAGAATATTCAGTTATACCAACCCTGGGTATATATTCAGAAGATTGTCAACCATACAACAAGGACATTTGCTCAACTATGCTCATAACATTTATTGACAGTATCCACAATCTGGAAACAATTTAGATGTCCCCAAACCGAGGAATGGACACAGAAATTGTGGCACATTTATACAATGCAATACTATTCAGCAATTAAAAACAAGGAAATCAGCAGGCAAGTGGATGCAACTAGAAATGATCACTCTGAGTGAGGTATCCAGAAGCAGAAAGGCAGTCATGGTATATACTAACTTATATGTGGATATTAGTCATATAATATAGGGTTTAAAAATACTAAAATCTAGAGTCCTAAAAGATCTAAACAACAGGAAGAACCCTAAGGAAGATGCTTAATCCTCATTTAGAAAGGCAAATGGGATAGACATCGGTAATGGGGGAAGATAGGGAACAGGGCAGGAAACTACCACAGAGGGCCTCTGAAAGAATCTACATAGCAGGGTATTGAAGCAGATGATTAGACTCATAGCCAAATTTTGGGCAGAAAGCATGGATTAATATGGAAGATTCAGGAGGTAGAAAGACCTGGATGTGAGAGGCCCTCCACAAGGAGGCCAATTGAGCCAAAAAATATGGGCCCAGGGGGTCCTGTTCCAACCAAGGACCATGCATGAAGAACATCTAGAACCCCTGCTCAGATGTAGCTCATAAGTATCTCAGTTTCCATGTGAGTTCCCTATTAAGGGTAACAGGGGCTGTCTCTGACATGAATTCAGTGGAAGGCTCCTTGATCACCTACTCCTGGAAGGTGCAGCCTTGCCTGGCTAAGGAGGAAGAAGGTGCAGTCATTCTTTGTCAGACTTGATAAGATAGGCTAGCATAAGATAGTAGGGAAGTACGACTTCCCCTATTAGTGGAGTAGGAGAGACAGCATAGGTGTAGAAGAGGGAGGTAGGTTGTAACTGGTTGAAGATAGGGAGGGGCTTACAGCCAGAAAACAAAGTGAATAAATTGTAATATTCAATAAAAAAGAAAAAAATGAGGGTTTTTTTTCCTGAAATGGTTGGACTCAGGCAACTGTCTCTTAAAAACAATTAGAAAGAATAGTACTTCATCTCTTCACATTTTCCTTTTTCCTGTAATACTATATATAATAAATACCCTTGATAAAATTCAGTGGTTTGTTATATATTCCTAGTATTATAATATTATAAAATATTTTACAAATCAAATTTTGATATGTCAAGTGTGTAAAAATAGTTTATGAAAAAGTGGCTTGAATTTTCAAAAGAGCAAAGAATGATTACTCAAAACTCAGGAGAGTGAAAATGGAAGGAAAATTGATGGAAGAATAAATAATATATAAATAAATTAATATCTCTTACACAGTAATTATAACATTTTGGTTATTGAGATTTAAAAAATATACACAGAATATTTCTCAAGTAAACAATGTAAGCTATTATTAATATTATTAATAGCTCTTATGCACGCACCCCAAAGTATTTCTTTATATTATTCCTCTTGTCACTGAAATGTTTTCTTTGACAAGTCATGCCACTACACCGTGATGTTCAGGCTCTAATACTGAGTATTCAATTCTTATTTCAGAGCACTGACTGCTTTTAGCCAAATTAGGACTGAAGTCAAACAATGTTTGATTTCTGTGTCTAACTCAGGTCATAACTTTTGATGATACATTTTGAGTTCATCCACAATTTCAAGGTAAAATAATTGCCTTTCTTGAAATGTTAAATGATCTCTCTCCCTCTCTCATACACACACACACACACACACACACACACACACACACATGATAAATGTAATAGCAGTTATTGGCAACCCAAGACTTGAAATTGAAAGAGACAAAAGAGGGATATATGAGAGATTTTGTAGGTAGGACAGAGAAACGAGAAATAATGTTATTATATTAAAAATCTCAAAAAACAAAAGTACATGTTTTCCATGAATAAAAAAATTGAATAATATTATATTTTGCACTCATGTGATTCAGGACAATCAAGTCCATTCTATCTTAGCACATGGTAAGCTTTGCTTCAGTAAACATGAGTGTAGATGTGTGCTGGATCAGTGCAAGTCATCTGTTTCATATGGATAATGGTGGAACTCCTCATTCAGTGTGTATAGTACATACTCTCTTTTAAATTGACTCAAGAATTTTAGTATTTGTGTAAACATTATAAAATAAAGTTCCACTAAACTTCTTTCTTGGTCCACTTTCTTCTACTGTCTCCTTTCATCCTTTTACACAGAGATGCTCTCCAACCTGGATGATAAAGAGTGTTCAGTAGGTGCAGCAGAAGAATGGACATTGTTGTCTAGTCCATTCTGTTAGTTCCTGTCTTTCTATTGGAGAATTGAACATCCAAGTTGAAAGATTTCAATGAGCAATGTTTATTATTTCCCTTTATTTTGTAGTAATGGTGTGGGGTTTTGCCTCCTGATTTGATGCTTGGGATTATTCATTCTTTGTGTTGTCTTGGGTGTGGTTAACACTTTAGATTGGAGTATTTCATTGATTGGCTTCTGTAGTGAAGTTTTACAGAGATACTGCTCATATTTGGTTTTATTATGCAATATATCTTTATTCATCATTTATTATTGAAAGATTACTGGATATACGAATAAGGGTCCCTTAAAGATTATATGTAATCTGTCTCAGCCATTCTAGGTTTAGAATCTCTCTTGAGAGATCAGGAGTTATTCTAAAGAGCCTAAAATTATATGCAACTTAGTATTTTCAACTTATAACTTTTAATATCCCTTCTTTGTTCAATATACTTTTCTTTACATTTAATGTTTTGATTTTGTGTGCTGAGCACAATTTCTTTTCGGTACACTTTAATTGTTGTTCTATATACTTTTTGTACTTTTACAGGCTACCCCTTCTTCATTAGGTTAAGGATACATTCTTCTATGTTTTTTTTTTTTTTTTTTTTTGCTGAAAATATTTTCTAGGATTTTGATGTGAGTTTTTTTTCTTTTTTTTCTATTTCTATTATTCATAAATTACTTATTTGAACTTTTCCGATTTTCTGGATCTTTTGTGCATGGCTATTTAATGTTTCTTTTGACACAATTGTTGTTAGTCTTCTTTTTCTTCTTCTTCATCATCATCATCATCATCATCTTCTCATCCTTCTCCTCCTCCTGCTTCTCTTTTCTTTCTCCAACTCCTCCTTCTTTTTTCTTTCTCTTCATCCTCCTCCTTCTCCTTTTTTCTTTTAAAAATAGTCACTTTACTTATATATTCATCCGGATTAAAGTATTCCCTTCCTTTAATCCTGGCATCTTTCATATCTCCCCTTCTATCCTGTCTAAATTCACCCTCATATTAGAAAAGGAGGGCTATAATGTATAATAAGAAAATAAAATAGCAAAAAGACAAAAGCAAACACATCTGAGTAGGAAAAGAAAAATAAAATAGCCCAAGTTGGGAAATGATGAAGACTTGATCATGCATGCAGGACTTTCATAAAATATTAAACTTGAAACAATATTATACACACAGAGAACATGTAGCTTTAAAAATAGAAAAAAAATATTCAGCAAATTAAAATAAGAACTATGATAAAAAAAAATTTAAATGCATGCCAGAATTCTAGGACATGAGAATCCAAACTTGCCAGTGAGGGAAATTTTTGGCCATCTACCTTTTGGAATGTACTCTTAAAAATACAATTAAGAGTAGTGCCTGGGATAAAATGAGTGTCCCTTGGAGAAAACTACATTTTCATTTGCAAACACGTATCAATTAGAGATAGGGCTAGGGACAGAACACTAAAGGCCTTGTGCATGCTGCCTCAGTCTCTCACAGTTTATCTATTCTTCAGTCCTCTTAATTTATAGTGCTTTGTTCTTTGATATCCTCTATCCTTTCTGGCTCTTACACTCTTCTAGCTGAATTACTTAAGAGCCTGAAGGGCATATTCTGACGTCTCTCACTGACTGTCTATTTTCTCTATGGGTCTCTGAATTTATCTCCATCAGATGCAGGATGACTTTTTTTTGATGATGGCTGAACAAGATACTGGTCTATGAGTATAGCAGAATGGTGTCAATGGTCATTTCATTACTTTTAGTAGAATGTAGTATTTGTTTTTCCCCCAGAACCATGGGCTGTGTAATTTCTTTTTCTTGATCAATAAACCAGTGTCAGGTGTGGATTCCATTATGTGAAGTGGGCCTTAAGTCAAACTATAGATTGGTTATTCACTCCTACAACTCTTGCACTAGTATGTCTTACAGGTAGGACATTGTTATAGTTCAAAAGTTTGGTAGCTGGGTTAGTGTTTATATTTCTCCTCTTGTAGTTGCAGAGCACTTCCCATATCAAAGTTGCTAGAATGTAAGTCTGAAGGTTCTATGTACGTATGAGCTCTATTTATTTGTGTTCCATGTAATAAGTGTCATCTTCAGCAAAAGTGCATTGCAGTCAATTTGTGGAAAGCTGCCTATAGTCTTGGCAAAAGTCTGTATTGTTTTGGCATTACAATCACACTACTTTGGCCAATACCTCAGTTAAATATAAACCATTAGCAGTACTGGATGCTTAATTTAGTGACAAGAGATTTCCAGTTGGTACTTTCTTCTTGTGTGGTGATTTCATTTATATTGGCTTCTTATATGTATATATTTTAGAAAGTTTCTATTGCATTAGGTTTCCACTGTACCAGACAAATGACCCTTAATTTTACCTGTCTTTCCTCATGTTACCTTTCATTGCCCTCTTCCTTTCCCAATCCCCTTCAATTCTATCTTTTTAGCCCACCTTTCATTTGTTCCAAGTATTTTGTTTCCCTTTCCTATGGAGAAATCTCTGCCTCCCCTAACTTACAGTTCTTAATCTGTATGTATCCCCTGTGGTATTATGTTCAGTTGCTTGCATGTCATATATCTTGCAACTAATATATATGTAAAAGCAAATACATACCTTATTTGTCTTTGGGGGTCTAGGTTCTCTCACTCTCAGTTACCTGCAAACGTGCATTTACCTTCACGTTTCATGATTTGATTTTTTTAAATGTCTGAGTAATATTTGATTATGTAAATACACTAGTACTATAACAAAAATAGAAATACACACTGGAAAAACATAAAATCTTCACCAATGATGCTGACCAAACTAGATGCCTATATGTAGAAACATGGAAATAGATGCTTATTTTCACTCAAAAGTCACCTCCAAATGGATTAAAACCTCACCAAAGTTTATATACAGTTAAAGTCTTGAAGTCAGCACAGCTATTTGACAAAGATCCAGCATAGCTGAGTTGCATGTTACAATAGCCTTCATGCTATCATTCAGGCTTGGTCTTGATCTCCACTTGCTACATGCTAATAGGGTTTTCAATACATGTACAACCTGGGGACATTGGAGCAATGGCAAATTTTTTTTAATGAATCATTTATGCCTTCACCCTGCTTCTAAGTACTGCTTCTAAGTTTTCCCAGAAAAAACCTGAGCAGACTGCCCCTCTCATTTTTAGGGGAAATATCAATTATCTGGCCCTACATAAATGTCTTCCTCATGGAAGTTGTAACTCACATAAAAATGGCAGATAACTCCTTATGAGACTTCAGCTCCAAGATAGTCTTACAAAATCTACCCCTGTGCTTCCTCAAGAAGAAAATAATCAGAACAACATATTCTTAAAAGGCAAACAAAGTTTGTATTAGGACTTCCTTTTCCTAGAAATATTAGCTTGCACAGTATCACTGTGGTGTTGTATGACCAAAATAATGAAAGAATACTTAGATTTAGCACATAAATACATTCTACAAAGATATGAAGTATAGACATTGCATTATGACAGGAATTGGATTTTCATTTCTCAGATTTTTAAGGACATTGAGCATTTTTAAGTGTTTCTACGCCATTCAATATTCCTCTGTTGAGAATTTCTGTTTAGCAATGTACCCAGTTTTTAATTGGATTATTTGATTTTTTGGGTTCTTTATATATTCTGGGTATTAGCCTTCTGTCAGATGCAGAGTTGATGAAGATCCTTTCCCAGTCTGTAAGCCATCATTTTGTTCTGCTGAGAGTGTCCTTTGCTTTAAAGAAGATTTTTAGTTTCATGATGTTCCATTTATTGATTATTAATCTTAGAGCCTGTGCTGCTGGTGTTCTGTTCAGGAAGTTGTCTCCTGTGCCAATGTGTTCAAGGCTCTTCCTCACTTTTTTAAATAACAGATTAAGAGTGTTAGTTTTATGTTGAGTTATTTGATCCACAAAGACTTTGCTTTTGTGCAGGGTGATGAGTATGGATCTATTTTTATCTTTCTATTTGTGGACATCCAGTTAGACAAGAACCATTGGTTGAAGATGTTCTTTTCTCCATCGAAAGGTTTTGGCTTCTTTGTAAAAACTCGGCTCTTGTAGGTGTGTGGGTTTATTTCTGGGTGTTTGATTCAATTCCACTGATCCACCAGTATGTTTCTATGCCAGTACCACATCGTTTTTACTGTTTCTCTGTAGTACAGCTTGAGATCCAGGATGGAGATACCTCCAGAAGTTTTTTATTGTACTGGATTCTTTTAACTATTCTGGCTGTTTTGTGTTTTTATGTGATGTTGACAATTGTTCTTTCAAGGTCTGTAAACAATTTTGTTGTTATTTTGATGGGAATTGCATTGAATCTTTACATTTCTTTTGGTAGGATGGCCATTTTGCTGTTATTCCTACTGATCCATGAGTATGGGAGATAATTCCATCTTATGATATCTTCTTCAATTTCTTTCTTCAAAGACTTGAAATTTTTTTATACAGATTTCTCACTTGCTTCGTTAGAGTCACACCAGTGCACTTTATGTTATTTGTGGCTATTGCAAGGTTTTTTTTTTCCTAATTTCTTTCTCAGCCCTCTTGTCTTTTATATACAAAAGGGTTTCAGATATTTTTTGGTAAATATATCCAGCCACTTTGCTGAAGGTGTTTATCAGCTGTAGTAGTTCTCTGGTAGAATTTTCAGGGTCACTCATGTGTACTTATCATATCATGTGTGAATAGTGATACTTTGACTTCTTCCTTTCTGCTTTGTATCCCCTTCATTTCCTTTAGTTGTTTTACTGCTCTAGCTAGAACTTCCAGTACTATGTTGAAGAGAAAGGAGAGAGTGAGCAAACTTGACTTGTCTCTGATTTCAGTGGGATTGATTTAAATTGCTTTCCATTGAGTTTGCTATAAGCTTGTTGTATATTATGTGTTTAAGCATGTGCCTTTTATCTCTGATATCTCTAAGACTTTAAACATTAATTGAGCTTGGATTTTATTAAATGCTTTTCAGCATCTATTGAGATGATCATGTGGTTTTTATTTTTCAGTTTGTTTATGGGTGAATTACACTGATGGATTTCTGTTTATTGTACCTCCCCTGCATTCCTAGAATGAAGCCTACTTGGTCATGGTAGATGAGATCTTTGATGTTTTCTTGGATTCATTTTGTGAGTATTTTATTGAGTATTTTTGTTTCAATATTTATAAGAAAGAATGGTCTGAAATTATCTTTCTTAGTGTATCCCTGCCTTTTAGTTAGCTTTTGTGAGGTTTAGCTATCAAGGTGAATGTAGCTTCATAGAATGAGTTTGGTAATGTTCCTTCTTTTTTTGTTTTGTGATATAGTTTGAAGAGTATTGGCGTTACCTCTTCTTTGAAGATCTCTGCTGAAACCATCAGGCTCTGGGCTTTGTTTGGCAGGGAGAGTTTTGATGACTGCTTCTATTTCATTAGGGCATATAGGTCTATGAATTTAGTTACCTGATCCAGATTCAACTTTGATAAGTGGAATTTAGCAAGAAAATATTCTGTTTCATTTTGATTTTCAAATTTTGTGGCATATAGACTTTTAAGGTAAAACCTAATGATTCTTTGAATTTCTTCAGTGTCTGTAATTATACTCCATTTTATTTTCTGATCTTGCTGATTTGTATAGTGTCTCCCTGTGTTTTAGTTAGTTAGGCTAAAGATTTGTCAATCTTTGTAATTTTCTCCAAGAACCTGCTCTTCCTTTTATTTATTCTTTGAATTTTTTTTTCTAATTTATGATTTCTGCCCTAAGTTTGATTATTTATACTTCTCTTGTGTATGTCTGCTTCCTTTTGACAAAGTCTTTCACATGTCTTGTTATGTTGATTTGAGATGCCTCAGATTTCTTTATGAAGGCACTTACTTCTATAAACTTTCCTCTTAGAATTACTTTCATTATGTCTCATTAGTTTGGGTAAGTTGTGCCTTCATTTTTGTTAAATTCTAGAAAGTCTAATTAGTTTATTTCTTTCATAATCCAGCTGTCATTGAGTAGAGTTCAGTTTCCATGCATATGCAGGCTTTTTATTATTTTTTTTTTGTTACTATTGAAGTCTAGCTTTAGACCATGTTGTTCTAATATGATACAAGGGATTATATTGGTATAATGTTCTTTTTTTGGAATATATACAATTTACCCTTGTTCATTCAAATGCTGATTTCTCTCCTCCACTGTCTGGTTTCAATCCAGGTATTCTATTGTGATGCTTTTTCTAAGCATCACCTGTCTCAAGTTTGCATAAACATGCCACCATTTGTTGTTTATATTGTCAATTAAAACAACCAGCCGCAATAGTGAGCAATGGAGATGATAGGGTGAGACATCCTGGTCCAGAGTGGAAGGAAGAGGTAGGAGGCAGAAGAGGAGAGGAGGAGAATCTGCAGGAGAGGTCTTGGCACCACATGCAGAAATTAACTGGAACTAAAATATCACAAAAAGCAAGTATGATGGGTGAATCTGAATGGTAGGAAACTCTGCAGGCTTGGAGGTTTAGGATGGAGTAACTGTTGGCCAACATTGTGCTCTAGGTTAATTAATTAAATCCTAGTCTCTGTGTGGTGATTTGGTTATACAGCTGTTTAGGAATAACCACTGCTTAACCAAAATATTTATCAATAGTAAATATTAATATCTACAACAAATGACACTCAACTAATCTAACTATCCACACCCTTTAAATCCTCCTTTAATTTAATTTGGTGGGGGAGAGGAATAAGCTCTCAGCGATACAACCCAAACTTTAAACCTAAAAACTCCCAGATAAATTACTGGCTCTTTAAAAGAGACTCTTAAACATGCCTCAGAGCAAAAGACAGCCTACTGTGGGCAGACCTGAGACTGAACAAAACTGGTTGCCACTACAGTCTAATAGGATGAGAGAAATATTAAAACAGACTTCTTTGAACTTGGGTGATAATCTCTTCTACGGTTTTAAGGCAGAAATAAAGGGAAATTTAGAAATTATGACTATGGTTACATTCATATTTCTCAATTTAACTTTAATAATTGATTTAGCCTTTTATATCTTCTCAAATGCAAAGGCTTCAGAAAAGATACTGGAACAATACAAAGAACAAGTAGAACAATATCAAGAAAAAATGAAGGTTGGAAACAGGACATAAAACAAGAGATATAAAAATTTACATACAGAACATTATAAACAACAGAAAAAGAGGGCAGAGGTTTTAGAAAAGATACTGGAAAACACAAAGAACAACTAGAACAATATAAAGAAAATTTAAAAGTTAAGAGCAAGGCATAAAACAAGATATTCAAGAGATTATTGAACAAAACAAACAACAGAGAGATAGGTGTGAAATATGGGTACCGACCTTAAAGAAGAGTTTAGAATACTAAGTAAAGAAAATACTCAGGCAGATGCAAAAGATAATAATAAAGAAAGCCAAACAAAGGTGGTTAGAAAACAAAAGTTAGCTTATTTAGTCAGTGTACAACAGAGACCAGCAGAAGATGATCACCCACAGGATTACCATGAGGCTGAATGGCACCCTGTGGAAGTGCTAGACCTGAGGTGAATATTCAATTCCAAGGAGTTGGAACTTTATCTAAAGTGAAACAAAGTGTTAGATGGCTTAAATGTACAGGACCAGAAGGTCAAATAAGAAAACTAAGACCATATGTGAGATAACCATAAACTTATGGAGAAGAGATCTGTTATAACAACGGAAGATCCAGATTAACATCCCCCCAAGTTCTGAGACAAGCCAAAAAACACGCAATACTCCTGATAAAGAAGCTAAAATTATTTTAAAATGTCATCAAAACAGTTTCAGACTGTCCAGGCTGTCCATAAACAAAATACAGCAGAGGCCATCTTTTCAACTGCCTGTTGGAAAGCCACTGCTAATAAAATTCACACAGCCTTACCACTAAGGTGGTTGGCTGACCAACCTATTTGGATTGAACAATGGTCTATGAGTAAAGAAAAATTACTGGCACTAGAACAGCTAGTCCTGGAACAACTGGAGGCTCAGCATATAGAGGAGTCCAACAACCCTTGGAATTCTCCGGTATTTGTCATCAAAAAGAAATCTGACAAATGGAGGATGTTAACAGATCTAAGAGCAATTAACAAAATTATTCAGCCAATGGGGTCATTACAATCCGGAATCCCATTGCCTTCCTTGTTACCTAAAGAATGACCTATTATAGTGATTGAGTTAAAGGATTGCTTTTTCATAATTCCTTTGCATGAACATGATAGGGAAAGGTTTGCTTTCTCAGGACCCACTTTGAATAGAAGCTGTCCAATAAAGAGATATCACTCAAGAGTCTTAGCACAGGGGATGTTGAACAGTCCTACTTTGTGCCAATATTTTGTACAACAGCTGTTTGAGATAATCCATAAGCAGTTTCCTCAATCCATAATTTACCACTATATGGATGATATCTTATTGGCTGATTCAAATAGAAAAACATTAGAAAATATTTTTGATGAAATAAATAGAACTTTGCCTTGTTGGGGTTTAGAGATTGCACCTGAAAAGGTACAAAAAGGAGATTCTATTAATTACCTAGGATACAAAATGGTTCTATAGAAAACTCGACCACAAAAAGTATAAATTAGAAGAACCCAGTTAAAACTCTCAATGATTTTCAAAAATTGCTATGAGATATTAACTGGCTATAACCTACATTTGGTTTAGCTACTCAAGAGCTAAATAACTTATTTCAAAACTTACAGGATGATAAGGACTTTAAAAGTCCAAGAACGTTATCAACTGAAGATGAAAATGAATTGGCTCAGGCATAAAGGAAATTACAAGATGCATATATAGACCATATTGATCCAAAGAGGGCCTGTATTTTGGTTATCTTCCTTTCCACTCATTCTCCCACAGGAATTTTTTTTTAATTTTTTATTTAACTTTTATTAATTACACTTTATTCATTTTGTATCCCCCCATAAGCCCCTCCCTCTTCCCCCCCAGTCCCCCCCTTTCTGCATGCATGCCCCTCCCCAAGTCCACTGATAGGACTCCTTCTTTCTGATCTTAGTCTATCAGTTCTCATCACAAGTGGCTGCATTGTCAGGGTTCTAGGTTATCTCCATGAATAGTCCTTGGTTGGAGTATGAGTCTCTGGGAAGTTCCCTGTGTTCAAAATTTTTGTTCTGTTGCTCTCCTTGTGGAGTTCCTGTCCTTTCCAGCTCTTACTATTTCCCACTTCTTACATAAAATTCCATTCACTCTGCCCGACAGTTGGCCATCAGGCTCAGCATCTACTTTGACAGTCTGCACAGCAGAGGCTTTCAGAGGCCCTCTGGCAGGTTCCTAGGTTGTTTCCTGTTTTCTTCTTCTTCTGATGTCCATCCTCTTTGGCACAGGAATTCTTATGCAGAAGGTGGACTGTGTCTTAGAATGAATATTTTTGGCACACAAACAAATAAAAAATTAAAAACCTATATAGAAAAGCTCTTGAATTGGTCCTAAAAAGAAAAAATGAGACTTCATCACTTGGCTGGAACAGAACCAGCTGAAATTGTGGTGCCCTTTAAATTGTGGTGCCTTTTAAATTGTGGTGCTGAGATTGTATCATTATGGGCAGAGAACCGATATTGGCAAAGAGCTTGTTGTGAGTTTTTGGGAGAAATCAGCAACAGATACCCAAAAATAAAGTCACTTCAGTTTATAAAAAGAAACAATTGGATTCTCCCTTGTATAATAAAAGGAACTCCAAATTTTGGAACTCCCACATTTTATATGGATGCCAATAAATCAAAAAAGGCAGGTTGTAAGTCAGAAAACCTGAGTAAAGTAGTGGAGAGTCCTTATGATTCAGTTCAAAAATCAGAATTATATGCAATTCTCTTGGTGTTATCAAATTTTCAAGAATCTCTTAATATAGTCACTGACCCTCAATATGCAGAAAGAGTTGTTCTACATAGAAACTTCTGATGTAATTCAGGATAATTTAGACTTAACTTCACTGTTTCTTCAATTACAAAAAGTAATCAGAAATAGAAATAATCCATTGTATATAACATAGATCAGATAGGATATGGGTCCACTAGACCCTCTAGCACAAGGAAATGATGAAATTGATCAACTATTGACAGGAAGCATGTTAGAGGCCTCAGAATTTCATTTAAAAAACACCATGTTAACCACAAAGGTTTAAAAAGAGAGTTTTCTGTCACCTGACAAAAGCCAAAGAAATTGTGTGAAAATGTCCCACTTGTTCTTTCTTTATATAACTAAACTCCACTACCTGCAGGAAGTAACCCTAATGATAACCAAAGAAATGAAACTTGGCAAATCACGTTTTGTTTTATTTTATAGAGTTTGGTAAACTGAAATATGTGCACCATACTATAGACACACATTCAGGGTTCCAATGAGCAAAAGCCATAAGTTATGAGAAGGCTGATTCAGTTACTATGCATTTATTAGAAGTGATGGAAGCTATGATTATTCCTACACAAATTAAGACTGATAATGCTACAGCACATGTCTCTAATAAAATGGAAAGATTTTTTACATATTATAAGATAAAACATGTAACAGGTATACCTCACAAGCAGTCATTGAAAAATCAAATCGTACTTTAAGGGACATGCTTACAAAACAAAGAGGGTTATTAACCCCCCCCAGAGATAGATTACATAATGCTTTATTGACCTTAAATTTCTTAAATGTAACAACAAACAACAGCTGCACAAAGACACTGGGTTATATAAAAAAAACTGCTGAATTATTTCAGCCTATATATTTCAAAGATACCCTCACTTCACAATGGACAGTAGGGAATGGGTTACACACTGGGGAAGAGGTTTTGCATATATTCATACAGGAGAAGAGAAATTATGGGTTCTTTCAAAACTAATAAAAATCAGATATCACAGAGGAAGACCACCTGAAGACATAGCCACACACAAGAAGAGAGAAAACAAGAAGACCAAAGAGAACAGGTAATATAAATTGATAATCCCTTTACATGGGAACAACTCTAAAACTGACTGAGAAATAACAAATGTCTCTAATGAGAACTTCAGCAGTACATGGCCAATAAATCCTTGGCTATAATAGCCTCAAAATTTATTATGCCATTCTTTTAATTGGCATTGACAAAATTGATTCACAGTTTAATTTTTTTTCCTTTTGATTTTTTTTAAATTTTTCATCAATTACACTTTATTCATTCTGCATCCCCCCATAAGCCCCTCCCTCCTCCCCTCCCAATCCCAACCTCCCTCCTCCCTCTGCTTGCATGCCACTCCCCAAGTCCACTAATAGGGGAGGTTCTCCTCTCCTTTCTGATCTTAGTCTGTCAGTTCACATCAAAAGTGGCTGTATTGTCCTCTACTATGGCCTGGTAAGGCTGCTCCCCCCCAGAGGGAGGTGATCAAAGAGCAGGCCAATCAGATTATGTCAGAGGCAGTCCCTCTTCACATTACTATGTAGCCCAATTGGACTCTGAACTGCCCTGGGCTACATCTGTGCAGGGGTTCTGGGTTATCTCCATGAATAGTCCTTGGTTGGAGTATGAGTCTCTGGGAAGTTCCCTGTGTTCAAATTTTCTTGTTCTGTTGCTCTCCTTGTGGAGACCCTGCCCTCTCCAGCTCTTACTATTTCCCAGTTCTTACCTAAAATTCCATTCACTCTGCCCAACAGTTGCCCATCAGGCTCAGCATCTGCTTTGATAGTCTGAAGGGCAGAGGCTTTCAGAGGTCCTCTGTGGTAGGTTCCTAGGTTGTTTCCTGTTTTCTTCTTCTTCTGATGTCCATCCTCTTTGCCTTTCTGGATGGGGATTGGACATTTTAGTTAGGGTCCTCTCTCTTGCTTAGTTTCTTTAGATGCACAGGTTTTAGTGGGTTTGTCCTATGTTGTATGTCTATATGAGTGAGTATATACCATGTGTGTCTTTTTGCTTCTGGGACAACTCACTCGGGATGATCCTTTCCAGATCCCACCATTTACCTGCAAATTTCATGATTTCCTTATTTTTCATTGCTGAGTAATATTCCATTGTGTAGATGTACCACAATTTCTGCATCCATTCTTCAGTTGAGGGGCATCTGGGTTGTTTCCAGCTTCTGGCTATTACAAATAAAGCTGCTACAAACATGGTTGAGCAAATGTCCTTTTTGTGTACTTGAGCCTCTTTTGGATATATGCCCAGTAGTGGTATGGCTGGATCTTGAGGAAGCGCTATTCCTAGTTGTCTGAGAAAGTGCCAGATTGATTTCCAGAGTGGTTGTACAAGTTTACATTCCCACCAGCAGTGGAGAAGGGTTCCCCTTTCTCCACAACCTCTCCAGCATGTGTTGTCACTTGAGTTTTTGATCTTGGCCATTCTCATGGGTGTAAGGTGAAATCTCAGGGTTGTTTTGATTTGCATTTCCCTAATGGCTAGTGAGGTTGAGCATTTCTTTAAGTGCTTCTCTGCCATTCGGTATTCCTCTACAGAGAATTCTCTGTTTAGCTCTGTTCCCCATTTTTTAAGTGGATTACTTGGTTTGCTGCTTTTCAGCTTCTTTAGTTCTTTATATATACTGGATATGAGTCCTCTGTCAGATAAAGGGTTGGTGAAGATTCTTTCCCAATCTGTAGGTGGTCCCTTTGTTTTGATGACGGTGTCCTTTGCTTTAGAGAAGCTTTTCAGTTTCATGAGGTCCCATTTATTGACTGTTGCTCTTAGAGCCTGTGCTGTTGGTGTTCTGTTCAGGAAGTTTTCCCCTGTACCAATGAGTTCTAGGGTATTTCCCACTTTTTTTTCAAGCCGATTTAATGTGTCTGGTGTTATGTTGAGGTCTTTGATCCACTTGGACTTCAGTTTTGTGCAGGGTGACAAGTATGGATCTATGTTCATTTTTCTACATGTAGACATCCAGTTAGACCAGCACCATTTGTTGAAGATGCTATCTTTTTTTTCCATTGTATGGTTTTGGCGTCTTTGTCAAAGATCAGGTGTCCATAAGTGTGTGGATTTATTTCTGGGTCCTCTGTTCGGTTCCATTGATCCACCATTCTGTTTCTATGCCAGTACCATGCAGTTTTTAAAACTGTTGCTCTATAGTAAAACTTAAGATCAGGGATGGAGATACCTCCGGAAGATCTTTTATTGTAGAGAATTGTTTTAGAAATTCTGGGTTTCTTGTTCTGGGGGGGAGCAGCCTTACCAGGCCATAGTAGAGGACAATGCAGCCACTTTTGATGTGAACTGACAGACTAAGATCAGAAAGGAGAGGAGAACCTCCCCTATTAGTGGACTTGGGGAGTGGCATGCAAGCAGAGGGAGGAGGGAGGTTGGGATTGGGAGGGGAGGAGGGAGGGGCTTATGGGGGGATGCAGAATGAATAAAGTATAATTGATGAAAAATTTAAAAAAAAGAAAAAAAAAGAATTTATTATTAATAATATTATCACTATTATTATTATTTAAAAAAAGAAAACGCATGTTTTAAGTAAAATTTATATAAACTCCTTTTTAATTTAGAATATAAGCATACCGTAAGTGTCTTGTACCTGTTTAGAAGTTTAGCTCTAGATTTTTTATAGATGTTGTAGCTATGTGCCCTATCCCCTTTTTATATAGAATCGGTAGTTATGCCTTTATAGCCAAACTTTATATAAACTCCCTCTTACCTTTAGCATTTAAGCATACCCTAGTCATCTTCTACCTGGGCTTTACATTGATTATGGCTATTTTTTAGCTTGCCCCTTTTTCATGCATAGTGGACAGTTATGCCTTTACAGCCAAACTTTATATAAACTCTCAGGATTAAGCATATAAACTCTCTTACCCTTAGCACTTAAGTATATCGTAAGCATCGTGTACCTGGGTTTTTACAATGGTTTGGGCTATTCTTTGGCTTGCCATCTTTTTGATATAGGATGGACAGTTTTGTTTTTTGAACATATGAATATAATTTTTGAGTGTTTTGACCAAACCAGGTTGGCATGTACTTTGCCATCTTTATGTCTCTTGTGTCTTTTTTACATAGGCATGGCCAGCATTTTTCCCCTGTGAAAATGTCTCATGTTTAAAAGGATAAGGCAGTTTCCAGAGCAGTGTGACATTATGTCTCTTTACATAAACCTAAAATATATGTGAATCCAACCTTTAGATCAGTAAGGACGTAACATTTATTATTAAGAAAAAAGAATTTACATGGTAACCTTAAGGAAAATTTTGTCATTTTTTAAACTTAGAGTATCTTTGCAAGTGGCCAAACAGCAGAAGTTGACATCTTGGCTTTTATTATGTAAATTAGCTTGATTCTGAACTCAGAGACTTGCCTGTTTCTTTTTATTTTGTGTTGGGAAGAAAGGCATGTGCCTTCACTAGCTTGTTCAAATCATTATCATTGTAACTCAAAGCCCTTAAATAAAAATCAAAGAGACAAGAAAATTTTAAGTTTAGGTTCAGTTGTTCCAGTTTACGCTGTAACAAACAAAGCTCAGTTGGTTATTTTAGTTGATGTTTTGGTGAATTGGAGGACCCTAACTAGAAAGAGCTGACAAGCATCTTGTAGCCAGAGAGCTTTGAATTTTAGCTGTTATTAATCTAATTATTAGGAAGAGTGCCCTTTCTCTTGTCTGTAACTTAGTATTCCAATCTTTGTTTTTTTTCCCCCATTTTTATCCTTGAACTTTCTTGGAGAAGGCATGGAGAAGAACCATCACCATTAAACATATTGTAACTAGATCCATGACTATGACAGCCAAAATGAAGCCAAAAGGGATTAAAACACCCTCTGCAATGGCATTTTTTAAAATTTAAGATGCAGTTTAGGCCAAACTCAGTCTAGAGGTTTTTCTGCCTCCAATTCCTCTCCTTCCCACCATGGCTGCTGAGCTGAGCTGAGCTGAGCCGGCCACAGTATAAGGAAGCCATGCTTGTTTACCCCTCATTTAAACTGCTGAAGCAGTCAGTTTTGTTATGGAAGTCTCAGGTCTGCTAAAAGGAGGCTATTTTTTGCTCCTCACTGGGTTTAAGAGTCTCTCTTAAAAAGACAGTAACTGAACTGGGAGTTTTTAGGTTTTAAGTTTGGGTTTTATCACTGGGAGCTTATTACCCCCACCAAGTTATGATAAAGTGTGATTTAAAGGGTGTGGATACTTAGATTACTTGGGCATCATTTGTTGTAAGTTGCTGTTAAAATTTACTATTATATGTTAGTAATGCTTGCTGTTACCCTTAAACAGCTGTGCAACCAAATCGCCACACAGACACGGGGATTTCTTTAGTTAACCTAGAACACAATGCTGGGCAATATTTACTCCATCCTAAACCTCAAAGCCCTCATAGTTTCCTAACATTTAGATTTCCCGCATTATACTTGCTTTTAGTGATAACTGAGGTCTAGTCCATTTCCACCTAGTTCCAAGATCTCTCCCCCAGCTCTCTCCTCCCTTAGCTCTCCTCCCACTCATTTCCTGTCCTCTAGCTCCTTCCCTCTTTCCTACCCTCTGGCTCCTCCCATTGCTCAACATTGAGTCTAGTTGCTTTATTTTGGCCTCTTTAAACAAAGTTGAGACAGGATGCTTAGAATAAGTATCACAATGCAATATCCGAATTGAAGCAAGAGAATGGGGGGAGGGAGAAGAGAAATCAGCATTGGAATGAACAAGGGTAAGGTGTATACATTTCAAAGGAACATTAAAAGAAAAGAGAACACACTAGCACTCCATGTGACTGGGTCTGTGTCCAGCCCTAGGATGATGTATGTGTTAAGGGTATGTAAGTGACCCTAGTCTGTATGTGTATACCACTAAGAATGGGAGTGTTGGTCTATGGGGAATGGGATTCAGCATCATCTTTTGGGAAGTCCTGAATGTTCATTTCTTCTGGAAGTTGGGAGCTAGATGGATCAAGATCAGCAACAGTGTGTGATCTCCTCAGAAGACTGTAAGTGATGTGTTTGGTGGTGTCCTTGACCAGAAGAGATGCCAAGGAGCAGGTTGAGCTGATGTCTGTGGATTCAGTTGGTATTTTTCACACTTAAGAGGCAAGGCACTAGTTTCTGGAGAAGGAAAGAGTACAAGGATCTGTCTTGGCATCCTTGGAGAGAGTGAGGGTGCAGGGCAGACACAGAATACAGGAGGCCAACTGAGGGGTTTAGGGGGGAATATACAAGGGATTTTGTGCCAGACTTTGTGTCTCTGTCACTCAGACTCATTTGGGCTGGGCCATCCTGGATCCATGTTCCAGGTGCTTCCACAGTTTGCCTCGTCTGGGTGACCAGTGAACTGTGGCTTCAATGTTGGGTACTCATCCCCAGGAACCCCAATACTGCTTTCAGGGGACCAGGAGGGATCCAATGTCTGGGTTCTGGAGAGGAAAGTCCCTGGACCTGATGATCTCCATTCACTGGCATATCTGTCAAGTGCTGGGTGTCCATGTTTCCTGACTGTCAGACCTGGGAAACAGCTCTGGGGGTACCAGATCTATTGACCCCAACATGTCCCAAGAATCCTGAAGATGCTTGAAGGGGATTAAATGAGATTAGATATCCGGCTGCAAGAACATAGGTTCCCTAGACCTGGGGGTCTTCAGTTGCTGGCATCAGCATAAAGTGTAGAGCCCCCATGGTTCATTACTCTTAGACCTGGCAGACAGCCATGGGGGGACTGGGTGCAATTGAGCCTAACTGTTCCAGGAATACTGAATCTCCCTTCAGGGGAGAACGGCCATCTGATGTCTGGCTGTTTGAGTGGGTGTTCCTGGACCTGGGGATGCTCACTGGTAGGGATGGGCAGAAAGTGCAGGAGCTCTGCACTTTGACTCTCAAACATTAGAGATGACCATGGTGGGGCTGGGTCCAATAGGCCTCAACTCACAGGATGTCCCCTGTAATCAGGGAAAATTCAAGGTTGATGCTCTGGATCCAGCTTCCTATCCCCTCACCAGTTTCAGAGTTTCAGATCCTCTGCCCCTCTAATACAGGGCACACTGGTCACCGCCATCTTGGAAACCTCCCACACTTTGAATAATTCCAACAGGAAATGAAGACTGCAAGTCAAGTTCCTGAAGCAGATGAAGATTTCCCCAGCAAATCTATCTTCTAGATCCTCATGTGAGATATAAAAGATACATTTACAAGATTCATCAATGCCACAAGTCTCTCACATACCAAGGGGAGAGATCACAAATACAGAAAAAATCAAGGAAATGTCACCAATCAGGACTGTGTTTGCAGTTCTTAGATGAACAGCTATGTTGAGCTAGTTCAACCTTAGAATAAGGCTGTTTTGCCTCTAGTCAGGTTGGCTCAATAAAGAAAGAGGAGTTCATTGCAGCTACCCAAGACTGCTATCTTTCTCAGAACTGTGACATCAATATAGAGAATTCTGTTTGTAAATTTTTTTTTAATTTCATGTTCATTGATGTATTGTAAAAGTGATGGACCCTAGGCAGTTGTAAGATGCCATGTGGTTGTTGGGATAAAACCCAGGTCATCTGGAAGACCAGTCACTGCTTCAAATCACTGAGCACTCCAACCCTGAGAAAGCCACATTGTTAAGCTTTCCATGTCTTTCAGATATATGCACGTTTTATGTTCAAATGTCTGTGTACCCTGCTTGCAATGGCCAAAGTGGGCACCAGATCCCATGGAAACGCATTTACAGGGAACTTGCTGGCTAGCAAGTGATATCTGAAATGGAACTTGTCTTCTGTAACAACACCCAGTGCTGTTAACTTCCATGCTATCTCCAGCCATTTATTTAACTTTTTCTACAGATGTTAATTAAAATATATTAAACCATTTACACTTTCCTTCTGCTTTCTCCATGCCTTTCTGAATTCCCTCCTTCCAATGTCTTAAAAAATAATGTGAATATATATGGACCTGTATATATATAAAACCTACTAAGTCTATTCCTATTGGTTGTGTAGATAAGGTTTCTGTGCTGAATCCTTTGTATAGGATATATAATTCAGGAGTGCATCCCTGCCTGAGGCTAATCCCCCATCTTGGAGAGAGTTCTAGTCTTCAATGTCCACAGGAGTCTAACCCTGAAGTGACCTAAACTGTCTTGGACAGGAAACATTAGAAAGGACAGGGTGACAAATTCCTTAGATAACACATGGTGCTGGGATGGCCCTGATGTTCTGGAGCTGTGGGGAGGAGTATGGACATTGGTCTTAGCCAATCAGTCTCATTTGTTCTGTGGATCTCCCATTATACCATTCACCTGGGATATTTCCTTGGATTACTTTGTCATCTTAAACTTGCTGCATTGTATTTCTGAATGCCATGACTACAGGCCTGTCTTACCATGCCTGGCTTGGATGGTTTCAACCTCAGTGATTTACTAGAATTTTGGGATGAGTGTAATGAGTTGTTACAGTTAACTATATTGAGAATCTCCTTATGTCTGTGAGGCTGCTTTTCACTATCTGTTGAATTAAGAACAGAACTCCAATCTACTTTGATGTGTCAGAAAATCTCAATGTTAAAGAAAAAAACAATAATTTTCTTTATAGTTAAAGGAGAGTATTTTAAGCCAAACAACTGCAACTGGGCAATGTTTTTTTTTCCATTACTGGACTTAGGACCAGAGATTTTGTCCTGCCTACCATGACCATTTGCACTCAGTGACTCATTCTCACTAAGCCCACAGAAAAACTTAATTATTGAGGTAGACCATGCCCAACTATACTGCAGGTACTAAGGAGGCAAGGTAAGCAGATCTAGTATGTACACTAAGTTCAAGGTCAGCCTGAAATTTAGAGTGAGACTATTATTTCAAATAAAAAGAGAGAAAACAATGTTTGAAAATGAAAATATATTTAATTAAGCTATTTGTTTATTACAGTTTATTCCCTTTGTATCAGGGCTGTATCCACTTACAATTCTGACCATTTCCAGCCAGCCTCCCAATCTCCCCCATGCACCTTCCCTAGTCCTCATATAGGGGGCGAGGGAAAAATCAAAAACAATGGTTAAAACACAAATTATTAATAAAAACTGGAAACATATTCACATATTTATTCAGTGTGACAAATTTTGATCAGTGATGAATATATAATGTTATGCTGTTTCTTTCTTCCCACAGGGAATATTTGCTAATTGAAGACATGGTAAAGTATTTAATTGCAAGCTTATGCAAACAGTTCTCAGGGGGTTCCCAGTTCCCAAGGAATAAGGCCATGGAAGCTACCGTAGAGGAATCCTAAATGTGGGCAAAGAGAAGGGTGGAGTGAGAGAGAGAGAGAGAGAGAGAGAGAGAGAGAGAGAAAGAGAGAGAGAGAGAGAGAGAGAGAGAGAGAGAGAGAGAGAGAGAGAGAACAAACAGAAAAAGAGAAAGAGAAGAAAAGCATATAGAAGAAAATAAAATATCTGGGTACCTCTGGGAGAGGGTAGTCCCATTCCACTGGACTGAAAATTTAAGGGTGGAGGTGGGGAACGCCAATCTTACCCTTTAGAAGGTAGGGACTGAAGGATCCTGGGAGAACCTGGAAGCCAGAAAACCTTCTGTCAAAAAGGCACCTCAGCAGCTTGTCTTATGTGTGAAGCACAAAATATGGTTAAACGTTCATCCTTTAGATTTAATAGATTTAGAGAGCAGAGTTACACAACTAAGTAATCTCTCCAAGCCATACATTAAAATCTTCCTGCCTATAAGTTGCTTTCTCATTCTCAGCTTATTTCTCTCCTACAAGGTATTCAAAGAATGACATAATGCTATTGACAGAAAATATCTCATCTAGGGGAATAGGTCTTTTCATCAATGACAGTCCAGACCAGATTAGAATTTCAAGGAGTCCATTGATTTATTAGATGTTCACCTAAGGGAGGTATAGGAATGTTTATTCAGAATATCCATATTCCTGCCAGACAGAGAGGTTGCAGTGATGACAGATGGGGGAGAGATTTAAAATCAATTTGAGACCACCAACTGGCAGCCTACATGGTATTCTGCCTGACATACATATACATCTATCTGAGAAGACAAGGAAAGAGTGAAAGAACTGGAGAGTTGACCTACCATAGCTGAGTAGATACAGAGACTACATTAGGAGGCAGCGTGTGCTTAGGTATAGACCTAGAATTAATTGCTCTCTGGGAATTTTATCCTTTCTTTAACATCCAAATCTACTTCCCTTTCTTTAACACCCAAATCTCCTTCTCCGTGTCTCTTAGGTCTCTGTAAATGTCTGATTTCTCCAGCCTTCTATTGACATCTGTTTGAACCTCAGGCTCCCCTGACAACAACCTTCACAGCACCTGCAGTCTTCACCACTTAGGGCTCCTAACAGAATGTTTGTGTACATCAGGGAAGCAGAGTACAGTCCACTTCAGAAAAGTTGGTCTTCATGCCTTCAAATTCTTCTTCACTTTTTACACTAGGTATCATCTCAAGCAGGTGTCCTTGTGGGCTCTCATTGCTGCCTATTTACGATGTGTGGGATAAACTCAGTCTGGTGGTTTTGGTCAAGTGGTCATGCACTTTTTAAACACTTGTAGTCTCAGTTTATATCCTGATAATTTTGGATACTTCCATATTTTTGTGAAGATATTGGATTAGAAACTTCTTTCAGCACCAAGCCTAAGTTACTTTTTATGCTCTCAATCTTCTCTTTCTTCTGGGTCACCACGGATGAGATAAAGATGAATTTAGGATTAACCTTTCACACCTAAAAATGCTATTCATGACACGTTTCTGGGGCCAAATACATGCCTCAGCACCTAGGAGAACTGGCTGCACACTATCATTTTCAAACAAATTTTATCCTTCAAATTGCCCTGAATCCCTCAATTATTACATGACAGTATGTTTACAATGTAAAAAGAAGACAGTATTTTATTGATGTAATATCTCAACTAATCTAATTTGAGCATCAGGGACACAGAGCTGTAGGAAAGGTTTTTGGTGTCCAAAGCTGGCACTCAGTCCTCAATCATCATATTAAGAAGGCCAAAGGAGTTCCAACAAACTTGTCTCCCACTCTGTACATATCAGTCATGGCCTAAAAGCCCATAATCACCTTACACACACACCAGAAATGTTTCTTTTTAAGTAAATATTCTTGCTGTTACTTTATCTATAACCTTTATATTACATATTTCCTATAGAATGCAGAACTTTAAGATGAAATGACATATGGATAATTCGGAGGAACATATGGAGTCACAGAATCCAATCTTATGTATATATTCATATCACATCAAGCTATGTAGTGAGATGCAGTTGACGGATGATTAGACCACTTCATTACATCTCCAGGACAGTTCAAAACACAAAGCATTGAGTTAACAAAATGGACACATTGTTACAGTTTCTCTTCAGTATGTTTCATTCATGAAAGTGAAGCCTATAGAAATTTACAAAGGCTTCATCACAGTGAATATATTCATAAGGATTTCTCTTGAGTATGATTTCTTTTATGGCTTTGAAAATTTGTGACATGCAAAGGCTTTACTAGTTATAGTCATACAGTTTATTTCTAGTATGAAATCTTTCATTCCTTCGGATATCATATCAATGTGCAGAGGCTTTACCACACTGATTACAATCTTAGAGGTTCTCTCCAGTATGTGTTGTTTTATGTATTTGAAGACTACTGAATTGTGAAAAGGCTTTACCACCTTGATTACACTGAAAATGTTTCTCTCCAGTATTAATCCTTTCATGCCTCTGGAGGTAGCAGCAAAATGGAAAGGCTTTCCCTCATTGATTACATTCATACGTTTTCTCCTCAGTAGGTGTTCTTTTATGCTTTTTGAGATTTCCGTGTTCTGAAAAGGCTTTCTCACACTGATTACATTCATAGGGTTTGGCTCCAGTATGAATATTTTCATGTCTCTGGAGGTTGCACAAACCTGAAAAGGCTTTATCACATTGATTATATTCATAGGATTGCTCCCCAGGATGTATTGTTTTATGCTTCTTGAGATTTCCGAGTTGTAAAAAAGCTTTCTCACACTGATTACATTCGTAGGGTGTGGCTCCAGTATGAATTCTTTCATGTCTGTAAGGTTGCACCAATGTGCCAAGGCTTTACCACATAGATTACATTCATGGGGTTTCTCTCAAGGATGCATTCTTTTATGCCTTTGGAGATGTCCGTGTTATGAAAAGTCTTTACCACACTGATTAAATTTGTATGGTTTCACTCTAGTATGTATTATTTTATGCACTTGGAGATTTCCTTTTTTTGAAAAGGCTTTACCACACTGATTACATTCGTAGGGTTTCTCTCCAGTATGTGTTCTTTTATGTAGTTTGAGATTACTGTTATCTGAAAAGGCTTTCCCACACTGATTACATTCATAGGGTTTGTCATAAATATGTATTCTTTTCTTTCTACAAAGATACTTCAGATATGTGTAAGTTTTACCATATTTGTTACCCTCATGAATCTTTTTTTAAAAGATTTATTTACTTAATATTTATACTGTGTTCTGCCTGCATTCTACATGAGGACACCAGATCTTAGTATAGAGGGTTACAATCCACCATGTGGTTGGCTGGAAAATGAATTCAGGACCTTTGGAATAACAGCCAGTGCTCTTAACCTCTGAGCCATCTCTCCAGCCACTGATGAATCTTTATGTCAGTATAAACTATATTTGCAATTTGGTTTAATCATAAACTGAAATTACATTTTAACCTCTTATCACTTTCTTTACATTCATAGTTTCCCCCTGGATTGTGGGTTTCTGTACCTTACAAGATACCTTTGATGGTAAGAAACTTCATTACATGGCTCACTGACAGCATCATGTTTCTATGAGTGGTTTTTCATATTTAAAAAGAATTAGAAGGAGCCAGCTTTAACACAGGGACTGCATTCATAAATTATCCTATAGTTGTAATCACACTGCATTCATAAAGGGAACCAAAATAAACACAACAATTTCCACAAGGCTAGTAATCATAGGGATTTTTGTAATGTGATTTCTTTGGCTATATTTTCATTGAGCTTGGAAATCTAATTAAATCTATTAGTTTAATTTTTAACAGTCCTCTCTTTTGAGCAGACTTTCTGAAGGTGACAGGAGTTCATAATTCATTCGTTATTAATCATGAATGGATGAATGAACGCATGAAAAAATATAAATTTATAGTGTTGTCACTATCATGCTTTCTACTGTACACATGTACAGGATAGTTTAGAATGCAATAGTCTATGATAATGTGCATCTGGAAAAACCCAACCAGGAAAAGTGGGAATTGGTGGATCCTTCCCAAAAGCATCTCTACACAGAGGTAATGATGGAGATCTACAAGATCATCACTTCTATTGAGGAGACAATAAATATTCTTTAACAATTCTCTGCAGAGTGGAGGTAATTTTATGAATGAAGGGGAAGATAGCAAGGGGAGGACAGGAGCTCCACAAGGAGAACAACTGAATCAATATATTTAGGCACAGGGGTCTTTTCTAAGACTAATACTCCAACCAAGAATAATTCACAAATATAACCTAGAACCCCTGCTCAGATATAGCCCATGACACCTCAGTGTCCAAGTGAAATTCCCTAGTAATAAGAACAGGAACTGTCTCTGATATGAACTCAGTCACTAGCTCTTTGACTAACCCTTGCTGCAGGCGCAACAACCTTGGCAGGCCACAAAGGAGGACTATGTAGCCTGTCCTGATGAAACCTGGGAAGCTAGGGTCAGACTGAAGAGGAGGAGGGACTCAAATATCAGTGAACTTGAGGAGGGGATTGAGAGGATATGAAGAAGGGAGGGAGAATTTGGAGGTAATGGGGTACAGCTGGGATACAATGTGAATAAACAGTAATTAATATTAAAATATAAATAAAAAAGGAAGAACAACAAATGAAACATTTCCACATACACACAATTTTGCTTTTTGTTCTTCAAAGACATGGTTATTATGGTTCCTCCACAACAGTATTCATGACCCTCATAATTTCCATCTGATTAAACTTCACAACTTTCCTTCAGGTATTTGAGTAACATAACCTTTGTTATGGAATATTTGCTCATCAATAGGTTTTGTACACAAAATTATCACCTATTTTATGAGTATGCTGTTTACAATATGAGTGGCGAGAGAGGATCAACAGATAGGGATTTCTACAGAGTATCTCAACATGGATATGATTAATGATTTATCATTTACAGAGGAATTTTAATTTAGAACATGGGTGCTCTGTCAAAAGACCCCATGCAAATACCTTCTATGTCAATGTGATCTGGCTAGAATACAAACACGACTTTAATCCAGGAGACAGAGGCAAGCAGATCTGACTTCAATGCCAGCCTGGTATAGAGTAATGTCCAGTAAAGAAAAGCTTGAATGCACGCATGGTGGTACATGCTTTTAATCCCAAACTATGGGTGTAAAAATAGCAGGTAGAAGGAAGCACCATTATTTGAAAATGCTGTCTAATTCAGTGGCAGGAAAGGTGACAAATTCAGAGAAATAATTGACTGCATAGGATACATGTATCTCTCATGAGAAGAGAGAGGAAATGAATCTCCCAAAAGTGGCAGTACATGGAGAGAGAAGCTAGTTTTACTGGGCAGTAATAGGCAGGTTGGAGAGAGAAAACTAAGGTGAAGTTCAAATGAGCCAGAGGATAAAAAAGAGCCTGAAGATTAGAAAACACTGATGGAGTTAGTTTGAGACTAAACAATGCAATTTAGAATTCAGGAAAAAAGCCAGTTTAAGCAGTAATTCTCACGGGCAGAAAATCTTCTAGGCCAAAGAAAGAGTGTATGGAACCTAGAAGCTGCCCTGCCCAGGCCTAGTGTAGTAGACAGAGGGGCAGTAATTTTCAGAGATCATAATTTCTAGATTGAGTAAATGTCATTTGTACAGTAATATCTATTTAACAAGGGTTTCACTGTCTTCTTTTGCATTGAAATGCCTGGCAAACATAAATAATATAATATACCTAACAGTGAGGAACATGGGTTTGGGAGAATTTAATGTTACTTACTACTCTTAAATTGGTGTTTGTTTTTCCACTGTTGCTTTTCTTTAAAATTTCTGGGACACATTAAAATTTTTTCAAAGAGCTGGCGAGATGCTTCAGAGGTTAAAAGCACTGGCTGTTCCTACAGAGGTCCTGAATTCAATTCCCTGAAACCACATGGTGGCTCACAAGCATCTATAATGAGATCCCGTGCCGTCTTCTGGTGGGCAGGCACATGTGCAGGCAGAATAATATATAAATAATGAATAAATAAATCATCTTTAAAAATTTCTTCATAGGCATATTTATATAAGCTTCCATGAGTAATTACTTTCCATATCTAGTAGATAGTCGATAATGTTCTTCAGTATTATGCTCTTCCCAATTGTAGCCTGAAATATGGACCAAAAAGTGAATGAGAGGGGATTAAAAATTAGGCAAAATTTAAGTTTCTATATTCAGTGAACCTTAGAAACATGCCTGATATTTTTCTTCCTCATTCCAAGTGAACTTATATAAGAACATCAATAAGAAAAGTCAACAGTAACAACAGTTGTCCCATTTACCTGAATAGAGAAAGAAAATTCACTGTCTTACCTATAGCTGTAAGGTGCTTGAAGGTCTCCAGCATCACATCTTTGTAGAGACTCTTCTGGGAAGGATCCAGCAAGGCCTACTCTTCCCGAGTGAAGTTCACATCCACATCAGCATAGGTAATTGAATTCTAAATGATCCCATACATGAGTAGAACAGAAAGCACAATGGTGACAACAGTGTAAATATATACACCATTGACAATATATTCATATAATTCTGGTGCTTCCCTGACATCTACTGACACAGAAGTTTCGATGTACTCACCAAGTCATTTTAGAAGGAAATTAAATGAGGAGGTTCACCTCATTTCGGCAACCTTTGAATAGAATTCAGCCTTTCAAGGGAAATGTAAATTAACAGATGTAAAGAAAGCAAGACATGCAAATAGATGAAAAGTATGGAACACAGATCACAGACATTGCATGCAAAATTACTACCTAAAAAGAGGGGCAAACAGGAAGTACTGGTTCATAACTTTAATTCCAGCATTCAAGAGGCAGAGGTATGTGTATCTCATTGAGTCAAAGGCCAGCCTAGTCTCTGAAACAAGTTTCATGACATGCAGAGGTACATTTAAGACCTGAATCCACCACAAAAAATCATTCAAATAAAAAAATACTGCAAACTCTGTGATATATCTGAAGTTCCTACAAAGAATTATTTATTCAATATATTTCTGTATCTATCTTCCATAAACCTGAAGTGTCCGAGGTTAAACTGTAATATTAATGAGAGCTTACTAAAAGGGAATGCTTGTTCAAACAGGTACAAATGGATGGATGAAAACATTAGTCCTGGAATAGTTGGTCATAAATGAGCAACATAAGGCAGTTGAGGTGGATCAGCAATGAAAAGCTCTTGTTTGTCTTACCAACAACTGGGCTCAATTGCCAGTGCTTATATGGAGGCTCACAACTACCCATTATTCCAAATTTTGAAGTTCTGAGGCCAGCTGCTGACTATTGTTAGGATCATGTATATATGAGGTGCATAGTAACACATACAGACAAAATACTACTCATATTCACTCAGTTAAAACAAAACAAATACATGAGACAGGAAGAACGAGACACACCTGCAATCCAATGACTCACAAATCTCAGTCAGTATTAATGTTATGAATACAAGACATCCTGAGAAACAGAATATACTCTCTGCCAAATATAAGAATTCAGTGGACTCAGAAGGGGGAAGGGAGAAGTTGAGGGAGGGAGGGGAGGATTGGGAGGGAAAGAGGGAGTGGGATGCAGCTGGGATACAAGTGAATGTATAAAATTATTAAAAAATAAAAAAAAATATTAATAAAAAACTAAATAAATAAAATAAAAATAAAAATAAAGAATTCAAGAGTGGATATGGATGAAGATCAATCAGGATGGTATCATATGCTTGACATGTACAAAAAGCTGCATACCACATCAGCCAACATAGCAAAAGAAAAACTGCCAGGCATATTGGGCCACATTGAATCATAGCCCTCTGGAGCCAATATGAGGTGGACTTCTAAGTTTGAGGCTGGGATAGATTGCATTCCTACATCTAGGACAGCCAAATCAACACAAAAAAACTTGGTCTTCAAAAACAATAAAATTAAAAATGTAAAAACCTCACGATACCAAAATAGGTTAGCAATGAATAGCAATTTCTTTGACTCTTTCTTGTGATTTAGAGTAAGACTGGATAACAATGAAGACCATGTGAGCACTGAAGGAAACAGAATGATCAGTTTCAATCATAAGACAGTAGACAGAAACAAAAGGAATTGGTTTGAGATCATAGACACTCAAATCTAATCTCCAGTAAGTAATCTAGACAATTTCCTCCTAGAAAACCTTTTATACCTTCCTCCAAAGAAGCACACAAAGAAGAAATAAATGTTCAATGGTATTTTCCTACTTGATTCTGTGGACCTTTTCCACTCTCTGTTATTGAAGACTCAATTCTCAATGCCCCTAGCACTCCAAAAGAACAGCAGTGGCAGCTCCCCTTTCCTGTGTCCAAGTCTCCCGTGGATTACACACTCTCACTCTCTGTTCTGCTTCCGGGATCCCACTCCCAAGTCTTCAGGTAAACCATAGGCCATGCTTGCATAGAGACCAAGGCAGTGTACCAGGGATCTTCTCCACTACCTTTGTTACATCACTCTCAATTCTCAGGATCTTCCCGAGTGTTCCAACAGAACACATATGGCACCATCCACTCCATACCATCCCAGCAAGCCTAACACCATGAATACACTAGCCAAGCAGGTCATTAAAAAAGTAACACTCCACCAACACACTTTCTGAAATTTGAGATAACTAACAGAAAACTAAGAACAAAATCCCCACAAAAGAAAATAGCACTTGCACATATAATCAATAAAGTAGAAGGAGAAGATGAAGAAACAATGAAACAAAGGGTTGGTTCTTTGCGAAAAACAAACAAGATAAACCCTTACCCAAACTAAATAAAAGACAGAGAGGAAATATCCAAATTAATAGCATCAGCAATTGTATTAAATATTTTTGTTTCTTTAAAATCCCACTCATGTTATGTGATTTTTTTTCTATTATCCCCAGGTGTGGAGCAAGAAGCTGCTTCAGTTTGCCCACAGCTGTTACTTATGATTGTCTCGTGCTCTAGCAGGGCTGTGGTTTTGCCACCTGCACATAGTTTAGTTCTGAGTCTTCTGGATAGGGTACACATGCAGAGCCATGAGAGGACACTGGGTCTTGGAAGAAGAAAGAAGCTGCTGCTCTTCCTGATGCTGTTCACCCACACTGCTACTCTGTTTGCCATTGCTGGTTTGTGGGCTGCTGGATATCCTGCTGACTAAGAGGTATTGCCCCAAAGATCCTGACCACCCTAATCCCCAGGATGCAGTTAAAGAGACCTATATTTCTTTCCCCTCTAGCACTCTCTCTCCTTTACCAATTGGGGGTTTTGGAAGGAATAAGGGTTGTAAGGGACGTATAGCTTTAAGAATCCACATAAAGTGCTGAAGCAATGGCTCAGGTTAGGAGCACTGGCTCCTCTTCCAATAAACCCAAATCAAAAAGATTTAAACAAACAGTGCCATTTGTTGTTTGCTGTTTCAGTGGGCTTCTGGAATCCACACAACTGAGACAGGGCATTGCACTAAAGAACCCAATGACCCTAATCAGCATTAAGTAGTTGGAGATATGCATTCCTTGTCTGTAGTAATCTGTTTTCTCTCCTAACAAGGGGTGTTGGGTGGAAGAATGGTGGAGGTACTTAAGAATTAAGAATAAAGTAGGCATTTGAAAAAGGAAAGCTTACATTTTTGCTCTCAGTAATATCAAATATAATTCCCAGTTGGAAAAAAAAAAAACTCAAGTCACATTTTGTGTTCTTTCTATAGCTTACATTGTGGCATTCCTGCTCATTTCGTTCCAAAGCAATACTTTTGATATCAAAAAATATCCCATGCCTCAACCTTAGGTCACCTGTGCCTGTACCCTTACATCGAAATATGCACTACTGTGAGGCTACATCTGAAAGCCAGAACCCATTTGGGTTCTCTTGGACATATTTCATCAGAAGGAAGACTATTCCAGAGTCTGGAGATGAACTGCTGGAGGTAACTACGTACCTGACTTCAAGATATACTAAGAGTAATAGTAATAAAAACTGCATGTTACTGGCATAGAAATAGGCTGGGGTGATCAATGGAAACAAATCAAAGACCCAGAAATAAATCCACACACCCATTCACACTTGCTTTTGGATAAAGGAGCCGAAACCATACAATGGAAAAAGACAGCATCTTCAACAAATAGTGCTACTCGAAATACATGTCCACATGTAGAAAAATGCAAACGGATCCATATTTCTCACCCTGCACAAAACTCAATTCCAAGTGGAACAAAAACTTAAACATGAAGTCAGATTCATGAAAACTGCCAGAGGAGAAATTGTGTAACTCCCTTGAACTCACTGGTCCAAGAGACAACTTCCTGAATAGAACACCTGCAGCGCAGGCTCTAAAAGGTACAATTAACAAATGGAACAAAAGCTTTTGTAAAGCAACTGACACTATGAGCAAGAGGAGATGGCCATCTACAGATTGAGAAAAGGTCTTCACAACGCTCCATCTGAAAAAGGGCTAATTTCCAGAATTATATTAAAGAAATCAAGAAATTAAACACCAACAGACAAAATAATCCAATTAAAAATGGGACACAGGCATAGAGAATTCTCAACAGTGCATAAACACTTAAAAAAGGGCTCAACATCCTTACTCATCAGGGAAATGCAAATCAGAACTGTCTGTGAGACTCCATCTTACATTTGTCAGAATGACTATGGCCAGAACCTCAAGTAGCAACACATGCTGGCAAGGATGTACAGAAAGGGGAACACTCCTCCATTGCTGGTGGGGGAGCAAATTTATATAACCACTTTGGAAATCAATCTGGCACTTTCTCAGAAAACTGGGAAAAGACACACCTAAAGACCCAGCTATAACACTCCTGGGCACACACCTGAAAGTTGCTTCACCATCTAACAAGGACATTCCCTCAACCATGCTCATAGCAGCATCATTTCTACTAACCAGAAACTGGAAACAATCTCTATGTCTCTCAACCGAAGAATGGGTAAAGAAACTGATATTTACACAATAGAATACTACCCAGCCATTAAAAACAAGGAAATCATGAAATTTTCAGGCAAAAGGATGCAACTAGAAAAGATCTTCCTAAGTGACATGACATAGACCCAGAAAGACACACAGAAAAGACAGTAGTAAGCCTCAAGGACAACATACACAGGACAATGAGAGTCCCTTTTAGAGGACAGAGCCGCAGAGTCTCCTCCTCACGAGGGAATCCACACTCAGAAAAGCTGACAGGGCAAGGGCCTCTGCCCAGGGCACCACATACATACTGGCTCACAATCCATCCCACTTCTAACATGTGGAACTCTCCTAGCTCAGCAGACAAGCCTTTCTGGGACTGGCATCAAGGAACCCCATGGTCTCCATGGCAAAGCTTGTGGTCCTGGATATTGATCACTTTAGAAGTACCAGAGAAGAATCTTGGAAAGACTCTGCAAGGTACTTTGTACTGGTCCTCCTTCCTGGTTGTGTAGCTTCCACAGAGTCCATCATCATTTGCTTAAACCAAGCATTTGGGCCTCAGGGCTCTGGCAGATCCTCTACTGGAGGATTAGAGATAAGGGGACTCAGATAGCACAAACCATCTCAGCTCTGCCCTAGGGGAGACAGAGCCTCAGCCTAGTAAATTAGAAGTTGAATAAATGTTTCCACTCTCCCAGGGTACATATTTATTTTACAAGTCACAGGGTGCTGCATGTATACATTTCATTACCCTCTCACTGTCCAATGCAGCCATCTCTACCTCACAGCTGAGAATTCCTGCATCATCCCTCAGTCAAATGCAAACAGTAACAAAAACTGAAGCCTAAAGGAGCCTTGAAGTTGAAAGAAAAGAGTAGCAAATAAGAGATGAATGAAAATCTAAAAATTAAATGACATGATTCTTCCTAGGTATGGTGGGGAGAAAATTTATTATCCCTAGAAAGGCACACACACCGGCAAGTACTTCTGGGAGAGCCCAAGGTGAACACATCCCTGAGCCATGGGAGGAGAGGGAGGAGAGGAGAGGGGCACGCCAAACCAAGGGACTATGACAGTAAATAATAGATGAAACAGATTAGGTAACCAAATTGGGTAGATAACAGAAAGTAGTGGATGCTGGGTTAAGGGCCCGAGCCCTGGGCTAGAGGGCAGTGTATGCCAGCCAGAGCCTGTAAACAGGGAGCGAATCGGCGATGCTGGGCAAACCTGGTAGCTAATTCTGCTCTGAACTGTTAAATAGGCACCTCAGCCATTTGTCCCAGGATTTCAGTCTTAACAGTGCCCAGGTCGCCACATCCAGTCTGTTCACAGTCCATCCCACAACTAACACGTGGGACTCAGTCAGCTCATCATTCCTAAGGCCAGGACAAAGTACCTAACAATCAGCTTCTGACTGCCAGGTTCCATCCAGCCAGGGAAGGACACCAGCTCCTGCTGTTCAGCCCTCAGCCTCCTACTCCACCACCATGTTGGGTGCTGCAGCCACACACTCACCATGGTGCCGTTTTGGAAGTCGCCTGAAACCCCTCACAGGACCCAGCAGCTGAGCTCAGACCATTGGATGCCAAACACTCCTGAGAGCTCAGCTTCCAAATGGAACCTGAAACCTGGCACCCGGAAGAACCCTCCTCTTCCTCTGAGTACAGGATTCATCTGGAAGTCCTGATTGGCCAGTGAGTCTTGAGGGACATGAGCACCTTCCATAGGGTCACAGTGTACTGAAGAGACAAAGCAAAGTGCTTCCTGGCCCAGGCGGAATGAATGCATGTTTGCTAATTACGAAGAGTAGTGAGGGCCTGGCTTAGGGAGGAAGCTCAGGAGAATCCTATGCTCCAGGGAGGGACTTTGGATCCATGATTCGACCTTTGGGTTCATATGTGGAGAATCAGGGTCACACCTTTCCCAAATCGGCAGAGATTTTTTAATTAGATTTGTTCATGTTGTCTAATAACCTACCCTTCCATCTTTCAGCTTTTTGTAAGCTGTTCCTCCTCCTGGAATCAATTGGGATAGCTTGAACAGCCCATTATTCAACTTGCAGTGGAGTGAACAATCTGTCCACAGGCAGAAGGCTATCACGAATATTAACAATTAAACAGCGATTTTAGGAAACAAAAGGAGATTTTTTGTGACTTCACACTGGTACAGGTTAACTACAGCTACTTTTCACCTGGTAGGTATGAGATAACCTTGGGAGAAAAGCAGGAAACAGATGATACACAATTTGGGGCATGGGTATCTTCCTCATGATAAGGTTAGTTCTTTGTTCTCACTCCTGATTTGGTCCTCTATAGGCCACACAGGACATTTATTGATCATGTACAACTGATTACCTCACTTCACATTGCTACTGTCAACTCATTTCACAGCAAGAAAGCTTTGTCCCTCTTTCTTGCCCATTCCCTTTTGTGCTGTGACTTTCAAAGCTCCGATACTGGTCAGTTATCTCACTTCGTACACAGTTCCTCCTTCATTTGTAAGGCACCAATAAAAGTCAGAGAGGTTGGAAAAACTACAGTCCCTTATAGGTCCTAAAAGGCCACTGAACCCCTTCTTATCTCCACTCTAAAGCTGCCCATCTACCCCATTCTTTCCCACAGATGAGATTCTCCCTATGAGAACTCAGCCTTTCTGCTGATAAAGCCCTGGTACTAGGCAAGGTGGTTCCTAGTTTTAACTGGGCTAAGCCCCTGACCTGCAGTCCTATTTGGTTGATGAACCACTAGCCACATGGTCCAGTTCAATTCCCCTTTCTCATGCACAGGAATGGCTTCTTCATATTCTCTTCTCTTTGGGAAACATCTAGTTTCTACACTGATATTTGCCCTACTCAAATGTCTCATACCAAGGAACACTAAGAGTGATCAGAAAGTAAAAGCGATTCCCTGTATTTCTTTTCTCAAAGTCCTGTCTCTTTCTCTCTTCCTGCTATCCCACTAAATAAAAATACTCTCTGGTTTCTTTTTATACTCTCAAAAGAAATGTGAAGATTAAACTGTAAACCTTAAGGGGACCACATGGTATGAACAATTTTAATCATAATTAATTCTCTGTTTATTTTATCTCCTTTTAGTAAAGACAGGAACAACTCTCATTTTAAATTGGAATGGAACTTTATGAAAATTCCAAGTTATATTTTACAACATGCTATGTAATATGCTTCAACCATGGTTCAACATAATTTTTATAAGATGCTAAAATTTTAAGATTATAAAAGTCTATTCAAATTAAGATAATTTAAAATGCCTGTCTAACTGCCTGTGACTTTATCTATTCCTAAATTAATAAATAAATGCCTTTTTTCCTGCCATGAGCTGCCTGTGATCCAGATTTACCACTAGGTTTTCTGGCTAATGCATTTGGTAAAATAAATTCACATGTAATTTTAAAGTTGCTTTATAAAAAAATTGCTTTATACTATTCTACTATATTGTTGTTTATTCTATATCTCACACCTTGAGGGTTAGTAAGTAAAAGTTTTGACCTAAATACCCTAAAACTATATGATATAATGCCAAGAATATAATAAATTAAGATCTGTTAATTTTAGACTCATTTCTTTATTCATGGTAAAACTTGGTCATTATGCTATATCTTCACTATCAAGGTTAAAATATTCTTTTTCTTATTTTCTAAATATAAAAACATTATTGATCTACAATACAGCCTTAGACTTTTATAAGTTACAGACTATGTTTATGACTTTTAAGGCTGTACCTTGGCAGGGACAAAACCTAAAGCCACAATATTTGACGGTTAACAAATGCAAGTTGACAGTCAGTCATCTCACACACCATCAAGTCTTCAAACATGTCCAAAATTATATTTATAGTCATACAGATGCAAACATGGTCTCACTACTATCTTAATTAAACATGTAAGGATGGTCCCTGAGTCACCATATAGGATCTGGTAAAAAGAATTAGAGAGGTGCCTTCCCGACAGGCTCATCTATGGCTTAAACTATGCTCCAGACCTTGGCTGCTGCTCTGAGACTGTTGGCATTCGCACACAGAAAACCAGAGGTCTTCAGTGCCCCATCCAGTGGGGGTATAGCCAAAAGTCATTTTCACCAGGTGACTGCTTGAAATGCAGCCAAAGGGGACACTGGTCCCATGGCTGCCTCAACAAGCCATGACTACCTGCTGTCAGACTGGCTTCTGGAAGTCAAAATGCTCCCATGCAGGCTTTTGCTCTATGCACAGCCATGGTGGCTCAACCAGTACAAGAGCCACAGATGCTTTCAGCCTTCCTGCTCATTGGCCTGGTAGAGAACAAATGGCTCCTAGATTCAGCAACCTCCAACACCATCACTCAGCCCAGGGTAACAGGTTTGTTTTGCGGATTTGTTTTGGCTTCAAACTAGGGTCCCTTGGTCATATTGTCAATTTCTGTGTTGGGAGACTTCAGATGCCTTCGCAGTTCTCTTTATATGCAGGAGACCAGGCCTTAAGCCTCACTGGTAGAGTTGTAAGGCCTAGGTGGTCTAGTTTGCTTCAGACTGAAAAAAACAAGCCTTAGTTGTAACCTTTTGTCATCCCTTTGGCTAAAGAACAATAAATGTTCACAGCAGTCTCACATATGTCTCATGGTATGTAACTAGATATAAAGGTCTAAGGAGAAGAAGTTTAAGTTATAAAGATCCTACAAAATGTTTAAGGGTCTAAGAAAGTGTTTTAAGGTTGGTAAATGCAAACTTAAAAATTGGTTAAGCCTCTTTTCCATAAGGTATAATCATAGTAAAAGTTAAGACCAAGTGAGCTTTTGTCCCTTCTACTTCATGAAAGGCTTCTGCCTTTCCACAGTTCACCTTCGAGAATGTTGATGCTGTTAACACAAAGGTGTATGTCTACCACCTTTTCTACAATGTGTATTTCAATACATTTTATAATGGTGTTGCTGCCATCTCTAAAAGTTTATATCCTTTATAAAACTTAAAAGTGATCCTTGTAAGCTGCAGAAAAGCCACCTGAACCCACCTCTCAGATCAATTAGGCTCCAGATAATGTACTGCACCTGTTGTTTATCTCAAAAGGGGGGATTCTTCCCTCTCCCTTCCCTGGTTTTGGAACTACTCTTTCTTGGCCACACAGTTGCTATATCCACACATGCAACACCAGTTGACTGATGCTTTCCTTTCCATGTTCCGCATAAATGTTTCCCTTTGCCTGAGAGACTGATGGGTATCTTTCTATTTCCCTGTGTAAAGGAAGTTTCCTCCCTTTTGGCCGACCCACACACAGATGCCTCCCTTGGTTGAATCTTCTTTTTCTTTTTATCAAGAAGATTTTTGGCTTTCCTTTCCTCTCCTGTGTAGGGTGTTTCCTCTGAAAATCTTAGTACTAGTTGAGCCATGACTCCCGGCAATCATCCCTGTGGCACCTGTGTTGTAAGTGGTGATTAATATTTACTATTGGTTTATCTTTTATTAAAGCTTCCTGTTAATCCTAAACAGCTGTATAACCAAATCACCACACAGAGACCTGTTTTATTTAGGTAACCTAGAACACAATGCTGGACAATAGTTACAGTCTGCTAAACCTCCAAACCCTCATAGTTTCTTAACATTTAGATTTTACCCATTATACTTGCTTTTTTTTTTTTGAAATCTTAGGTCTGGTTCATTTTCTCCATGCTGTTCCTAGATCTCTCCTCCAGGTCTCTCTCATAGCTCTCCTCCAGCCTTGCTCTCCCAGCTCTCTTCCCATCTTCCTGTCCTCTGGCTCCTCCCTCTCTTCGTGCTTCCTTTCCCTGCTCAACATTGTGCCTAGTTACTTTATTTTGGATGTTTGCACAAAGTTGAGATAGGTGATGCTTAGAATAAGTATCACAATGCAATGTCTGGATTGAAACCAGAGAGTGGGGGAGAGAAATCAGCATTTGAATGAACAAGGGTAAAGTGTATACATTTCAGAAGAACATTATACCAACGTTTCCCACTTTAAGTCCAATAAAAGGCTCCTTTTCCTTCAATAAAATAATAATTTTGACATTATGAAAACTGTTAGGTAAAATCTACATGTGCAATGTCCAGTGCATGTGTATTTAGCAACTTAAGAGAAAGTATCTGATCATTCTATTTATCTTGACAAGTTTAAAGTTCTATACTTAAATTAACTTTTATCCCTATTGATATTACCTATAGGAAAGCATTTCTTAACTTCTAAACAACGTAAGCTTAATTGTGGCACTATAACTCTTTGGTCTTCAACCCTATCAGAGACTTGAGAAGGAATAAAATTAAGTATTAGATTAAATATGAAGTGCATGTCAGCAACTTTCAAAAATTAAAAATTGACAGATACAGTTTGCTGCCTGAACAGTCATCCATACTTTCTGTAAGGTTGGAGCATCATCTTCAGCCTTCTGGCTCAGAATATTTAACAGACATATATATGAACCAGGAACTATTTAGGGCTTGCTTACCCTGTCTTGGCAGAGTTCAGCAGTTGACTTGTCCTGCATTATCTTGCCCATTTTTGGCAGAATTTGTCTTTCATGAAGGAAGGCTATTTATCTGAGTGGCTTGTTTGCCACATTTGGAGGCATGGAGGTTCTTCGACGCTCATTATCTTCTTTCATGTAGGTGGCATGCTGCCAGGAGATGACCTGTCTCATTGTCAAAGAATCTTTAAAATAATAAAGACATTTCAAAAGGCCATATTCTGTAGGTCTTTGAAGTTTTTGAAGACTGCCTATCTTTATATCATCGATCTGTCTACAAAATCATATTTATCTGTTAAAATTCAGATGTATGCTCATGTGATAAATTAGACTAGTGTCTGACATGAGTATGAGTTAAATAACTAGCAATTAACTTGCATTACCTAATATCCTAACCAGTTTTTAATAGCAGTTTAAAAGTATTGGAAGTAACTTTGAATTTGTATCAATATACTAAAGCTTATACCAATGTGTCAAAAATACTTACTTTTGTATCAGTATGAAAATTCCTATACCAGAGTTAAATTTACCTTACTTGAGAATAACAAATAAAACCCTAAGCTGAATAGATTCAATAATCTAAATTTTGTCTTATTCCTATAAGTAGTCTCTGTATACTATTTTCTTTTTAACCCCTTTTCTCCTTATCTAAGAAAGAAAAAGGAAAAGAGAGAAATCCCTGAGTATAACCTTGTTTCACTCTGAATATGACCATTAATAATTATAAACAGCTCTCAATTACAATAAAATTTTGTAGCCATAGCAAACAACCAAAAACACACCCAACCCCCTTTAAGGAAAATCAGACGTTGTTCTCATGGATTTCTTCTAGCTGACATTTTGGACATGTAGAAATCCTGCAGTGAGTACAAGTAAAATTGGGAAAATGGTTAATTAAGCAAGCAATAACATTTGTGGTCCAGTCTTTGAATGTTGAGAAATGTTAGGCTTAATAAAAGTCCTCTTTGGAACAGTCTACAATGCTGGACCAATAATGATTAGTAGCTTTCTTCAAAGTTCTTTTTGGAGCAGACTTAGATGAGATACAGCAATTGAAGCAGTTGAGTCAGGAACAAGCAGAATGCTGGAACATGCAAGATGCTGGAACAGATGTGTCAATGTCTCAGCATGCTGAAGAATGATTCTGTTTAGGTTTGATCCGGCATCTCTGGTGTCCAGTTTTTTGTTCAGCAAACACATAGTTTCTCACAAGCATTATAGAGTTCTAAAATTATAAATGTATGAGATGTGCAGGATGAAATTAAACTGTGAGCAAATTATATCTATGCAAATTAAAAGATTAGCATAATATATTTTGAGGACATTATAGCCAAGAATTTATTGGCCGAGTATTGTTGAAGTTCTGCCTAGAGATATTTTTTTTTTGAATCTCTCAGTTAGTTTTAGAGTTGTTCCCATGTAAAGGGATCAGTGCAATATAAATTACCATTATTATTGAACATACAGTCATTATCCCATTGAAATCAAAACAAGGTTGGATAAGTTAAAATAGCTTTTGGGGCTCTTGCGTGCCTGTTGTATTGGACCAAGTTGCTACCTATTTCCCTAGAAAAGCCTCCCATTAGAGAGATATGCTGGTTGTCTTGATCAATAGAAAATGCATGTTTTAAGCAAACTTTATATAAACTCCTTTCTAATTTTGAATATAAGCATACTGTAAGTATCTTGTACCTGTTTAGAGGATTAGCCCTAGATTTTTATATATAGCTATGTAAAGCATTTTTTATATTTAGCTATGTGTCCTATCCTTTTTTATATGGAATGGGTAAAGTTATGCCTTTATAGTCAAACTTTATATAACCTCCCTCTTACCTTTAGCATTTAAGCATACCCTAGGCTTCTTGTACCTGGGCTTTACATTGATCATGGCTATTTTTTGGCTTGCCCCTTTTTTGTACAGAGTGGACAGTTAAGCCTTTAGAGCCACACTTTATATAAACTTTCTTAGCATTAAGCATATAAACTCTCTTACCCTTAGCATTTAAGTATATCCCAAGCATCTTGTACCTGGGTTTTGACATTGGTTTGTGCTATTCTTTGGCTTGCCCATTTTGATATGGGATGGACAGTTTTGTTTTTTCAACATATGAATATAATTTTTGAGTGTTTCTGACTAAACTAAGATGGCATGTATTTTGCCATGTTTAAGCCTCCTGTGTCTTTTTTACATAGGCATGGCCAGCATTTTCCCTGTGAAAATGTTTCACATTTAAAAGGATAAGGCAGTTTCTAGAGCAGTGTGACATTATCTCTCTTTACATAAACCTAAAATATATGTGAATCCAACCTTTAGAGCAGTAAGGACATAACATCTATTATTTAGACAAAAATAATTTATATAGCAACCTAAAAGAAAATTTTGTCATTTTGAATCTTAGAGTATCCCTGCAAGTGGCTAAACAGCTGGAGTTGCCATCTTGGCTTTTATTATGTAAATTAGCTTGATCCAGAACTCAGAGACTTGCTTTTTTCTTTTTACTTTGTGTTGGGAGGAAAGGCATGTGCCTTCACTAGCCTGTTAAAATACATATATATATATATGTATTTGAACATATCTATCTATCTATCTATCTATCTATCTATCTATCTATCTATCTATATGTATAGATATATATGTTCCTTTGCTATCTTGTGCTCCTCGGCGGGTTTAAGAGTCTTTCTTAAAGAGACAGTAATTGACCTGGGAGTTTTTAGGTTTTAAGTTTGGGTTTCATCACTGGGAGCTTATTACTCCCACAAAGTTATGATAAAGTATGATTTAAAGAATTGGGATACTTAGATTAGTTGGGTGTCATTTCTTGTAAGTTGCTGTTAAAATTTACTATTAATTATCTTTTAGTAATGCATGCTGTTAATCTTAAACAGCTGTGCAACCAAATCACCACACAGACACAGGGATCTCTTGAGTTAACCTAGAACAGAATGCTGGGCAATAGGTACTCCATCCTAAACCTCCAAGCCCACACAGTTTCCTAACATTTAGATTTCCAAATTTTTCTTGCTTTCAGTGATATCTTTGGTCCAGTCCATCTCTCCACAGTTCCAAGATCTCTCCCCCAGCTCTCTCCTCCCTTCGCTCTCCTCTCACCCTTTCTCCTCCGACTCATTTCCTGTCCTCTAGCTCCTTCCCTCTTTCCTGCCCAATGGCTCCTCCCATTGCTCAACATTGTGTCTAGTTGCTTTATTTGGGCCTGTTTACACAAAGTTGAGACAGGATTCTTAGAGTAAGTATCACAATGCAATATCTGAATTGAAGCCACAGAGTGGGGAGGGGAGAAGAGAAATCAGCATTTGAATGAACAAGGGTAAGGTGTATACATTTCAAAGGAACATTAAAAGAAAAGAGAACACACTAGCACTCCATGTGACTGGGTCTGTGTCCAGCCCTAGGATGATGTATGTGTTAAGGGTATGTAAGTGACCCTAGTCTATATGTGTATACCACTAAGATGAATGGGGAGGGTTGGTCTATGGGGGATGGGATTCAGCATCAACTTTTGGGAAGTCCTGAATGTTCATTTCTTCTGGAAGTTGGGATCTACATGGATCAAGATCAGCAACAGTGTGTGATCTCCTCAGAAGAGTGTAAGTGATGTGTTTGGTGGTGTCCTTGACCAGAAGGGATGCCAAGGAGCAGGTTGAGCTGATGTCTGTGGGTTCAGTTGGTATTTTTCACACTTAAGAGGCAAGGCACTAGTTTCTGGAGAAGGAAAGAGTACAAGGATCTGTCTTGGTATCCTTGGAGAGAGTGAGGGTGCAGGGCAGACAGAGAATACAGGAGGCCAAATGAGGGGTTTAGGGGGGAATATACAAGGGATTTTGTGCCAGATTTTGCATCTCTGTCACTTAGACTCATTTGGGCTGGACCATCCTGGATCCATGTTCCAGGTGCTTCCACTGTTTGTGTGGTCTGGGTGACCAGTGAACTGTGGCTTCAATGTTGGGTACTCATCCCCAGGAACCCCAATACTGCTTTCAGGGGACCAGGAGGGATCCAATGTCTGGGTGCTGGAGAGGAAAGTCCCTGGACCTGATGATCTCCATTCACTGGCATATCTGTCAAGTGCTAGGGGTCCATTTTTCCTGACTGTCAGACCTGGGAAACAGCTCTGGGGGTACCAGATCTATTGACCCCAAATTGTCCCAAGAATCCTGAAGATGCTTGAAGGGAATTAAGAGAGATTAGATGTCCGGCTGCAAGAACAGAGGTTCCCTAGACCTGGGGGTCTTCACTCGCTGGCATCAGCATAAAGTGTGCGGCCCCCATGGTTCATGACTGTCAGACCTGGCAGGTAGCCGTGGGGGGGCTGGGTTTAATTGACACTAACTGTCCCACGAATACTGAAGCTCCCTTGAGGGGAGCATGGACCATCTGATGTCTGGCTGCTGGAGTGGAGGTTCCTGGACCTGGGGATCCTCACTCCCTGGGATGGGCAGAAAGTGCAGGAGCTCCACACTTTGACTCTCAAACAGGAAAGATGACCATGGCGGGGTTGGGTCCAATAGGTCTCAACTCACAGGATGTCCCCTGTAATCAGCGAAAATTCAAGGCTGAAGCTCTGGATCCAGCTTCCTATCCCCTAACCGGTTTCAGAGTCTCAGATCCTCTGCCCCTCTAAAACAGGCCACACTGGTCACCACCATCTTGGAAACCTTCCACACTTTGAATAATTCCAACAGGAAATGAAGACTGCAAGTCTAGTTCCTGAAGCAGACAGAGATGTCCCAAGCAAATCTATCTTCTAGATCCTCATGTGTGATATAAAAGATAGATTTACAATATTCATCTATGTATGTCAAAAGTGGCTCACATACCAAGGGGAGAGATCACAAATACAGAAAATATCAAGGAAATGTCACCAATCAGGACTGTGTTTGCAGTTCTGAGATAAACAGCTATGGTGAGCTAGTCCAACCTTAGAATAAGGCTGCTTTTGCCCCTAGGCAGGTTGGTTCAATAAAGGAAGAGGAGTTCATTGCAGCTACCCAAGACTGCTATCTTTCTCAGAACTGTGACATCAATATAGAGAATTCTCTTCTTTTTATTTCATGTGCATTGGTGTATTGTGAAAGTGATGGACCCTGGAGTTCTAGGCAGCTGTAAGATGCCATGTGGTTGTTGGGATAAAACCCAGGTCATCTGGAAGACCAGTCACTGCTTCAAACCACTGAGCACTCTAACCCTGAGAAAGCACCTTTTTAAGCTTTAAATGTCTTTCAGATGTATGCATGTTTTGTGTTCATGTGTCTGTGTACCCTACTTGAAATGGCCAAAGTGGGCAACAGAACCCATGGGAACGCATTTACAGGGTACATGCTGGCTAGCAAGTGATATCTGAAATGGAACTTGTCTTCTGTAAGAACATCCAGTGCTGTTAACTTCCATGCTATCTCCTGCCACCATTTATTTAAAACTTTTTCTACAGATGTTAATTAAAATATATTATACCATTTCCCCTTTTCTTCTGCTATCTCCATGTCTTTCTGAATTCCTTCCTTCTAATGTCTTAAAAAAGAATGTGTGAATAAGTATGGACCTACTAAGTCTATTCCTATTGGTTGTGAGGATAAGGTATAAGGTTTCTGTGCTGAACCCTTTGTGTAGGATATATAATTAAGGAGTGTATCCCTGCCTGAGGCTAATCCCACAACTTGGAGGGAGTTCTAGTCTTCAATGCCCACAGGAGTCTAACCCTGAAGAGACCTAAGCTGTCTTGGACAGGAAACATTAGAAAGCACAGGGTGACAAATTCCTTAGATAACCCATGGTGCTGGAATGGCCTTGATGTTCTGGAGCTGTGGGGAGGACTATGGACATTGGTCTCAGCTAATCAGTCTCTCTTTGTTCTGTGGACCTCCCATTATACCATTGATCTAGGATGTTTCCTCGGATTACTTTGACATCTTGTACTTCCTGCCAACTCTTTCTAAACACCATGACTACAGGCCTGTGTTACCATGCCTGGCTTGGATGGTTTCAACCTCAGTGATTTACTAGAATGTTGGGATGAGTATAATGAATAGTTACACTTAACTATGTTGAGAATCTCCTTATGTCTGTGAGGCTAGTTTTCACTATCGGTTGAATTAAGAACAGAACTCCAATATACTTTGATGTGTCACAAATTCTCACTGTTAAAGAAAAAAAAAACAAAATAATTTTCTTTATACATAAAGGAGAGGAGTTTAAGCCAAGCAACTGCACCTGAACAATGCTTATTTCCATTACTGGACTTAGGACCAGAGCCTGTGTCCTGCCTACCATGACCATTTGAACTCAGCAACTCACTCTAAGTAAGCCCACAGAAAAACTGAATTATTGTGGTAGACCATGCGCAACTACATTGCAGGTACTAGGGAGGCAAGGTAAGCAGATCTATTATGTACACTAAGTTCAAGGTTAGCCTGAAATTTATAGTGAGAGTATTATTCCAAATAAAAAAGAGAGAAAACAATGTTTAAAAATGAAAATATATTTAATTAAGCTATTTATTTATTACAATTTATTCCCTTTGTATCATGGCTGTATCAACTTAAACTCTGACCATTTACACCCAGCCTCCCAATCTCCCCCATGCACCTTCCCTAATCCACATATAGGGGTTGAGGGAAAAAAGAAAAACAATGGTTAAAACACAAATTATTAATGAAAACTGGAAACATATTGACATATTTATTCAGTGTGACTAATTTTGAACAGTGATGAATATATAACCTTATGTTGTTTCTTTCTTCCCACAGGTAATATTTGCTAATTGAGGAAATGGTAAAGTATTTAATTGCCAGCTTATCCAAACAGTTCTCAGGGGGTTCCCAGTTTCCAAGGAATAAGGCCATGGAAGCTACCATGGAGGAATCCTAAATGTGGGCAAAGAGAAGTGTGTACAGAGAAAAAGAGAGAGAGAGAGAGAACAAACAGAAAACAGAGAAAGAGAAGAAAAGCACATAGAAGAAAACAAAATATCTGGGTACATAAGGAAGAGCCTCTGGGAGAGGGCAGGCCCATTCTACTAGACTGAAAATTTAAGGGTAGAGGTGGGGAATGCCAATCATACCCTTTAGAAGCTGGGAGTGAGTGATGCTGGGACAACCTGGAAGCCAGAAAACCTTCTGTCAAAAAGGCACCTCAGCAGCTTGTCTTAGGTGTGAAGTACAACATATGGTAAAACATTCATCCTTTAGGTTTAATAGGTTTAGAGAGCAAAGATACACAACTAAGTAATCTCTCCAAGCCATACATTAAAAACTTCCTGCCTATAAGTTGCTCCCTCATTCTTAGCATATTTCTTTCTTGTTAGGAATTCAAAGAGTGACATAATGCTATTGAGCAGAAAATATCTCATCTAGGGGAATAGGTCTTTTCATCAATGACAGTCCAGACCAGATTAGAATTTCAAGGAGTCCATTGATTTATTAGATGTTCACCTAAGGGATATATAGGAATGTTTATTCAGAATATCCATATTCCTGCCAGGCAGAGAGGTTGCAGTGATGACACATGGGGAGAGAGATTTAAAATCAATTTGAGACCACCAACTGGCAGCCTACATGGTATTCTGACTGACATATATATACATGTATCTGAGAAGACAAGGAAATAGGGAAAGAAGTGGAGAGTTGACCCACCACAGATGAGTAGATACAGAGACTACAGTAGGAGGCAGCTTGTCCTCGATACAGCCCAAGAATTAATTGCTCTCTGGGACTTTTATCCTTTCTTTAACATCCAAATCTACTTCCCTTTTTTTAGCACACAAATCTCCTTCTCCATGTTCCTCAGGTCTCTGTAAATGCCTGATATCTCCAGCCTTCTATTGACATCTGTTTAACCTCAGGCTCCCCTGACAACAACCTCCACAGCATCTGAAGTCTTCACCACTCAGGGCTCCTAAGTGAATGTTTGCATGCATCAGGGGAACAGAATACAAACCATTTCAGAAAGGTTGGTCTTCATGCCTTCAAGTTCATTTTCTGTCTTTGCACTAGGCATAATCTCAAAAAAGGATATACCTGACATATGTCTTGGTGGGTTCCCATTGATACCTATTTACCAGCTGTGAGATAAACTCTGTCTGGTGGCTTTGGTTCAGTGGTCAGCCACTTTTTTTAACACTTGTATTTTCAGTTGGTCTCCTGTCCAGTTTTTGGATACTTCCATATTTTTTGTGAAGATATTGGCTCAGAAACTTCTTTAAGCACCAAGCCTAAGTTACTTTCTTATGTTCTCAATCTTCTCTTTCTTCTGGGTCATCAGGGCTGAGTTAAAGATGAAGTTAGAATCAACCTTTCCCACCTAAATGCTATTCATCACACTTTCATGGGGCTAAACACGTGGCTCAGTGCCTAGGAGAACTGGCTGCACATTTTCATTTTCAAACAAATTTTATCATTGAAATTGCCATGAATTCATCAATTATTACATAACAATATGTTTATAATGTGAAAAAAGACAATGTTTTATCGATGTAATATCTCAACTAATCTTATTGGAGCATCAGGGAAACAGAGCTGTAGGAAAGAATTTTGGTGTCCAAAGCTGGAAATCAAACCTCAATCCTCATATTAACATGGCCAAATGATATGCAACAAAGTTGTTTCCCACTCTTTACATATCTGACATGGATTAAAACCACATAATCCTGTCACATGCACACACCAGAAGTGTTTCTTTTTTAGGTAAATATCCTTGTTGTTACATTATATAGAATCTTTATAGTATATATATCCTATAGAATACAGCACTTCAAGATGAAATGACAAATGGATGAGTAGGAGGAACATACAGAATCACAGAACGTCCAATCATATATACATGTTCATATCACATCAAGCTATGTAGTGAGTTGCAGTTGATTACTCATTAGACCACTTCATTACATCTCTATGAAACATGAAAACACAAAGCCTTGAATTACCATATTAAACACATTCATAGGGTTTCACTTCAGTAAGATTCATTCATGAATGTGAAGCCTATAGAAATGTAGAAAGGTTTCAATATACTAAAAACATTCACAAGGTTTTCTCTCCAGTATACTTTCTTTCGACGCTTTGAAAAAATGTGACAGGCAAAGGGTTTACTGGTTATATTCATAGGGTTTCAGTCCAGTATGAAAACTTTCAGCCTTTACGAGATCACAGCAATGTGCAAAGCCTTTACAACGTTGAGTATATTCATTGGGTTTCACTCCAGTATGAATTCTGTCATGACTTTGGAGATCACTGCAATGTGTGAAGGCTTTACCACCTTAATTACATTCACAGGGTTTCTCTCCAGTATGTGTTCTCTTATTATTTTGTTAATTTCCTTTCCATGAAAAGGCTTTCCGCCACAGATTACATTTTTATGGCTTCCCTCCAGTATGTGTTCTTTTATGCACTTAGAGACAACTGTGTTGTGAAAAGCATTTAACACAATGATTACATTCATAAGATTTCTTTGCAGTTTGAATTCTTTCATGCCTCTGAAGACCACTACAACATGCAAAGGCTTTACCATATTGATTACATTCGTAGGGTATCTCTCCATTGTGTGTTCCATTATGCCTTTGCAGACTGCTGGCTTTTTTAAAAGGCTTCATCACATTGATTACATTCCTAGGGTTTCTCTCCAGTATGTGTCTTTTTGTGCACATGGAGATTACTGGATTGGGAAAAGGCTTTACCACAGTGATTACATCTGTAGGGTTTCTCTCCAGTATGTGTTCTTTTATGACTGTGGAGATTACTGACTTGTGAAAAGTCTTTCCCACACTGATTACATTTGTAGGGTTTCTCTCCAGTATGTGTCCTTTTGTGAACTTGGAGAGTACTGGATTTTGAAAAGGCTTTACCACAGTGATTACATTTGTAGTGTTTCTCTCCAGTATGTGTTCTTTTATGTACATGAATACTATTGGGGTGTGAAAAGGCTTTATCACACTGATTACATTCATAGGGTTTCTCTCCAGTATGTGTTCTTTGATGCACTTGGAGTGAACTGAGGAGTGAAAAGCCTTTATGACATTGACCACATTCATACGGTTTCTCTCCAGTATGTATTCTTTTATGAATATGGAGACTACTCAATTGTGAAAAGGCTTTCCCACACTGATTACATTCATAAGGCTTCTCTCCAGTATGTGTTCTTAAATGCTTTTGAAGACTTCCGTGTTGTGAAAAGGCTTTCCCACACTGAACACATTCATAGGGTTTCTCTCCAGTATGTGTTCTTTTATGCACTTGGAGTGTACTGAGGTATGAAAAGCCTTTACCACACTGATTACATTCATAGGGCTTCTCTCCAGTATGTGTTCTTTTATGACTCTGGAGATTACTGACTTGTGAAAAGGCTTTTCCACAATGATTACATTCATAGGGCTTCTCTCCAATATGTGTTCTTAAATGCTTTTGAAGATTTCCATGTTGTGAAAAGGCTTTCCCACACTGAACACATTCATAGGGTTTCTCTCCAGTATGTGTTCTTTTACGCACTTGGAGTGTGCTGAGGTACGAAAAGCCTTTACCACACTGATTACATTTGTAGGACTTCTCTCCAGTATGTGTTCTTTTATGACTCTGGAGATTACTGACTTGTGAAAAGGCTTTCCCACACTGATTACATTCATAAGGTTTTTGTCCAGTATGTGTTCTTCTGGGCATTAGGATATTCCTGGGCTGGGAAAACGCTTTACCATACTGCTTACATTCATAGTGCTTCTCATAAATATGTTTTCTTTCATTCCTGCAAAGATAATTAGGTATCTGTAAGATTTACAATAGTCATTACACTGATGAATCTTTTTCTTGGCGTAAATAAGTTTGCAATTTCGTCTAATTGTAAAATGAAGTTGCCTCTTAACCTTTTATCACTCTGTTTATATTCATAGTTACCCCCTTGACTGTGGGTGTTTTGTATCTTCCAAGATACCTTTGGTGGTAAGAAACTTTAATACATAGACAACTTACAGCATCATTTTTAGATAAGTGGGTTTTCACATATTTAAAAAGACCTAGAAGCGGTCAGCTTTACCACAGTGACTGAATTCATAAACTTTCCTGTATTGGACTCATACTACATTTGTAAATGAACCATAATAGACACAAAAGTTTCCACAGGGACAGAAATTATAGGGATTTTCTGTAGTGAGAGTTTTTTTTTTTGCTATATTCCCAATGAGTTTGGAAAACTAATGAAGAATATTAATGTAATGTATTAATAGTCCCCTGCTTTGCTTAGACTTTCTGAGTGTGATAAAAGCTTATGATTCATTTTTTTATTAATAATGAATGAATGAACACATGAACAAATATAAACTTATAGTGTTGTCACCATCATGCTTTCTGTTGTATACATGTATAGGATAGTTTCGAATGCTATAGGATAGTTTAGAAGCACACGATGATGTGCTTCTGGAAAATGCCTACTCAGGAAAAGCAGGCTTTGCTGGATCCTTCCAAAAAGTATCTCAACAAAGACGTAATGATGGAGATCTACAAGAACATCATAGCTATGGAGGACACAATGAATATTCTTTAACAATTAAGTAGTAATTTCATTATGAATAATTATTAATAAATTCAATGTAAACTTGCACCACATTCAAAAAGCCTACTCAAAGTAAGGACTAGGACATGCCTTCTAATTGTTCTGGGAGAGAGAGGTATGTTCTTCTTTCCATATCCTTACCCTTACATGACTTGTATGAATTATGACAAAGGATATAACTACTAAAAGAGGAATAACAAATGAAAGATTCCCAAATTCACATAGTTGGACACTTTGTTCTTCAAAGACATGTGCTATAGGGATTCTGGTTTCCTCCCCAACAATATTCTTGATTCTCATACCTTCCGTCTAACGTAGCTTAGCAAACTTTACTTCAAGGATATGAGTAAAATCACCTTTGCTATGGAATATTTTCTCACAAGGAGGTGTTGTACATGAAATTATCACCTATTCAATGAGTATGCCTTTTGCAGTATGAGCAGTAGGATACTCAACAGATAGGAATTTCTACAGAGTATGTAAAATGTGGATGTAAGTAATAATTTATCATTTATATAGAGGAATTTTAATTTAGAACATGGATGCTGTGGTAAAAAGATCCTATCCAAAGTCCTTCGAAGTCTATGTGATCTGGCTGGAATAGAAATACACCTTTAATCCAGGAGACAGAGGCCAGCAGATCTGACTTCAATGCCAGCCTGGTATACACCAATGTCTCGTAAAGAAAAGTTTAGGTTCAGGCATGTTGGTACATGCCTGTAATCTCAAACAAAGGGTGTAAAATAGTTGGTAGAATGAAGCACCCATGTTTCAAAGGGATGTCTAATTCAGTGGCACAAAAGGGACAAAATCTGAAAAATAGTTGACAGATTAGGATATGTGCATCTCTCATGAGAAGAGAGAGGAAAGGAAGCTCCTTAAGGTGCACTCCATGGAGAGAGGAGGTAGTTTTAGTGTATAGAAAGTAATAGAAAGACAGTAATAGAAAGACAGGTTTTAGTGAGAAAACTAAGGTAAAGATCAAGACAGCCAGCAAATAAGGAAGAGGCTGATGATTAGCAAAAAAAATGCAGGAGTTATTTGAGGCCAAACAACGTAATTCAGAGGTTTGGAGAAAAGCCAGATTTAATAAGTTAGCTAGGAGAGGAGTTGTGCCAGAATAGCTGAATTGACTCAGCTATCAATGAGTTCAGAAAGAACAAGATAGGGTGTGCATATGAAGCAGTAATTCTCACAGACTGAAAATCTTCTAGGCCTAAGATAAATTGTACAGAACTTAAAAGACAGAGGGGCAGTAATCCATGGAGACAGCAATTATGAGAGGTGAATAAAACAGTTTTTTACAGTAATGTCTATTTAGGAAGGGTTTCACAGTCTTCTTTAACATTGGAATGCCTTGCGAACATAAATAATATGCCTGAGAGTGAGGAACATGGGTTTGGGAGAATTTAATGTTCCTTAATACTCTTAAAGTAGTATTTGTTTTCACACTGTTGCTTTTCTTTAAAACTTCTGGGACACATTAAAGTTTTTTTTCACAGGGGCTGGCAAGTTGGCTTGGAGGTTAAGAGCACTGGCTGGTCTTCCACAGGTCCTGAGTTCAATTCCCAGCAACCTCAAGGTGGCTCACAACCATCTATAATGAGATCTTGTGCCCTCATCTGGTGTGCAGGCACAATAATATATAAATAGTGAATAAATAAATGATTAAAAATTTTTTCACAGGCATATTATATCCATTTCCATGAAATAATTACCTTCCATATCTTCTAGAATGTTGACAATGTTCTTCAATATTATGCTCTTCCCAATTGTAGCCTAAAATATGTACCAGAAAAGGTGTGATATATTATTGAAAAATAGGTACATTTTCTGTTACTATGTTCAGTCAATCTCAGAAACATTCCTGGTTATTCACCTCAATCATCCCAATTCTAATTGAAATTATATAAGAGCATCAATAAAACAAACAACAATAACAACAGATGTCCCCATTACCTTAATAGAGAAAGAAAATTCACTGTCTTACCTATAGCTGTAAGGTGCTTATAGGTCTCCAGCATCACATCTTTGTAGAGACTCTTCTGGGAAGGATCCAGCAGAGCCCACTCTTCCTGAGTGAATTTCACATCCACATCGTCATAGGTTACTGAATTCTAAATTAAACCATACATGAGTATAATAGAAAGCACAATGGTGACAACAGTGTAAATGCATGCTTCATTGGTAATATATTCATATAATTCTGGTGCTTCCCTGATATGTCCTGTCAAAAAGGTTTCGATGAACTCACCAAGTCATTTTAGAAGGAAACTAATTGAGGAGGTTCACATCACTTCAGCAACCTTCGAATTGAATACAGCCTTATAAGAGAAATGCCAATTAACAGACATAAAGAAAGCAAAACAAGGAAGTCGATGAACACTACACACCACAGATCACAGAAACTGTATGCACAATTACTAACTAAAAAATTATGGGCAAACAGGAAGTATTGGCTCATTATTTTAATTCCAGCACTCAGGAAGCAAAGGTATGTTTTATCTCATTGAGTCAGAGGCCAGCCCACCCTCTGAAACAAGTTTCTTGACATCGAGAAGTACATTTAAGACCTGTATTCACAGCAAAAATCAATCATATAAAAAAGATACAAAGAACTCAACAGTTTTTTTAAGATCTTACAAAAAATTATATATTCACTACAGTTCTGTATCTAATAGGAACCAGAAGTGGCCCAGTTTAAACTATAATATTAATGAGACCTTACTAAAAGGGAATTCATGTTCAAACATGTACAAATGGACAGATGAAAACATTAGACCTGGAATAGTTGGTAGTAAATGAGCAACATAAGGCAGTTGAGGTGGCTCAGCAATGAAAACCTCTTGTTAGTGTTGCAAATAACTGGGCTCAATTAACAGTGCTTACATGGAGGCTCACAACTGTCCATAACTCCAAATTCAGGAGATCTGAGGTCATCTCTGACTATTGTGAGAAGCAGTACACAAGAGGTGCATAGTCACACATATGGGCAAAATACTACTCATATTCCCTTATTTAAAATAATCAACACAAATACAAGAGGTAGAAAAAACGTCACACACCCGTAATCCAATGACTTAGAAGTCTCAGGCAGTAACAATGTCATGAATACATGACATTCTGAGAAATAGAATATACTCTCTGCCGAATATCAAAATTCAAGTGTGGATGTGGATGAAGACCAGCACAAAAGCATATGCTTGACGTGTCCATAACCTACCTATCAGGCCCATCAGCCTATACTTCAAAAGAAAAATGCCATGCATACTAGGCCTCCTTTAATGCTAGCCCACTAGAGCCACTATGAGATGCGCCTCTAAGTTTGAGGCCTGCCTGGATTGCCTACCTACATTCTGCACAGCCAAAGCTACACAAAGAAACTCAGTCTTTAAAAACACCAGAACTAAAAATGTAAAAACATCAGGATACAAAATTACATTAGCACTGAATATCAATTGCTTTGACTCTTTCTTACGTGCCTTAGAGTTACAATCCATGAGGATGAAGGCATGAGATCATGAGAAGGAATCAGAAAGATCAGTTTCAATCCCAACACAGTAGACAGTACCAACAGGAAATCAATTGAGACTATAGACACTCAAAGCCAATCCCCAATAAGGAATGTAGACAGGTTCCTCCACAAAATCTTTCATAGCTTCCTCCAAAGAAACACACAAAAAAGAACACCAACATAGGCTCTAGGATCAACAATGAATATATAGGATTTAATGAAACTGAAAAGCTTCTGTAAAGGAAAGGACACTGTCACCAGAACAAAATGACAGCCTGCAGAATGGAAAAGAATCTTCACAGGAAGACACATGCTGGAGATGTCCTAGAGAAAGGGGAACCTTCCTCCATTGATGGTGGGAAGGTAACCTTGTATAACCACTTTGGTAATCAATCTGGTTCTTTCTCAGAGAATTAGGAATAGTGTTACCTCAAGAACCAGCTAGACCATTCCTGAACATATATATGAAAGATACTCAATCATTCAACAAGGAAATTTGCTCAACTGTGTTCACAGCATTTTTATTAATAATAGCCAGAATCTAGAAACAACCTATTTGTCAGTCTACCAAAGAATGGATGAAGAAACTGTGGTACGTTTGCACAATGGAATACTACTCAGCCTCTAAAAACAAGGAAATTATGAAACTGGCAGGCAAATGAATGGCACTAGAAGATATCATCCCGAGTGAGGGACCCCAGAAGCAAAAAGACACACATGGTATATACTCACTTATAAGTGGACATTAAACATATTATGTAGATAAACATACTAAAATACATAGTTCTAAAAAAGTGAAACTGTAAGGAGGACCCTAGGACAGAGGCTTAATCCTCATTCAGAAGGGCAAACAGAACAGGATACACATCAGAAGTGGGAGAAGACAGGGAACAGGACAGGAGGCTTCCACAGAGGGCCTTTGAAGGACTCTATCCAGCATGATATCACAGGAGATGCTAAGACTCATAGCCAAATTTGGGCAGAGTGCAGAGAATCTTATAGAAGAAGGGGGAGATAGAAAGACCGGAGGAAATAGTAGCTCCATCAGGAGACCAATAGAGATAAAAAAAAATAGTCTGAAACCATTGGGCCTGTGGAGACTGATGAATCAAGCAAACCTTATACCTGTGGAGGACCTAGAACTCCTGTTCTGATGTAGCATCAGAAGCAGGGGCTGTCTCTGACATGTACTCAATGGCTGGCTGTTTGATCACCCCCCATGATTTGCAGTGGGAATCCTTGCCAGGCCACAGAGAAAGACAATGCAGTCAGTCCTGATGATACCTGATAGGATAGGGTCAGATGGAGGAGGACCTCCCCTATCAGTGAACTTGTGGAGAGTCATAGGGAAAAAAATGGGAAGGGGGAAGGAGAGTGCAACTGGGAGGAGACAAGGGAGGAGGCTACAGCTGGGATACAAAGTAAATAAATTGTAATAAATGTTAAGTAAAATTAAGGGGAAAAAAAGACCTCCATGTAAAGCCAGAGGAAATCTGCTAGAGGAGAAAGTGGGTAACAATCTTGAACTCACTGGCATAAGAGACAACTTCCTAAACAGAACACCAACTGAATAAGCTCTAAGATCTACAATTAATAAACGGACATCATGAATCTGAAAAGCTTTTGTAAAGCAATGAACACTATCAATAGGAAATGATTACCATCTATGATTGAGAAAGATCCTCACCAATCCTACATATGACAAAGGGTCAATATCCAGAATATTAAAGAACTCCTGAAAATAAACAGCAACAAATTAAGCCAATTAAAAAATGAGACACAGGGTAAGAGAATTCTCAACAGAGGAATCTTGAATGGTGCATAAGCAGTTAAAGAAATTCTCAGTATCCTTAGTCATTGGGGAAATGCAAATCAAAATGACTTGAGTTTCCATCTTATACCTGTCAGAATGGCCAAGATCAAAAACTCAAGTGAAAACACATGCTGGCAAAGATATACAGAAAAAGGAACACTCCTCCATTGCTGGCTGGGGTATAAACTTGTATAACCACTTTGGAAATCAAGCTGGCACTTTCTCAGTAAACTGGGAATAGCCATTCCAAGAGACCCAGCTATACCACTCCTAGGTATACACCTGAAGGATACTTACACACAACAAGGACATCTGCTCAACTATGTTCATAGCAGCTTTATTTGTGCTAACCAGAAACTGGAAACAACCTAGCTATCTCTCAACCAAAGAACCTGGGTAAAGAACCTGTGTCACATTTACACAATGGAATGCTACTCAGCTGTTAAAAACAAGGAAATCATGAAATTTTGCAGGCAAATGGATGCAACTAGAAAAGATCATCCTCAGTGACATAAAACAGACCCCCAAAGACACACAAGCTATAAACACGCTTATTAGTGGATTTTAGTCATTTACTAAATAGACCTACTATAATGCACAGACCCCAAGAACATAAGAACAATGGGCATCTTAAGCTTCATGTCAGCCCACTAGTTAGTGGAGTGGGGGATATAACTGACATGGACTATGATGAAACTTCCCTACCAGGACATACAGGAGGAAGATGAACTCCATTCTCCTGTGAATAGATGAGCTGGGCTCTTTGGTTAGGAGGACTTCTCTATTCTGAGGAATACTGGAGAATCAGAAGGGAGTTTGGGAATGTAAGGAAGGAAGGAAGAGACCTACAACTGACATTTCAATTTAATAAATTAATAAAAAAACTAGTGTTATAATAATTATTCACAAAAATCCCTATGCAATGTTATCATCATTACTACATTAATTATATAATAAATAAAACATAAACTGATGTATAAAAATATTAAATCTTTAAACACATTCTCCAAAGCAAAAGTGAAATGGTTACTATCTAAGACATGGTATTTAATCAGAAGAAAAAAGTGAGATGAGTCATTTGTCTGAGACTATTACATTTTTCTTAAAGTATAATTTATTGTAATTTAAATTGAAACAAAATGGGTCAGTCTGTTTCCTAAGCTCAGTTTTCCTTTTTCATGCCATATGATACATTGGGAGGAAGCTTTCATACCTTTCAAATAGAATGGCTTTCTGCATTTAGACAGTACACTAAAATAGCACACTTGCTTCTCATAACAACTCTTGCTACAAAAATCTTGGTATTTAAATTTTCTTCTGCATAGACAAATTAAAATGTTAAAAAAATCCTTTAGTAGTTAATTTCCTCAATTAGCTTTTGTGCTTTCTGCTCTTCATTTTCTATTACTACCTGCAGTGTAGACAAGAGAGCAGAAGCTCTCACATCTACATGACAAGAAAGAGCGCAAGAAACATAAAAATCAGGCAGGAAAAAGGAGTTGAACACACTTATTTATTTATTTACTTTTCTAAATAAGTGAGTACTGGACAGCATTTTTACCCTTTCATACAACTGTAAACAACACCATTAATATGGTGTATTTTCAAAATAAGAGTTCGGTATATTCAATTTGCAGCATAAATCAATACTTTCCAAATCAAGTTCCTAACAACTTAGAACAAGAAAGCTGATTTCAAAACTATGTGATATGTGAAATAGTATACAGGTAGGAACACTATGACTTCTGTACTTGCCATGAAGCTTAAACTAACAAGAAAGTGCATATTTATGAAGAAATAAACAGATATAAAAAAAGACCAAAAAAGTATACTTAATTTTTATCAAAATTCCTAAGGAAAATAAGCCAGGAAAAATGTGAAGTTGACGAATGATACCTATGATGGTATGTGTATAAAAATGAAACAAACACAGAGGTCACCACACCTACAAAAAAAACCCAAATAGACAGTTTGTAGACAGAAATTTGTAGACAGAAGCACCATGTTTGAAAGCAATGTTTAATTGAGTGGCAGAAAGAGTGTCCAATCAGGGAAAAAGATGTAACAGAATAGGTTAAGCCCAACTTTCAGGAGAGGAAAGAGGAAAGGGAACCTATTTCAGGGGCAATGCATAAAGACAGAAAGTCGTTTTACAGAGATGTTTACACAGAGAGGTTCACTGAGAGAACAAGCTAGTCAACAGTGAAGACAGAAAGAGCCAGAGACTGAGAAGGAGCCTGAAGATTAGAGCAGATTGCTGGAGTTAGTTTGAGGCCAAGAAAAACAACTTAGAGACTGAGAGAGAAATCAGATTGCATCACTAAGCATAGAGAGGAATCTGAGCCAGAGCAGCTCAAATGAACCAGTCAGCCAGAACTCAGAATGAACTAGAGAGTGCGAGCTTATTAAGCAGTAAGGCTCAGGGGCTGAAAACTTTACAGGCCTAGATTACAGTATATGGAAGCTAGATGCATCCACGACTAGATCTAGGTAAGCAGGAGATGGTACTAAGCCTCAAAGACAACTAAAACAGGAGAATAAAAGTCCCTTTTACAGGCCAGTGCTGCAGTCTCCTCCTCTCCAGGAAATCCCCAGTCACAGAGGCTGACGGGGCAAGGGCCTCTTTCCAGTTCACCACATGCAGTCTGGATCACACTCCATCCCACTGCTAACACGTTTGACTCAGGCAGCTCAGCATTCCTAACGCCAGGACAAAGGACCTCACAAGAAGCTGATGGCTACGGGTTCTCACCAAGCCCGGGAGAGACCAACCACACCAGCTCCTGCTCTTCAACCTCCAGCACCACCACCACCTTGGGGTGGCGGCCAAACACTCACCATGTTGCCACTTTGGAACGCGCCTGAAATCCTCTCACAGGGCTCAGACTCACAGCTGAGCTCAGACTACAGCATGCCAAACATTCCACACACCTCAGCTACCGATCTGAACTTGCAACATGGCGCCCGGAAGTACCCGCCTCTTCCTCTGAGTACAGGCCTCATCTGGAAGTCCTGATTGGCCAGTGTGACTTGAGCGACATGAACACCTCCCCTAGGATCACCGTGTACTTAAGAGACAAAGCATTGTGCTTCCTGGCCCAGGAGGGATGAATGCATGTTTGCTAATTACAAAACTAATGAGGGTCTGGCTTGGGAAGGAAGCTGACCCTGGAGAAGCCTATACTCCGGGCGGCGACCTTGGATCCATGACTTGAACTTTGGGTCCATATGTGGAGAATCAGGGCCACACCTTTTCCAGATCTGCAGAGATTTCTTTGTCAGTAGACTTGTGCCTGTTGTCTAATAGCCTACCCTTCTATCTTCAAGCACTCAGGAATCACTTCCCCTTCTCCTCCTCCTGAAATCAAGGTGGATAGATTGAACAATCCATTACTCAACTTGCAGTGGAGTAAACAGTCTATCCACATGAGGAAGGCTACACAAAATACTAACAATTTAGAAAGATTTTAGGAAACAAAATGAGATTGTTCTGTGACTTCACACTGAGGTCCGCTAAACTGAAGCTACTTTTCCCCTGGTAGGTATCAGACAACCCTGGGAGAAAAGCAGGAAACACATGATACACAATTTGGATCAAGCATGTCTTACTCTGTGATATTTTGAAAACAAACAAACAAGAAACTGGAAAAACACAGTGGTATCAGCAAAGGATGTGTAGGTGAACAGAACAGATAGACTGAATCTGTCTATGGATGTAGAAACTGGATCTATAAGAATTACCCGCAGTTCCTATTCTACCTAATCCAACAACCACTGTCTGCAAATGGAAATTTGAAGAATCCAGTAGCCACTCAGACCATGTAGCTGGATGTCTCAGCTGGTCTTCAGCAGATATCAGAATTCCAAAGATTAGGCTTTATTCCCAGTTCCAAAAGATATGAACTTGATAGCCAGAGTTTGAGCAAGCAGAAAACAAGAAAGAGCTATCATCTTCAAAGGACTTTATAGGTGGACACTGCTGTCAGAAATGTGGCTTAAATGAAAGAGATAGCTTTTCACCTCAAATTATCCAGATTAATCGCCAGGGAGTGGTGGTACATACCTTTAACTCTAGCAATCCAGAGACAGAGGCAGGCAGATCTCTGTGACTGAAAGGCCCACCAGGTATACAGAGGGAGTCCCAGGACATGCATGGCTACCCTGTCTCAAAAAAGCAAAATAAAAAATAAATATGAATAAAAACAAAATTAAGATTAAGGAAGGGGTTTCCTACTTCACAATACCCAACTGCGTGGGATTTAGTTAACAGAACTAGCATAAGTAGTGGTCCATACCACTACCTTGGATGGTCTCATGAAACCTCTGCCCAATTTCTGCTGGGAAACTCTGACCCTCTTTGGGACATGATGATCAGTAACAATCAGGTTTTAAAAGAATCAAGATCGGATCAGACTGAATCCTGTTGGCTATGCTACAGTTCACACCCCCTAATTATGAAGGTATAGGTATAATTGAAAATTATATCATTGAAGCTGTTTCCAGCAGTGTTGAGGGCAGTGTGCTGGGACATAACTGACTCTTCAATCAGTGCCAGGACAAGGAGTTTGGTTGGGACAGGTACCATTGTCCAACTGGCATCCATGTAACATTACCCTGAATGTTCCATCCTATCAGACCAACACATACTTGAGTCCACCCAGCCAGGGATGGTGGGCTTGTGACACTGGGCTCACTCCTTGCCTTTACAGCAGCATTCTGAACAATGCCCAAAACATTTGTATTCTAGTTCAACTGGTTCCATAGATTACACATCATTCAGAAGATAAAATAACTAATGTTCTTTTGGGAACGCCAGGAACACTGACTCAGTTAACATGAGAACCCATGTCCTTTACTCTGGCTCTCATCCTAGGTGCAGGCTTGGCTGGGACAGGAATAAGAGTTTTAGTTTCAGCAGTTCAGAGTAAAAATTGTAATGCTTTAAAGGCTGATATAGACCAAGATATTCAACCCTTGAAAATTCAATCTCCCAACATGAAAGAAGAGTTGACTCTTTGGCTGAAGTGGTTCTAAAAATAGAAGAGGGTTAGACCTCCTATTTTTACAAAAGGGGGCTTATGTGTAGCCTTAGAAGAAGAATGTTGTTTTTATGTCAATCACTCTGGAGTTATCAGAGAAAGTCTAAAACAAAGGTAAAGAGAAAGAGAGGAATCTAAAGGATGGTTTGAATCTTGGTTAGATGCACCCCCCCCCCCCGGCTGACAACTCTGATATCTACTCTCCTGGATCCTCTTTTTATTCTTCTAGTACTTTTTACTTTTGGTCCTTGCACCTTAAAGAAGCTTCTACAGTATAGGAAGCAGAGATTGGGAACAATACAGTTAATGGTTATGAGATCCAACTACCACCATGATTTTTCATGAGAAGTTTCTAATAGAGGGGCAAATGAGAGAACAAGAGCAGAACTAACTCTTTCTTGTTTTTTTCAGATGCCATTTTGAAAGGCCCTGTCCTTTAAGTGACCCAAATTCTCCCACCAGGAAACCTTGTGTGTTTGCATCAGACTTGTGTTACTGGTGGTCTCTTGGGGAGGGTCTCAAGATAAGGCATAACACCAACACACAATTATCTGTAATAAAGAAAGCTCCAAGTCTGTACAACTTGTGCAGGCAGATAAATTTGATGATGTAACAGAGTCAACCAGGTGTTGTTGATTGTGAAGTAATGAAAGGCTCTTTGACAAGTGCTGAGGCTTCTGTGATTCAGCCAGAGTACTTGGAGACAGGTGAAAAGGAGGCATCCATAAGACTCGTAGCAGTACAGAAACCAGCATGTTAGGGAAGCCATGAGAAGAGCACCAAGAACAGCAGTAAATATTGGTTTGTTTGTTTGTTTGTTTGTTTTTTGGAGTTGACTGGACTTACAGATAAGCAGTGTGATGTGTGCACAGCAAAACAGGAAACAGAGAGCTGCCTAGGTCCTTCAGAGAACAGAAGATTATGAGTTTCAGATATTAGACACTAAGGTATTTAACACGCTTTTATTTTGGTTTGGGTTTCATCTGATTGTGATTTGATATTTCTTCCCTTTTAAGTAAGATTGGAAGGATAACATTTTGTGTAGGGATAATTTTATGATTTCAAATAGATAAATAATGCATAGTATACACAAAGATGCTGTCCTATTTTCTCCTGTAGTATAAAGGTAAAAGTCTCAAATTCTGTAGTCTTTGGCAGTGCAAAATTTACTGTAATGAAGTTTGTATACATGGCACAATTGAACATTAAAACAAGTTCAAATCAAGAAATGTGTTTTACAAATATATGTTAAATGGAAGAGGAAAGCAGGATATTCTTTACATGTAAGGGCTTTTTCCTTATATAATTTGAAATAAATTCCTTAAATACATTGTTTAAAACTTTTAAAAATGATATTTTTGCTAAAAATGAGCAATATAATTTACCTTAAATACCAAATGCATAACAGCTGAAAAAATATACACATTACAACATGAAAGGGAAAAAAAATCTAAGACTTGTAATGGATGTGTAAAGAAATTCATTATTTCTCCATATTATTGGTTAAAATCTCCTTGATCTTTTCCACAAAGAAATTGTGGTAATAGGATATAATGGATCACTTCTGTATACAACTGTGATGTTCAGGTAACATCCTTTCCCCAAGGGAATGGCTCAATCTTTCCAAAGCATATTTTATAAAAATTAACTGTATTCACTCAGAGTTATATGAAATTATAAGATTCTAATAAAACTTATAAATGCCTGTACCTTGTATTTCATACACAATCTATAAACGTTTTAAAAATTGTATGGCTTATACCTGCCTTGACACTGAAAAAGCTCATTTCTTTTATAATACTCATACATTTGTGTTATAGACCTTATGAACTGTGAGATCAGTGGATGGCTTTATTTTTTCTAGTAGTATCTTAGTCTCAGTTTCTTCTGACACTATTGGAAATTGCCACACCCACGCCAGTGTCGCCATAGTAGCATAAGCTACAGGGCGGGGGATATGATTTCCCCGGAAATAATGCCCCCTGGAAGGTCCCTGGCAAACTCATCCCACTTGGAAAAGAGACGTGTTCTGAGATTTCTATGCTTCTTCAGTTGTGGCTCTGGGGCTGGAATAATGAATTCTTTGATCTTTCCCTGTGACACCTGAAACAGCACAACTAACTTTATAAAGAAATTTATTATTAGTAGATTGTTAAAGGCTTTAATAAAAATAAGTTTAAGGAAAGTAATGAATTAGATTTAGTATTAATAGGCATTAAGAATAGTAAAATAATAATAGGCTCCTTCTTAAGAAATAATAGCATGAGAGGTGCAGCTGGCGGGAGTTTCCCCCTCCCTTCAGTGCCTTGTTCCTAGAGAAGATCATAAATCTTGGGAAGGACATATGGGAGGAGGGTTAACAAAGATGTAGTTAGATTTTGATATAGAGAAGGACTTTGGCAGGCATCTGATTTAGCTCCTGACTTTCCTCTTCATTGGTTAGCAATAATAAAACTATATTTGAGGTTTCTTTTCCTTTGTTTGCTCTGATCAAAAAGTTTCTAGGCCAAGATTATTTGTGGGTACTGCTTTATGTTTAATTGCATTTTGAGTTAAAATGTAAACTTTGTATTCTTGGTAAAAGTCTGAATGTTCTGAAAAATATGCCAATTTTAAGGTGTCTTTTGTGAAATCATTATAAAAATACTAGCTTGATTTCAGTAAAGTTGCAGCAGAGTCAAAACCATCAAGGTGTCTCTGTCAATTCTTCACCGAAACCGTGTCTTCCTGTCTAAAGCCTTGTTCTCCCGCAGAAGACAGGAGCCCCACTGGGCCGGTCTGTGTCAGGGAACCAAGAGGGAACTTGACACCTTCTGTGGCCTGCCACTGAAGGAGAAATTCAGAAATAATTCCAGGAGTCTTTCTGCAGGATAAGTCTACTCTTTGCCCAAATGCTTAGACTTGCAGGGTCCTAACCATATTTAGATTGTTGAAATCATACACCGGGTGACTGGAGCTCAAAGGAACTTAAGGCAGACGGCACACGCAGAGTGCAAGATCTGTTCTAGCCACGATCCTCCTTGAGCATCAGCCAGAGCTGAATGAATGACCTTGTTAAAGTAGGCAAAGACTGCTCCTGGCTTATGCCTCTTCTCCTTGCCTGATCATCAGAAGCCGTGCCTTAGACTCTCCCCTCAAACTCCTTGTGGGCCAACACAGGTGCGTACTGTGAGCTAAGCAGTGGAATTTGGGTAGAACACAAGGCCAACTGTTTCTGGAAAGGCTGCTTTAGGGTGGGATATGGGAAAATTCGCAAGAGGAAGGAAGGGTTTCACAGTTTGGAAGCAGAAGAGCGTTCCACGGTTTGGCCTGTAATTGGAGGCCTCGAGGGAGTGGGTGGGGCTTCAGGTCGGTATTTAAGGGTGAGCAGCGGACACTTTACGCATTTGCCATAGTCTGCACTTTCCTGGGTGTTGTTCTGAGTACACACTGGAGAGGAAGAACTCCTGTCAAAGTGTCTTCAGCAGGATGGAAGATCAGGCAGATGTGGGTGGCTGCAGCACGGCAAAGACATCCCGGCGTCAAAAGACTGTTTGGCAGGCCAAGCAGAAGGAGGTCTTGCTCTCAGTTTTCGCCAAGACACCTTACCCGAGCTTCAGGACCAGGCAGGAACTGGCCAGGGAATTCGGAGTTCCAGAGTCCTCCATCCGCGTGTGGTTTCAAAACCGCAGAAACAGAACTGGCATGTCGAGGAAGACCTCAAAGCAGACCACCGCAGGCTCCAGCCATGAAGCCTCCCAACAGCCTCCTGAAAAGCTTGTCGCCAGGGTACAACAAGCAAGAGGCCCGCCCTCAGAACGGAGAAGGCCTCGAACGCGGCTTAGTCCAGCGCAGATCAGCATGCTAGTGCAAGCTTTTGAGATCTCTCCATCCCCAGACTATGCCACGAGGGTGCAACTGGCCCTGAGCACAGGTTTGCCTGAGGACACCGTCCACATATGGTTCCAGAACAGAAAGGCCAGGCAGAAAGGCCGCGCTGGAGGCAGCACAGCTAAAGGTGAGGACCTGCCTGCCTCTCCTGGCCCGGAAAGGGCTCCTGGAGCATCGTGTTGCATTGAGCAGGAGGCTTCCCGCGACAGCTTGTTGACATCGGGTTCTGCAGGAGGCCAGTGTGCAGAAGCGTTGATGTCAAGACCCGAACTCACCTTCTTCACAGAGGCCTACCCAGAATCCAGCAACTCCTGCCCTGTCCAGCTCTTCCTGGAGCAACTGGCGAGAACAGTGGAAGAGGAACAGGGACCAGCCGCTCTGGACCCAGATGTACCATGGGAGCAGATCGAACCAACACTCGAGGCTCCTCTCACAGAAGAAGAATATCAGGCTCTGTTGGACGATATTTGACCACATTGAGAACGCCCAGAATTGGGACTGTAAAACCCGGTAGCCTGGACCCTAACCTGACCATTGTCTCAGAGACTCCAGCCAGAAATGAGCTTGGACAGATGCTCAGACTTGCACCTAAGAAAGGTGCAGAGCTCTAGCGATCCTGAGTAAGTGTTGGGGAAAAGATGGAAGGCCCTGGAGGTGCGAGGAACCTCACAAGAAGACCAACAGAAACAGCTGCCCCAGCCCCCAGGGGGCTTGCAGAGACTGAGCCATCAAATAAGGAGCATGCTTGGTCTGGACCTAGGGACCCTATATACACCTAGCAGGTGGGAGGTGAATCCTTGTGCTTAATGTGGGTTGCCCTATGAGGGAGGTGTTGTGGAGTGGCCCAGCGGCGGTGGAGAGTTGTTTCTAACCTGGACTTTGTTGTTTCTAACCTGGACGGTTTTGAAGGACAGTTATATAATGTTAGCTTCAGTTATTATCAAGATAAATATGTAATTTGTCTGCTGTTGTACTCTGCGTCATTAAATTATTTTTAGGCATTACTATGACCTGTTATTCTTTTCATTTGGAAGTTAATGTAAAGAGGAGATATGATTATCTTTCAAGCTGAAAAGAGGTGTGATCATGACTCTTGGTTTTTAACTTGACTGCATATGGAATTAAGCAAAACACCCAAATTAAGGACACAATTGTAAAGTACTCTTGCTTGTTTGAAATAGTCCTCTCTACTTCTCTTCTGGATCTATAAAGCTGAAAAATATAACTTTAATCCATATCTTCATACTGCAAAACCAACCACTCATCTTTGCCTCATCTTCTACTGGAAACCTATACAAGGACATGGAAGAAGGAATGTTTTACTCTTTGCCTGTTCTTTTTCGCTTTGGGAGCAAGTCTATTTCTTCATTGACTATAGAACCTTCTTCTCGAGGAGTTCTGTGTATATGAAGGTGAGTTGAGCCAACCAGCCTCATGGACTAAGCCACTGATAGATTCCTCGATTTTCCATTTTTAGGCATCCACTGTTGAATTAATTGACTCACAGATTGTAAATCATTTTCATAAATCCTTTCCTATAAAGAGAGAGTTAGAGGGAACATAAACTATGCATATAATTATCTTTCACATAGAACTACCAAATTTTCTGCTTTTAATAATGTTATGTAATTCATTCAGAAATCACTTAAACAACAGTACTTTTCACATGAGGAGTTATAGAAAAATATTCATCATCATGCAAAGGCAAAATGCTACCTACATTTTTGGGTATATTGATGGCATAGGAATTAAATTTTTTGATGCAGTTATATTCTAAAATATCATAATTGAATTACAAGTATTTTAATTTTTTGCAGCATTTATATATAGTTTTTTTTTACTTCAAATTAGTCCCTTCTTCGTCTTAATTCACTCAACACACATTATAGTGTGTTCATTTTTTATTTTCTCAGGTTACAGAGATTCTATTTTATATGGGGATGACACCATGAAAATTAACTGTTCTATGCATGACACTGCTAATACCAAAATAGCATTCAAATAATGAGTAGACCTATCCGAATCACACTAGAATTCTCAGCAGAGACTATGAAAGCCCGAAGGGCTTGGATGGATATCATGCAGACACGAAGAGACCACCGATGCCAACCCAGACTACTATACCCAGTATATATGCAGCCATCCAGCCCTACAGAAGATACTAGAAGGAAAACCCCAACCCAGTAATGTGAAATACACTCCAGAAAACACATTGAGGCCCACACCATGAGGGGAAGTCCATGCCTGACACTGCCTGGATGACCATGAACCAGAGTCAAGATAACCTAGAGACACACGATATCTGTAAACATGACAGACAAAAAATGACTATGAAAGATACTATGCTATAATCATTGATGAGTGCCTAGCCCAGTTGTCATCAGAGAGACATCACGAGGCATCTCATGGGAACAGATGCAGAGACCCTTATCCAAACACAATGATGTATCCAGGGGAACCCCACAAATGAGGGAATATGTATTGTAGGAACCAGAGATATTAAGGATGCAACAAGCACATGGCCCACTGAGTCAACTGAGTTCATAGGGGATCAGAGACTGAAGGACAAAAACATAAACATTCTATGAGTCTTGTGAGCTAGGTTGTTGGCATACACCTTATGATTATTATCCTGATTTCGCTGAGGGACTTCCAACAGTGAGAATGGGGGTGTCTCTGACTCTTTTTCCTGCTTTAGCTACACTTTCTTTCCTCATGTATTGCTTTGACCAACTCTGATGTGAGGGATTGTTCCTAGTTTTATTATAACTTGCTATGCCATCACATTTTTTTTTTTCATTGAAATTAAAATAAATGGAAAAAAAGCAGTGGATGAAGGAGAGGTGAGCTGGGCAGAGTTGGGCAGAGTAGTGGTGGATGGATTGTGTCTGGGAGGAGTGGAGGAAGAGGAAACTGCAGTTCAGATGTAGTGCATGAAACAACAACAAAAATAAAATGCTAAAACTAAATAAACTGTCAGCAGCTAGGGCTGTTGGTGAGCGCCTGCATTCCTAGCACTCAGGAAGTTAAAGGTAGGTGGATCTCTGTGCGTTCAAGCACAGGTTGTTCTATAAAGAGAGCCTGGGACAGGAAAATTGTTCAGAAAAAAAATTCTGTTTTCAAAGAAACAAAAAACTGTCAGCATTTTGTGTTTCATCTTTAGGAACTTTGTTTTATGTTCCACTTTTTTACTTTTTATTTTTTTTAATATTAGATACAGTTTATTAACTTTGTATCCAAGCTGTAGACCAGTCCCCTCATTCCCTCCCTTTCCTACCCTCCTTCCCTCATCTACTACCTACACCTTTCCAAGTCTACTGATAGGCGAGGGCTTCTGCCTGTTCCAACTGACCCTAGATTATCAGGCATCATCAGGTTTGCTGCAATGTCCTCCTCTGTGGCCTAGCAAATCTGATCCTGCCTTGTGAGGGGGGAAGTCAAAGAGCCAGCCATTGAGTTCATGTCTGTAATAGTCCCTGTTCCACTTAGTATGGTACCCACTTGGAGAAAGAGCTAACATGGACTATATTTGAGCAGGGGTGCTAGGTTCTATGCGTACATTGTCCTTGGTTGGAGATACAGTCTCATAAAAGACCCCTGTGCCCTGATATATTTGGTCCTTGTGGAGTTCCTGCCCTCTCCAGGTCACACTAACTCCCCCTTTTTTTATATGATTCCCTGTGCTCTGCCCAAGGTTTGCTTATGAGTCTCAGCACCTGCTTTGATATACTAGTAGGTAGAGTCTTTCCCAGGTCCTCTGTGGTAGGCTAGGGTCCTGTTACTTGTTTTCTCCTATGTCCATCCCATTTGTCTTTCTACGTGAGGATTGATCATCTTAACCCAGGTCCTCTTTCTTGTTTATCTTTTTGTTTATCTTCTTATAGATTTTAGTATGTTTATCCTATATTATAGGTCTAGCCTCCACTTAAAATCGAGTATATACCGTGTATGTCTTTCTGCTTCTGAGATACCTCACTCAGGATGATCTTTTCTAGATTGTTTGTTTGTTTGTTTCTTCATGTTTACATTTTATGACTTCTTTGAATGGTCTAGATATAAACCTGTCTGTTGCATAGCTGGAACAGTGGTTTCCCATTTTATAAGCTGCTTCACCACCTAAAGAATGGATGGCAAAAGCGTTTTAGTTTCATGTTGTTAGACCTGGAGTCTCACTGCTCAGGAGCTCAGGATTGTGCACTTCCCAGGAACACTCATAGACCACAACTTGAGGCAAAAGCAAGAGTTTTATTCCAATTTCTATAGGGTCCCCCTACAAAGACAGGAGACAGCCCTAAATATGCAAAGGACAGGGTTTTATACCTGAAATTGAAACCACTTTTGCTCTATACATTGATTGTTCAGCAAGAATAGCATGAAGATAGTTTACACCTGGTTTTAGGTAGTATACAGCTGGTTGTAGATAGTTTACAGGTGGTTGTAGATAGTTGTTCTCAGAACAGTTGACCCTTTCCTTCAAGAGTTATCTACACCTGACTTCAATTCAAATAATCACTGTTGTTTTTCTCATTCACAGGTGGTCAATCACCCCCCCTTTTTTGCCTCAATTTTAACCCTAAAATTGTGGATCAACCTCATGGAGAGGTTGATACTCTTTCTGGAGCATCAGGACCTGAACTGCACTTATACTTTCCCAGAAAAAGGGGAGTTCTTGTCTGAGAGTTTATTGTCCCTGATGAGTTTCAGTTTCAGCCGGTAGCTGGAGGCTTGGAGTTTCCAGGTGTTGCAGGTTGATGAAAAGCCGGCTTAACATGTGACACGTGGATTCAAGCTATGATGCCCTCTATTTTGAAGGCAGTTGGCGTGGTGAGGAAGATGTAATAAGGACCCTTCAACTGAGGTTCCAGATTCTGGCTGCCATGTCACTGCACATATACCAGATCTTCAACGTGGAACTGATGGGGCACCTAAAAGGACCCAGGCACATATGCACTGCCAACCTTGCTCCAAATTTCTTTCTGAATAAGCTGCAATTCTTTCAGCCTGTACAAGCAGAATTACCACTAGTTTTATCAAGGGGGTACCCAAGAAGAGTCAGGGAACAGAAACCCATATAGTAGTTCGAAGGGTGTTAAACCTATATGGAGAGAGTATTTCTGACCCTAAAGAGGGCCAAGGGAAGGAGCACCGCCTTGTCACCGCCAGTCTCCATGTTCAATTTGGTGAGAATCTCTTTGAGAGTTCTATTCATTCTCTCTAAATGTCCTGAACTTTGGGGTCTATAAGCACAATGTAACTTACAGTCAAGCTCCAGAAACCTGGCCACCTCCTGGCTTAACTGAGCAATGAAGGTTGACCCATTGTCTGACCCAATTACCTTTGGAATACCAAACCGAGGAAAAATGTCTTCCAGAATCTTTTTGGCCATGACCAGGGAGGTTTCTTTCTTTGTGGGAAAAGCTTCCACCCATCCTGAGAAAGTGTCTACAAAAACCAGGAGATATTTATTGCTGTACCTGGATGGTTTACTTTCAGTGAAATCCACTTCCCAATGCATTCCAGGTCTAGTTCCTTGTCACTGGCCAGCAGTGACAGCTGAATACCACCTGAGAGAGGGCTGGGAGAAAGAGAGAGACAGGGTGACACAGAGAAGGACACCAAGTCTACATGCTTATCCAGGTGTTGATTTAATGGACGTCAGGTTAACACTTAAGTAGGCAGAAAAGTACAAGCAGTTTCTCATGTAGGAGCTTTACTTGGTCAGAACATAGGAGAGCTCACTCAAGGTTACACAGAGCCTGCTGTCTGGTTACTATGGTTGCACACAGTTTCTCAGGGTCAGAGCAGTCTGCTGTAGGACCACCAAGGTCAGTTTATAAGAAACTGGACTTTGGAAAATAGCCAAAGCCAATAGGCAGCGTTCCACTGCTCAGAGGCCATTAACTCAAAATTTGCCATATACTCCAAAAAGGCTGCCACAGTTCCTCTCAGCCACTTCCCTGGGCTCTGGAAATTCTTACCTATGTTTACACTCTGGCAAGGTTCACACGCCCTAGTCACTCACTCACTCAAGGGGGTGAGGTTTAGTATTAGGGACTGGGATTGGCGGACAACTTCAGCCAATTTCTTTGCCTTCAAGTGAATCCATTTATACATCTGAGTTATTAATCTCTCAGCATCTTCCTGGGGTAGAATGATCTTACCTTTGGAGTTAATCCATGCCCCCACGTCGGTGTCAAATATCCCTTTTTTTTTTTTTTTTTTTTTGCCATATTAACTTTAAGTCACTTTCTGAGTAGTTTAGTCATTCTTCTCTGGGCAGTTCAGCAGTTAGTACCACCAGGACAGAGTTTCCTCTAGCAGCTGCTTTAGCTTCCCGATTGGCCATGTTATCCCCCTTTGCTGCCCTGGAAGTCCCCTTCTGCTGTCCCGGGAAATGAATAATGCTTACCTTGTCGGGCAGCAACAGGGCATTGACCAAAGCCAGAATCTCATTTTTTATTTTTTATCTCTTTACCGGCTGATGTTAGCAGGCCTCTCTGCTGATAGATGGCCCCATGTACATGGGCTGTTGGTAAGGTGAAACAACTATCAGTGTAGATGTTTGTCTTTTTACCCTTTTCCAGAGTTAATGCTTGGATTAAAACAATCAATTCAGCTCCCTGAACAGATGTGCCCTCCGGCAACGCCTGGGCCCAGAATACCTTATGTCCATTTACCACCACTGCCTCTGCCTTTCTCTTTCCGTTCTACAAAAAACTGCTCCCATCCATATAGTATGTCACCTCCGCATCAGGAATTGGTTGCTCTTTCAAGTCCTTTCGCCATCCCTGTTCCTTTGCTAGAACCTGCAAATCATGCTCCATGGTCTGGATTTCTGGATCCTACAATAAGGTGGCAGGGTTTAGCTCCATAGCCAGGGCAAGGGTGACTCTACCTTTATTCAATAGCAAAGCCTGGTATTATGTCATACAGGTGTTCGTGAGCCAGCGATCAGTTGGCTGCCTTATGACACTCTCAGGGGCAAGACGAGCATAGATGGTGAGGTCCTGTCCCAGAGTCAGTTTGTCTGCATCGTTTACTAGTGCCACCACTGCTGCTATTATTCACAGGCAGGTTGGCCATCCTGCCGCTGCTGAATCAAGCTTTTTGGATAGATAGGCTACTAGTCTCTTCCAGGGTCCAATTTACTGTGTTAGCATCTGTTGGCCATTCCCTGATTCTCGGCCACATAGAGATGGAAGGTTTTGGTCACAATCTGAGTACCAAAGCTGGGGCAGACATTAAGGCTTGTTTGATATTATCAAATGCAGCTTGTTCATCCTTTCCCCAGATGCAAGAATCAATGCCCTTTGTAAGGGGATACAGAGGGGCTGCCATCTTGGCAAATACTTCTTTACTTAAAATTTCCCTCAGTTGTTCAGTAGTCCATGAAGGGGGAATATAAAATACAGTCTCTTTTCTAGCCTCCGATAGCCACCTCTTAACTGACCTGTTTCCTGCAGAGATGAGCATTTTTCGCCGACAGTCTATAGCCAAGGTCACCCAGCTCTTGCAACAGCTGATCTGTGGCTTCAAGTAAGGTTTCTTTATAATCTGCAGCTAATAGTATATGATCCACATATCAGAAAAGAGTTACCTGGGGATTGGTGGCCCAGAAGTGTGCCAGGTCCCGGTGTAGGGCTTCAATTTTCTTTTGGGACAATTCTTGATCCAGTGTCCTTTCTCCTTGCAATAGGCATACTATTCCTTAGACAGAGGGCCCCTCTGATTTCCAGGAACTCTCTCCCTATCATTATGACTGCACTACAGTGGCCAGGATCTTAGTCAACTTTCTGTCTTGCCTCTTTTCCTTTCTAATTCTCTCACTTCCTGCTCTTTCTGCTTTCTTTCCTCTTTCTCTTCTTCCATATCCCAGCTGTCTAAAACCTTTTCTGCCACCTGCACTAAATCCTTCAACGACTTGTCCTGTAAACCCTTTATTTTCTGGAGCTTTCTACAAATATCTCTGGCTGACTGGTCTATAAAGATTATAGTCACCATTGGCTTACACTCATCTGAGGTAGGGTCATAGGTTGTAAACCAGCTGTATGCCTCCATCAGACATTCAAGAAAGGCTGTGGGAGATTGCCTTCTACACGCACAAAGTGTATGGTGGATTAAATAGGTGGAACCAGAGGGTCCAAGAGTGAAGTTGACACCTTCTGTAGTCTGCCACTGAAGGAGAAATTCAGAAATAATTCCAGGAGTCTTTCTGCAGGATAAGTCTACTCTTTGCCCAAATGCTTAGACTTGCAGGGTCCTAACCATATTTAGATTGTTGAAATCATACACCGGGTGACTGGAGCTCAAAGGAACTTAAGGCAGATGGCACACGCAGAGTGCAAGATCTGTTCTAGCCACGTTCCTCCTTGAGCATCAGCCAGAGCTGAATGAATGACCTTGTTAAAGTAGGCAAAGACTGCTCCTGGCTTATGCCTCTTCTCCTTGCCTGATCATCAGAAGCCGTGCCTTAGACTCTCCCCTCAAACTCCTTGTGGGCCAACACAGGTGCGTACTGTGAGCTAAGCAGTGGAATTTGGGTAGAACACAAGGCCAACTGTTTCTGGAAAGGCTGCTTTAGGGTGGGATATGGGAAAATTCGCAAGAGGAAGGAAGGGTTTCACAGTTTGGAAGCAGAAGAGCGTTCCACGGTTTGGCCTGTAATTGGAGGCCTCGAGGGAGTGGGTGGGGCTTCAGGTCGGTATTTAAGGGTGAGCAGCGGACACTTTACGCATTTGCCATAGTCTGCACTTTCCTGGGTGTTGTTCTGAGTACACACTGGAGAGGAAGAACTCCTGTCAAAGTGTCTTCAGCAGGATGGAAGATCAGGCAGATGTGGGTGGCTGCAGCACGGCAAAGACATCCCGGCGTCAAAAGACTGTTTGGCAGGCCAAGCAGAAGGAGGTCTTGCTCTCAGTTTTCGCCAAGACACCTTACCCGAGCTTCAGGACCAGGCAGGAACTGGCCAGGGAATTCGGAGTTCCAGAGTCCTCCATCCGCGTGTGGTTTCAAAACCGCAGAAACAGAACTGGCATGTCGAGGAAGACCTCAAAGCAGACCACCGCAGGCTCCAGCCATGAAGCCTCCCAACAGCCTCCTGAAAAGCTTGTCGCCAGGGTACAACAAGCAAGAGGCCCGCCCTCAGAACGGAGAAGGCCTCGAACGCGGCTTAGTCCAGCGCAGATCAGCATGCTAGTGCAAGCTTTTGAGATCTCTCCATCCCCAGACTATGCCACGAGGGTGCAACTGGCCCTGAGCACAGGTTTGCCTGAGGACACCGTCCGCATATGGTTCCAGAACAGAAAGGCCAGGCAGAAAGGCCGCGCTGGAGGCAGCACAGCTAAAGGTGAGGACCTGCCTGCCTCTCCTGGCCCGGAAAGGGCTCCTGGAGCATCGTGTTGCATTGAGCAGGAGGCTTCCCGCGACAGCTTGTTGACATCGGGTTCTGCAGGAGGCCAGTGTGCAGAAGCGTTGATGTCAAGACCCGAACTCACCTTCTTCACAGAGGCCTACCCAGAATCCAGCAACTCCTGCCCTGTCCAGCTCTTCCTGGAGCAACTGGCGAGAACAGTGGAAGAGGAACAGGGACCAGCCGCTCTGGACCCAGATGTACCATGGGAGCAGATCGAACCAACACTCGAGGCTCCTCTCACAGAAGAAGAATATCAGGCTCTGTTGGACGATATTTGACCACATTGAGAACGCCCAGAATTGGGACTGTAAAACCCGGTTGCCTGGACCCTAACCTGACCATTGTCTCAGAGACTCCAGCCAGAAATGAGCTTGGACAGATGCTCAGACTTGCACCTAAGAAAGGTGCAGAGCTCTAGCGATCCTGAGTAAGTGTTGGGGAAAAGATGGAAGGCCCTGGAGGTGCGAGGAACCTCACAAGAAGACCAACAGAAACAGCTGCCCCAGCCCCCAGGGGGCTTGCAGAGACTGAGCCATCAAATAAGGAGCATGCTTGGTCTGGACCTAGGGACCCTATATACACCTAGCAGGTGGGAGGTGAATCCTTGTGCTTAATGTGGGTTGCCCTATGAGGGAGGTGTTGTGGAGTGGCCCAGCGGCGGTGGAGAGTTGTTTCTAACCTGGACTTTGTTGTTTCTAACCTGGACGGTTTTGAAGGACAGTTATATAATGTTAGCTTCAGTTATTATCAAGATAAATATGTAATTTGTCTGCTGTTGTACTCTGCGTCATTAAATTATTTTTAGGCATTACTATGACCTGTTATTCTTTTCATTTGGAAGTTAATGTAAAGAGGAGATATGATTATCTTTCAAGCTGAAAAGAGGTGTGATCATGACTCTTGGTTTTTAACTTGACTGCATATGGAATTAAGCAAAACACCCAAATTAAGGATACAATTGTAAAGTACTCTTGCTTGTTTGAAATAGTCTTCTCTACTTCTCTTCTGGATCTATAAAGCTGAAAAATATAACTTTAATCCATATCTTCATACTGCAAAACCAACCACTCATCTTTGCCTCATCTTCTACTGGAAACCTATACAAGGACATGGAAGAAGGAATGTTTTACTCTTTGCCTGTTCTTTTTCGCTTTGGGAGCAAGTCTATTTCTTCATTGACTATAGAACCTTCTTCTTGAGGAGTTCTGTGTATATGAAGGTGAGTTGAGCCAACCAGCCTCATGGACTAAGCCACTGATAGATTCCTCGATTTTCCATTTTTAGGCATCCACTGTTGAATTAATTGACTCACAGATTGTAAATCATTTTCATAAATCCTTTCCTATAAAGAGAGAGTTAGAGGGAAACATAAACTATGCATATAATTATCTTTCACATAGAACTACCAAATTTTCTGCTTTTAATAATGTTATGTAATTCATTCAGAAATCACTTAAACAACAGTACTTTTCACATGAGGAGTTATAGAAAAATATTCATCATCATGCAAAGGCAAAATGCTACATACATTTTTTGGTATATTGATGGCATAGGAATTAAATTTTTTGATGCAGTTATATTCTAAAATATCATAATTGAATTACAAGTATTTTAATTTTTTGCAGCATTTATATATAGTTTATTTTTACCTCAAATTAGTCCCTTCTTCGTCTTAATTCACTCAACACACATTATAGTGTGTTCATTTTTTATTTTCTCAGGTTACAGAGATTCTATTTTATATGGGGATGACACCATGAAAATTAACTATTCTATGCATGACACTGCTAATACCAAAATAGCATTCAAATAATGAGTAGACCTATCCGAATCACACTAGAATTCTCAGCAGAGACTATGAAAGCCAGAAGGGCTTGGATGGATATCATGCAGACACGAAGAGACCACCGATGCCAACCCAGACTACTATACCCAGTATATATGCAGCCATCCAGCCCTACAGAAGATACTAGAAGGAAAACCCCAACCCAATAATGTGAAATACACTCCAGAAAACACATTGAGGCCCACACCATGAGGGGAAGTCCATGCCTGACACTGCCTGGATGACCATGAACCAGAGTCAAGATAACCGAGAGACACACGATATCTGTAAACATGACAGACAAAAAGTGACAATGAAAGATACTATGCTATAATCATTGATGAGTGCCTAGCCCAGTTGTCATCAGAGAGACATCACGAGGCATCTCATGGGAACAGATGCAGAGACCCTTATCCAAACACAATGATGTATCCAGGGGAACCCCACAAATGAGGGAATATGTATTGTAGGAACCAGAGATATTAAGGACACAACAAGCACATGGCCCACTGAGTCAACTGAGGTCATAGGGGATCAGAGACTGAAGGACAAAAACATAAACATTCTATGAGTCTTGTGAGCTAGGTTGTTGGCATACACCTTATGATTATTATCCTGATTTCGCTGAGGGACTTCCAACAGTGAGAATGGGGGTGTCTCTGACTCTTTTTCCTGCTTTAGCTACACTTTCTCTCCTCATGTATTGCTTTGACCAACTCTGATGTGAGGGATTGTTCCTAGTTTTATTATAACTTGCTATGCCATCACATTTTTTTTTCATTGAAAATAAAATAAATGGAAAAAAAGCAGTGCATGAAGGAGAGGTGAGCTGGGCAGAGTTGGGCAGAGTAGTGGTGGATAGATTGTGTCTGGGAGGAGTGGAGGAAGAGGAAACTGCAGTTCAGATGTAGTGCATGAAACAACAACAAAAATAAAATGCTAAAACTAAATAAACTGTCAGCACCTAGGGCTGTTGGTGAGCGCCTGCATTCCTAGCACTCAGGAAGTTAAAGGTAGGTGGATCTCTGTGCATTCAAGCACAGGTTGTTTTATAAAGAGAGCCTGGGACAGGAAAATTGTTCAGAAAAAAAATTCTGTTTTCAAAGAAACAAAAAACTGTCAGCATTTTGTGTTTCATCTTTAGGAACTTTGTTTTATGTTCCACTTTTTTACTTTTTATTTTTTTTAATATTAGATACAGTTTATTAACTTTGTATCCAAGCTGTAGACCAGTCCCCTCATTCCCTCCCTTTCCTACCCTCCTTCCCTCATCTACTACCTACACCTTTCCAAGTCTACTGATAGGCGAGGGCTTCTGCCTGTTCCAACTGACCCTAGATTATCAGGCATCATCAGGTTTGCTGCAATGTCCTCCTCTGTGGCCTAGCAAATCTGATCCTGCCTTGTGAGGGGGGAAGTCAAAGAGCCATCCATTGAGTTCATGTCTGTAATTGTCCCTGTTCCACTTAGTATGGTACCCACTTGGAGACAGAGCTAACATGGACTATATTTGAGCAGGGGTGCTAGGTTCTATGCGTACATTGTCCTTGGTTGGAGATACAGTCTCATAAAAGACCCCTGTGCCCTGATATATTTGGTCCTTGTGGAGTTCCTGCCCTCTCCAGGTCACACTAATACCCCTTTTTTTATATGATTCCCTGTGCTCTGCCCAAGGTTTGGTTATGAGTCTCAGCACCTGCTTTGATATACTACTAGGTAGAGTCTTTCCCAGGTCCTCTGTGGTAGGCTAGGGTCCTGTTTCTTGTTTTCTCCTATGTCCATCCCATTTGTCTTTCTACGTGAGGATTGATCATCTTATCCCAGGTCCTCTTTCTTGTTTATCTTTTTATAGATTTTAGTATGTTTATCCTATATTATAGGTCTAGCCTCCACTTAAAATCGAGTATATACCGTGTATGTCTTTCTGCTTCTGAGATACCTCACTCAGGATGATCTTTTCTAGATTGTTTGTTTGTTTGTTTCTTCATGTTTACATTTTATGACTTCTTTGAATGGTCTAGATATAAACCTGTCTGTTGCATAGCTGGAACAGTGGTTTCCCATTTTATAAGCTGCTTCACCACCTAAAGAATGGATGGCAAAAGCGTTTTAGTTTCATGTTGTTAGACCTGGAGTCTCACTGCTCAGGAGCTCAGGATTGTGCACTTCCCAGGAACACTCATAGACCACAACTTGAGGCAAAAGCAAGAGTTTTATTCCAATTTCTATAGGGTCCCCCTACAAAGACAGGAGACAGCCCTAAATATGCAAAGGACAGGGTTTTATACCTGAAATTGAAGCCACTTTTGCTCTATACATTGATTGTTCATCAAGAATAGCATGAACATAGTTTACACCTGGTTTTAGGTAGTATACAGCTGGTTGTAGATAGTTTACAGGTGGTTGTAGATAGTTGTTCTCAGAACAGTTGACCCTTTCCTTCAAGAGTTATCTACACCTGACTTCAATTCAAATAATCACTGTTGTTTTTCTCATTCCCAGGTGGTCTCTCACCCCCCCTTTTTTGCCTCAATTTTAACCCTAAAATTGTGGATCAACCTCATGGAGAGGTTGATACTCTTTCTGGAGCATCAGGACCTGAACTGCACTTATACTTTCCCAGAAAAAGGGGAGTTCTTGTCTGAGAGTTTATTGTCCCTGATGAGTTTCAGTTTCAGCCGGTAGCTGGAGGCTTGGAGTTTCCAGGTGTTGCAGGTTGATGAAAAGCCGGTTTAACATGTGACACGTGGATTCAAGCTATGATGCCCTCTATTTTGACGGCAGTTGGCGTGGTGAGGAAGATGTAATAAGGACCCTTCAACTGAGGTTCCAGATTCTGGCTGCCATGTCACTGCACATATACCAGATCTTCAACGTGGAACTGATGGGGCACCTAAAAGGACCCAGGCACATATGCACTGCCAACCTTGCTCCAAATTTCTTTCTGAATAAGCTGCAATTCTTTCAGCCTGTACAAGTCAGATTTACCACTAGTTTTATCAAGGGGGTACCCAAGAAGAGTCAGGGAACAGAAACCCATATAGTAGTTCGAAGGGTGTTAAACCTATATGGAGAGAGTATTTCTGACCCTAAAGAGGGCCAAGGGAAGGAGCACCGCCTTGTCACCGCCAGTCTCCATGTTCAATTTGGTGAGAATCTCTTTGAGAGTTCTATTCATTCTCTCTAAATGTCCTGAACTTTGGGGTCTATAAGCACAATGTAACTTACAGTCAAGCCCCAGAAACCTGGCCACCTACTGGCTTAACTGAGCAATGAAGGTTGACCCATTGTCTGACCAATTACCTTTGGAATACCAAACCGAGGAAAAATGTCTTCCAGAATCTTTTTGGCCATGACCAGGGAGGTTTCTTTCTTTGTGGGAAAAGCTTCCACCCATCCTGAGAAAGTGTCTACAAAAACCAGGAGATATTTATTGCTGTACCTGGATGGTTTACTTTCAGTGAAATCCACTTCCCAATGCATTCCAGGTCTAGTTCCTTGTCACTGGCCAGCAGTGACAGCTGAATACCACCTGAGAGAGGGCTGGGAGAAAGAGAGAGACAGGGTGACACAGAGAAGGACACCAAGTCTACATGCTTATCCAGGTGTTGATTTAATGGACGTCAGGTTAACACTTAAGTAGGCAGAAAAGTACAAGCAGTTTCTCATGTAGGAGCTTTACTTGGTCAGAACATAGGAGAGCTCACTCAAGGTTACACAGAGCCTGCTGTCTGGTTACTATGGTTGCACACAGTTTCTCAGGGTCAGAGCAGTCTGCTGTAGGACCACCAAGGTCAGTTTATAAGAAACTGGACTTTGGAAAATAGCCAAAGCCAATAGGCAGCGTTCCACTGCTCAGAGGCCATTAACTCAAAATTTGCCATATACTCCAAAAAGGCTGCCACAGTTCCTCTCAGCCACCTCCCTGGGCTCTGGAAATTCTTACCTATGTTTACACTCTGGCAAGGTTCACACGCCCTAGTCACTCACTCACTCAAGGGGGTGAGGTTTAGTATTAGGGACTGGGATTGGCGGACAACTTCAGCCAATTTCTTTGCCTTCAAGTGAATCCATTTATACATCTGAGTTATTAATCTCTCAGCATCTTCCTGGGGTAGAATGATCTTACCTTTGGAGTTAATCCATGCCCCCACGTCGGTGTCAAATATCCCTTTTTTTTTTTTTTTTTTTTTGCCATATTAACTTTAAGTCACTTTCTGAGTAGTTTAGTCATTCTTCTCTGGGCAGTTCAGCAGTTAGTACCACCAGGACAGAGTTTCCTCTAGCAGCTGCTTTAGCTTCCCGATTGGCCATGTTATCCCCCTTTGCTGCCCTGGAAGTCCCCTTCTGCTGTCCCGGGAAATGAATAATGCTTACCTTGTCGGGCAGCAACAGGGCATTGACCAAAGCCAGAATCTCATTTTTTATTTTTTATCTCTTTACCGGCTGATGTTAGCAGGCCTCTCTGCTGATAGATGGCCCCATGTACATGGGCTGTTGGTAAGGTGAAACAACTATCAGTGTAGATGTTTGTCTTTTTACCCTTTTCCAGAGTTAATGCTTGGATTAAAACAATCAATTCAGCTCCCTGAACAGATGTGCCCTCCGGCAACGCCTGGGCCCAGAATACCTTATGTCCATTTACCACCACTGCCTCTGCCTTTCTCTTTCCGTTCTACAAAAAACTGCTCCCATCCATATAGTATGTCACCTCCGCATCAGGAATTGGTTGCTCTTTCAAGTCCTTTCGCCATCCCTGTTCCTTTGCTAGAACCTGCAAATCATGCTCCATGGTCTGGATTTCTGGATCCTACAATAAGGTGGCAGGGTTTAGCTCCATAGCCAGGGCAAGGGTGACTCTACCTTTATTCAATAGCAAAGCCTGGTATTATGTCATACAGGTGTTCGTGAGCCAGCGATCAGTTGGCTGCCTTATGACACTCTCAGGGGCAAGACGAGCATAGATGGTGAGGTCCTGTCCCACAGTCAGTTTGTCTGCATCGTTTACTAGTGCCACCACTGCTGCTATTATTCACAGGCAGGTTGGCCATCCTGCCGCTGCTGAATCAAGCTTTTTGGATAGATAGGCTACTAGTCTCTTCCAGGGTCCAATTTACTGTGTTAGCATCTGTTGGCCATTCCCTGATTCTCGGCCACATAGAGATGGAAGGTTTTGGTCACAATCTGAGTACCAAAGCTGGGGCAGACATTAAGGCTTGTTTGATATTATCAAATGCAGCTTGTTCATCCTTTCCCCAGATGCAAGAATCAATGCCCTTTGTAAGGGGATACAGAGGGGCTGCCATCTTGGCAAATACTTCTTTACTTAAAATTTCCCTCAGTTGTTCAGTAGTCCATGAAGGGGGAATATAAAATACAGTCTCTTTTCTAGCCTCCGATAGCCACCTCTTAACTGACCTGTTTCCTGCAGAGATGAGCATTTTTCGCCGACAGTCTATAGCCAAGGTCACCCAGCTCTTGCAACAGCTGATCTGTGGCTTCAAGTAAGGTTTCTTTATAATCTGCAGCTAATAGTATATGATCCACATATCAGAAAAGAGTTACCTGGGGATTGGTGGCCCAGAAGTGTGCCAGGTCCCGGTGTAGGGCTTCAATTTTCTTTTGGGACAATTCTTGATCCAGTGTCCTTTCTCCTTGCAATAGGCATACTATTCCTTAGACAGAGGGCCCCTCTGATTTCCAGGAACTCTCTCCCTATCATTATGACTGCACTACAGTGGCCAGGATCTTAGTCAACTTTCTGTCTTGCCTCTTTTCCTTTCTAATTCTCTCACTTCCTGCTCTTTCTGCTTTCTTTCCTCTTTCTCTTCTTCCATATCCCAGCTGTCTAAAACCTTTTCTGCCACCTGCACTAAATCCTTCAACGACTTGTCCTGTAAACCCTTTATTTTCTGGAGCTTTCTACAAATATCTCTGGCTGACTGGTCTATAAAGATTATAGTCACCATTGGCTTACACTCATCTGAGGTAGGGTCATAGGTTGTAAACCAGCTGTATGCCTCCATCAGACATTCAAGAAAGGCTGTGGGAGATTGCCTTCTACACGCACAAAGTGTATGGTGGATTAAATAGGTGGAACCAGAGGGTCCAAGAGTGAAGTTGACACCTTCTGTAGTCTGCCACTGAAGGAGAAATTCAGAAATAATTCCAGGAGTCTTTCTGCAGGATAAGTCTACTCTTTGCCCAAATGCTTAGACTTGCAGGGTCCTAACCATATTTAGATTGTTGAAATCATACACCGGGTGACTGGAGCTCAAAGGAACTTAAGGCAGATGGCACACGCAGAGTGCAAGATCTGTTCTAGCCACGTTCCTCCTTGAGCATCAGCCAGAGCTGAATGAATGACCTTGTTAAAGTAGGCAAAGACTGCTCCTGGCTTATGCCTCTTCTCCTTGCCTGATCATCAGAAGCCGTGCCTTAGACTCTCCCCTCAAACTCCTTGTGGGCCAACACAGGTGCGTACTGTGAGCTAAGCAGTGGAATTTGGGTAGAACACAAGGCCAACTGTTTCTGGAAAGGCTGCTTTAGGGTGGGATATGGGAAAATTCGCAAGAGGAAGGAAGGGTTTCACAGTTTGGAAGCAGAAGAGCGTTCCACGGTTTGGCCTGTAATTGGAGGCCTCGAGGGAGTGGGTGGGGCTTCAGGTCGGTATTTAAGGGTGAGCAGAGGACACTTTACGCATTTGCCATAGTCTGCACTTTCCTGGGTGTTGTTCTGAGTACACACTGGAGAGGAAGAACTCCTGTCAAAGTGTCTTCAGCAGGATGGAAGATCAGGCAGATGTGGGTGGCTGCAGCACGGCAAAGACATCCCGGCGTCAAAAGACTGTTTGGCAGGCCAAGCAGAAGGAGGTCTTGCTCTCAGTTTTCGCCAAGACACCTTACCCGAGCTTCAGGACCAGGCAGGAACTGGCCAGGGAATTCGGAGTTCCAGAGTCCTCCATCCGCGTGTGGTTTCAAAACCGCAGAAACAGAACTGGCATGTCGAGGAAGACCTCAAAGCAGACCACCGCAGGCTCCAGCCATGAAGCCTCCCAACAGCCTCCTGAAAAGCTTGTCGCCAGGGTACAACAAGCAAGAGGCCCGCCCTCAGAACGGAGAAGGCCTCGAACGCGGCTTAGTCCAGCGCAGATCAGCATGCTAGTGCAAGCTTTTGAGATCTCTCCATCCCCAGACTATGCCACGAGGGTGCAACTGGCCCTGAGCACAGGTTTGCCTGAGGACACCGTCCACATATGGTTCCAGAACAGAAAGGCCAGGCAGAAAGGCCGCGCTGGAGGCAGCACAGCTAAAGGTGAGGACCTGCCTGCCTCTCCTGGCCCGGAAAGGGCTCCTGGAGCATCGTGTTGCATTGAGCAGGAGGCTTCCCGCGACAGCTTGTTGACATCGGGTTCTGCAGGAGGCCAGTGTGCAGAAGCGTTGATGTCAAGACCCGAACTCACCTTCTTCACAGAGGCCTACCCAGAATCCAGCAACTCCTGCCCTGTCCAGCTCTTCCTGGAGCAACTGGCGAGAACAGTGGAAGAGGAACAGGGACCAGCCGCTCTGGACCCAGATGTACCATGGGAGCAGATCGAACCAACACTCGAGGCTCCTCTCACAGAAGAAGAATATCAGGCTCTGTTGGACGATATTTGACCACATTGAGAACGCCCAGAATTGGGACTGTAAAACCCGGTTGCCTGGACCCTAACCTGACCATTGTCTCAGAGACTCCAGCCAGAAATGAGCTTGGACAGATGCTCAGACTTGCACCTAAGAAAGGTGCAGAGCTCTAGCGATCCTGAGTAAGTGTTGGGGAAAAGATGGAAGGCCCTGGAGGTGCGAGGAACCTCACAAGAAGACCAACAGAAACAGCTGCCCCAGCCCCCAGGGGGCTTGCAGAGACTGAGCCATCAAATAAGGAGCATGCTTGGTCTGGACCTAGGGACCCTATATACACCTAGCAGGTGGGAGGTGAATCCTTGTGCTTAATGTGGGTTGCCCTATGAGGGAGGTGTTGTGGAGTGGCCCAGCGGCGGTGGAGAGTTGTTTCTAACCTGGACTTTGTTGTTTCTAACCTGGACGGTTTTGAAGGACAGTTATATAATGTTAGCTTCAGTTATTATCAAGATAAATATGTAATTTGTCTGCTGTTGTACTCTGCGTCATTAAATTATTTTTAGGCATTACTATGACCTGTTATTCTTTTCATTTGGAAGTTAATGTAAAGAGGAGATATGATTATCTTTCAAGCTGAAAAGAGGTGTGATCATGACTCTTGGTTTTTAACTTGACTGCATATGGAATTAAGCAAAACACCCAAATTAAGGATACAATTGTAAAGTACTCTTGCTTGTTTGAAATAGTCTTCTCTACTTCTCTTCTGGATCTATAAAGCTGAAAAATATAACTTTAATCCATATCTTCATACTGCAAAACCAACCACTCATCTTTGCCTCATCTTCTACTGGAAACCTATACAAGGACATGGAAGAAGGAATGTTTTACTCTTTGCCTGTTCTTTTTCGCTTTGGGAGCAAGTCTATTTCTTCATTGACTATAGAACCTTCTTCTTGAGGAGTTCTGTGTATATGAAGGTGAGTTGAGCCAACCAGCCTCATGGACTAAGCCACTGATAGATTCCTCGATTTTCCATTTTTAGGCATCCACTGTTGAATTAATTGACTCACAGATTGTAAATCATTTTCATAAATCCTTTCCTATAAAGAGAGAGTTAGAGGGAAACATAAACTATGCATATAATTATCTTTCACATAGAACTACCAAATTTTCTGCTTTTAATAATGTTATGTAATTCATTCAGAAATCACTTAAACAACAGTACTTTTCACATGAGGAGTTATAGAAAAATATTCATCATCATGCAAAGGCAAAATGCTACATACATTTTTTGGTATATTGATGGCATAGGAATTAAATTTTTTGATGCAGTTATATTCTAAAATATCATAATTGAATTACAAGTATTTTAATTTTTTGCAGCATTTATATATAGTTTATTTTTACCTCAAATTAGTCCCTTCTTCGTCTTAATTCACTCAACACACATTATAGTGTGTTCATTTTTTATTTTCTCAGGTTACAGAGATTCTATTTTATATGGGGATGACACCATGAAAATTAACTATTCTATGCATGACACTGCTAATACCAAAATAGCATTCAAATAATGAGTAGACCTATCCGAATCACACTAGAATTCTCAGCAGAGACTATGAAAGCCAGAAGGGCTTGGATGGATATCATGCAGACACGAAGAGACCACCGATGCCAACCCAGACTACTATACCCAGTATATATGCAGCCATCCAGCCCTACAGAAGATACTAGAAGGAAAACCCCAACCCAATAATGTGAAATACACTCCAGAAAACACATTGAGGCCCACACCATGAGGGGAAGTCCATGCCTGACACTGCCTGGATGACCATGAACCAGAGTCAAGATAACCGAGAGACACACGATATCTGTAAACATGACAGACAAAAAGTGACAATGAAAGATACTATGCTATAATCATTGATGAGTGCCTAGCCCAGTTGTCATCAGAGAGACATCACGAGGCATCTCATGGGAACAGATGCAGAGACCCTTATCCAAACACAATGATGTATCCAGGGGAACCCCACAAATGAGGGAATATGTATTGTAGGAACCAGAGATATTAAGGACACAACAAGCACATGGCCCACTGAGTCAACTGAGGTCATAGGGGATCAGAGACTGAAGGACAAAAACATAAACATTCTATGAGTCTTGTGAGCTAGGTTGTTGGCATACACCTTATGATTATTATCCTGATTTCGCTGAGGGACTTCCAACAGTGAGAATGGGGGTGTCTCTGACTCTTTTTCCTGCTTTAGCTACACTTTCTCTCCTCATGTATTGCTTTGACCAACTCTGATGTGAGGGATTGTTCCTAGTTTTATTATAACTTGCTATGCCATCACATTTTTTTTTCATTGAAAATAAAATAAATGGAAAAAAAGCAGTGCATGAAGGAGAGGTGAGCTGGGCAGAGTTGGGCAGAGTAGTGGTGGATAGATTGTGTCTGGGAGGAGTGGAGGAAGAGGAAACTGCAGTTCAGATGTAGTGCATGAAACAACAACAAAAATAAAATGCTAAAACTAAATAAACTGTCAGCACCTAGGGCTGTTGGTGAGCGCCTGCATTCCTAGCACTCAGGAAGTTAAAGGTAGGTGGATCTCTGTGCATTCAAGCACAGGTTGTTTTATAAAGAGAGCCTGGGACAGGAAAATTGTTCAGAAAAAAAATTCTGTTTTCAAAGAAACAAAAAACTGTCAGCATTTTGTGTTTCATCTTTAGGAACTTTGTTTTATGTTCCACTTTTTTACTTTTTATTTTTTTTAATATTAGATACAGTTTATTAACTTTGTATCCAAGCTGTAGACCAGTCCCCTCATTCCCTCCCTTTCCTACCCTCCTTCCCTCATCTACTACCTACACCTTTCCAAGTCTACTGATAGGCGAGGGCTTCTGCCTGTTCCAACTGACCCTAGATTATCAGGCATCATCAGGTTTGCTGCAATGTCCTCCTCTGTGGCCTAGCAAATCTGATCCTGCCTTGTGAGGGGGGAAGTCAAAGAGCCATCCATTGAGTTCATGTCTGTAATTGTCCCTGTTCCACTTAGTATGGTACCCACTTGGAGACAGAGCTAACATGGACTATATTTGAGCAGGGGTGCTAGGTTCTATGCGTACATTGTCCTTGGTTGGAGATACAGTCTCATAAAAGACCCCTGTGCCCTGATATATTTGGTCCTTGTGGAGTTCCTGCCCTCTCCAGGTCACACTAATACCCCTTTTTTTATATGATTCCCTGTGCTCTGCCCAAGGTTTGGTTATGAGTCTCAGCACCTGCTTTGATATACTACTAGGTAGAGTCTTTCCCAGGTCCTCTGTGGTAGGCTAGGGTCCTGTTTCTTGTTTTCTCCTATGTCCATCCCATTTGTCTTTCTACGTGAGGATTGATCATCTTATCCCAGGTCCTCTTTCTTGTTTATCTTTTTATAGATTTTAGTATGTTTATCCTATATTATAGGTCTAGCCTCCACTTAAAATCGAGTATATACCGTGTATGTCTTTCTGCTTCTGAGATACCTCACTCAGGATGATCTTTTCTAGATTGTTTGTTTGTTTGTTTCTTCATGTTTACATTTTATGACTTCTTTGAATGGTCTAGATATAAACCTGTCTGTTGCATAGCTGGAACAGTGGTTTCCCATTTTATAAGCTGCTTCACCACCTAAAGAATGGATGGCAAAAGCGTTTTAGTTTCATGTTGTTAGACCTGGAGTCTCACTGCTCAGGAGCTCAGGATTGTGCACTTCCCAGGAACACTCATAGACCACAACTTGAGGCAAAAGCAAGAGTTTTATTCCAATTTCTATAGGGTCCCCCTACAAAGACAGGAGACAGCCCTAAATATGCAAAGGACAGGGTTTTATACCTGAAATTGAAGCCACTTTTGCTCTATACATTGATTGTTCATCAAGAATAGCATGAACATAGTTTACACCTGGTTTTAGGTAGTATACAGCTGGTTGTAGATAGTTTACAGGTGGTTGTAGATAGTTGTTCTCAGAACAGTTGACCCTTTCCTTCAAGAGTTATCTACACCTGACTTCAATTCAAATAATCACTGTTGTTTTTCTCATTCCCAGGTGGTCTCTCACCCCCCCTTTTTTGCCTCAATTTTAACCCTAAAATTGTGGATCAACCTCATGGAGAGGTTGATACTCTTTCTGGAGCATCAGGACCTGAACTGCACTTATACTTTCCCAGAAAAAGGGGAGTTCTTGTCTGAGAGTTTATTGTCCCTGATGAGTTTCAGTTTCAGCCGGTAGCTGGAGGCTTGGAGTTTCCAGGTGTTGCAGGTTGATGAAAAGCCGGTTTAACATGTGACACGTGGATTCAAGCTATGATGCCCTCTATTTTGACGGCAGTTGGCGTGGTGAGGAAGATGTAATAAGGACCCTTCAACTGAGGTTCCAGATTCTGGCTGCCATGTCACTGCACATATACCAGATCTTCAACGTGGAACTGATGGGGCACCTAAAAGGACCCAGGCACATATGCACTGCCAACCTTGCTCCAAATTTCTTTCTGAATAAGCTGCAATTCTTTCAGCCTGTACAAGTCAGATTTACCACTAGTTTTATCAAGGGGGTACCCAAGAAGAGTCAGGGAACAGAAACCCATATAGTAGTTCGAAGGGTGTTAAACCTATATGGAGAGAGTATTTCTGACCCTAAAGAGGGCCAAGGGAAGGAGCACCGCCTTGTCACCGCCAGTCTCCATGTTCAATTTGGTGAGAATCTCTTTGAGAGTTCTATTCATTCTCTCTAAATGTCCTGAACTTTGGGGTCTATAAGCACAATGTAACTTACAGTCAAGCCCCAGAAACCTGGCCACCTACTGGCTTAACTGAGCAATGAAGGTTGACCCATTGTCTGACCAATTACCTTTGGAATACCAAACCGAGGAAAAATGTCTTCCAGAATCTTTTTGGCCATGACCAGGGAGGTTTCTTTCTTTGTGGGAAAAGCTTCCACCCATCCTGAGAAAGTGTCTACAAAAACCAGGAGATATTTATTGCTGTACCTGGATGGTTTACTTTCAGTGAAATCCACTTCCCAATGCATTCCAGGTCTAGTTCCTTGTCACTGGCCAGCAGTGACAGCTGAATACCACCTGAGAGAGGGCTGGGAGAAAGAGAGAGACAGGGTGACACAGAGAAGGACACCAAGTCTACATGCTTATCCAGGTGTTGATTTAATGGACGTCAGGTTAACACTTAAGTAGGCAGAAAAGTACAAGCAGTTTCTCATGTAGGAGCTTTACTTGGTCAGAACATAGGAGAGCTCACTCAAGGTTACACAGAGCCTGCTGTCTGGTTACTATGGTTGCACACAGTTTCTCAGGGTCAGAGCAGTCTGCTGTAGGACCACCAAGGTCAGTTTATAAGAAACTGGACTTTGGAAAATAGCCAAAGCCAATAGGCAGCGTTCCACTGCTCAGAGGCCATTAACTCAAAATTTGCCATATACTCCAAAAAGGCTGCCACAGTTCCTCTCAGCCACCTCCCTGGGCTCTGGAAATTCTTACCTATGTTTACACTCTGGCAAGGTTCACACGCCCTAGTCACTCACTCACTCAAGGGGGTGAGGTTTAGTATTAGGGACTGGGATTGGCGGACAACTTCAGCCAATTTCTTTGCCTTCAAGTGAATCCATTTATACATCTGAGTTATTAATTTCTCAGCATCTTCCTGGGGTAGAATGATCTTACCTTTGGAGTTAATCCATGCCCCCACGTCGGTGTCAAATATCCCCCCCCTTTTTTTTTTTTTTTTGCCATATTAACTTTAAGTCACTTTCTGAGTAGTTTAGTCATTCTTCTCTGGGCAGTTCAGCAGTTAGTACCACCAGGACAGAGTTTCCTCTAGCAGCTGCTTTAGCCTCCCAATTGGCCATGTTATCCACCTTTGCTGCCCTGGAAGTCCCCTTCTGCTGTCCCGGGAAATGAATAATGCTTACCTTGTCGGGCAGCAACAGGGCATTGACCAAAGCCAGAATCTCATTTTTTATTTTTTATCTCTTTACCGGCTGATGTTAGCAGGCCTCTCTGCTGATAGATGGCCCCATGTACATGGGCTGTTGGTAAGGTGAACCAACTATCAGTGTAGATGTTTGTCTTTTTACCCTTTTCCAGAGTTAATGCTTGGATTAAAACAATCAATTCAGCTCCCTGAACAGATGTGCCCTCCGGCAACGCCTGGGCCCAGAATACCTTATGTCCATTTACCACCACTGCCTCTGCCTTTCTCTTTCCGTTCTACAAAAAACTGCTCCCATCCATATAGTATGTCACCTCCGCATCAGGAATTGGTTGCTCTTTCAAGTCCTTTCGCCATCCCTGTTCCTTTGCTAGAACCTGCAAATCATGCTCCATGGTCTGGTTTCTGGATCCTACAATAAGGTGGCAGGGTTTAGCTCCATAGCCAGGGCAAGGGTGACTCTACCTTTATTCAATAGCAAAGCCTGGTATTATGTCATACAGGTGTTCGTGAGCCAGCGATCAGTTGGCTGCCTTATGACACTCTCAGGGGCAAGACGAGCATAGATGGTGAGGTCCTGTCCCACAGTCAGTTTGTCTGCATCGTTTACTAGTGCCACCACTGCTGCTATTATTCACAGGCAGGTTGGCCATCCTGCCGCTGCTGAATCAAGCTTTTTGGATAGATAGGCTACTAGTCTCTTCCAGGGTCCAATTTACTGTGTTAGCATCTGTTGGCCATTCCCTGATTCTCGGCCACATAGAGATGGAAGGTTTTGGTCACAATCTGAGTACCAAAGCTGGGGCAGACATTAAGGCTTGTTTGATATTATCAAATGCAGCTTGTTCATCCTTTCCCCAGATGCAAGAATCAATGCCCTTTGTAAGGGGATACAGAGGGGCTGCCATCTTGGCAAATACTTCTTTACTTAAAATTTCCCTCAGTTGTTCAGTAGTCCATGAAGGGGGAATATAAAATACAGTCTCTTTTCTAGCCTCCGATAGCCACCTCTTAACTGACCTGTTTCCTGCAGAGATGAGCATTTTTCGCCGACAGTCTATAGCCAAGGTCACCCAGCTCTTGCAACAGCTGATCTGTGGCTTCAAGTAAGGTTTCTTTATAATCTGCAGCTAATAGTATATGATCCACATATCAGAAAAGAGTTACCTGGGGATTGGTGGCCCAGAAGTGTGCCAGGTCCCGGTGTAGGGCTTCAATTTTCTTTTGGGACAATTCTTGATCCAGTGTCCTTTCTCCTTGCAATAGGCATACTATTCCTTAGACAGAGGGCCCCTCTGATTTCCAGGAACTCTCTCCCTATCATTATGACTGCACTACAGTGGCCAGGATCTTAGTCAACTTTCTGTCTTGCCTCTTTTCCTTTCTCTTTCTCTCACTTCCTGCTCTTTCTGCTTTCTTTCCTCTTTCTCTTCTTCCATATCCCAGCTGTCTAAAACCTTTTCTGCCACCTGCACTAAATCCTTCAACGACTTGTCCTGTAAACCCTTTATTTTCTGGAGCTTTCTACAAATATCTCTGGCTGACTGGTCTATAAAGATTATAGTCACCATTGGCTTACACTCATCTGAGGTAGGGTCATAGGTTGTAAACCAGCTGTATGCCTCCATCAGACATTCAAGAAAGGCTGTGGGAGATTGCCTTCTACACGCACAAAGTGTATGGTGGATTAAATAGGTGGAACCAGAGGGTCCAAGAGTGAAGTTGACACCTTCTGTAGTCTGCCACTGAAGGAGAAATTCAGAAATAATTCCAGGAGTCTTTCTGCAGGATAAGTCTACTCTTTGCCCAAATGCTTAGACTTGCAGGGTCCTAACCATATTTAGATTGTTGAAATCATACACCGGGTGACTGGAGCTCAAAGGAACTTAAGGCAGACGGCACACGCAGAGTGCAAGATCTGTTCTAGCCACGTTCCTCCTTGAGCATCAGCCAGAGCTGAATGAATGACCTTGTTAAAGTAGGCAAAGACTGCTCCTGGCTTATGCCTCTTCTCCTTGCCTGATCATCAGAAGCCGTGCCTTAGACTCTCCCCTCAAACTCCTTGTGGGCCAACACAGGTGCGTACTGTGAGCTAAGCAGTGGAATTTGGGTAGAACACAAGGCCAACTGTTTCTGGAAAGGCTGCTTTAGGGTGGGATATGGGAAAATTCGCAAGAGGAAGGAAGGGTTTCACAGTTTGGAAGCAGAAGAGCGTTCCACGGTTTGGCCTGTAATTGGAGGCCTCGAGGGAGTGGGTGGGGCTTCAGGTCGGTATTTAAGGGTGAGCAGCGGACACTTTACGCATTTGCCATAGTCTGCACTTTCCTGGGTGTTGTTCTGAGTACACACTGGAGAGGAAGAACTCCTGTCAAAGTGTCTTCAGCAGGATGGAAGATCAGGCAGATGTGGGTGGCTGCAGCACGGCAAAGACATCCCGGCGTCAAAAGACTGTTTGGCAGGCCAAGCAGAAGGAGGTCTTGCTCTCAGTTTTCGCCAAGACACCTTACCCGAGCTTCAGGACCAGGCAGGAACTGGCCAGGGAATTCGGAGTTCCAGAGTCCTCCATCCGCGTGTGGTTTCAAAACCGCAGAAACAGAACTGGCATGTCGAGGAAGACCTCAAAGCAGACCACCGCAGGCTCCAGCCATGAAGCCTCCCAACAGCCTCCTGAAAAGCTTGTCGCCAGGGTACAACAAGCAAGAGGCCCGCCCTCAGAACGGAGAAGGCCTCGAACGCGGCTTAGTCCAGCGCAGATCAGCATGCTAGTGCAAGCTTTTGAGATCTCTCCATCCCCAGACTATGCCACGAGGGTGCAACTGGCCCTGAGCACAGGTTTGCCTGAGGACACCGTCCACATATGGTTCCAGAACAGAAAGGCCAGGCAGAAAGGCCGCGCTGGAGGCAGCACAGCTAAAGGTGAGGACCTGCCTGCCTCTCCTGGCCCGGAAAGGGCTCCTGGAGCATCGTGTTGCATTGAGCAGGAGGCTTCCCGCGACAGCTTATTGACATCGGGTTCTGCAGGAGGCCAGTGTGCAGAAGCGTTGATGTCAAGACCCGAACTCACCTTCTTCACAGAGGCCTACCCAGAATCCAGCAACTCCTGCCCTGTCCAGCTCTTCCTGGAGCAACTGGCAAGAACAGTGGAAGAGGAACTGGGACCAGCCGCTCTGGACCCAGATGTACCATGGGAGCAGATCGAACCAACACTCGAGGCTCCTCTCACAGAAGAAGAATAACAGGCTCTGTTGGACGATATTTGACCACATTGAGAACGCCCAGAATTGGGACTGTAAAACCCGGTTGCCTGGACCCTAACCTGACCATTGTCTCAGAGACTCCAGCCAGAAATAAGCTTGGACAGATGCTCAGACTTGCACCTAAGAAAGGTGCAGAGCTCTAGCGATCCTGAGTAAGTGTTGGGGAAAAGATGGAAGGCCCTGGAGGTGCGAGGAACCTCACAAGAAGACCAACAGAAACAGCTGCCCCAGCCCCCAGGGGGCTTGCAGAGACTGAGCCATCAAATAAGGAGCATGCTTGGTCTGGACCTAGGGACCCTATATACACCTAGCAGGTGGGAGGTGAATCCTTGTGCTTAATGTGGGTTGCCCTATGAGGGAGGTGTTGTGGAGTGGCCCAGCGGCGGTGGAGAGTTGTTTCTAACCTGGACTTTGTTGTTTCTAACCTGGACGGTTTTGAAGGACAGTTATATAATGTTAGCTTCAGTTATTATCAAGATAAATATGTAATTTGTCTGCTGTTGTACTCTGCGTCATTAAATTATTTTTAGGCATTACTATGACCTGTTATTCTTTTCATTTGGAAGTTAATGTAAAGAGGAGATATGATTATCTTTCAAGCTGAAAAGAGGTGTGATCATGACTCTTGGTTTTTAACTTGACTGCATATGGAATTAAGCAAAACACCCAAATTAAGGATACAATTGTAAAGTACTCTTGCTTGTTTGAAATAGTCTTCTCTACTTCTCTTCTGGATCTATAAAGCTGAAAAATATAACTTTAATCCATATCTTCATACTGCAAAACCAACCACTCATCTTTGCCTCATCTTCTACTGGAAACCTATACAAGGACATGGAAGAAGGAATGTTTTACTCTTTGCCTGTTCTTTTTCGCTTTGGGAGCAAGTCTATTTCTTCATTGACTATAGAACCTTCTTCTTGAGGAGTTCTGTGTATATGAAGGTGAGTTGAGCCAACCAGCCTCATGGACTAAGCCACTGATAGATTCCTCGATTTTCCATTTTTAGGCATCCACTGTTGAATTAATTGACTCACAGATTGTAAATCATTTTCAGAAATCCTTTCCTATAAAGAGAGAGTTAGAGGGAAACATAAACTATGCATATAATTATCTTTCACATAGAACTACCAAATTTTCTGCTTTTAATAATGTTATGTAATTCATTCAGAAATCACTTAAACAACAGTACTTTTCACATGAGGAGTTATAGAAAAATATTCATCATCATGCAAAGGCAAAATGCTACATACATTTTTTGGTATATTGATGGCATAGGAATTAAATTTTTTGATGCAGTTATATTCTAAAATATCATAATTGAATTACAAGTATTTTAATTTTTTGCAGCATTTATATATAGTTTATTTTTACCTCAAATTAGTCCCTTCTTCGTCTTAATTCACTCAACACACATTATAGTGTGGTCATTTTTTATTTTCTCAGGTTACAGAGATTCTATTTTATATGGGGATGACACCATGAAAATTAACTGTTCTATGCATGACACTGCTAATACCAAAATAGCATTCAAATAATGAGTAGACCTATCCGAATCACACTAGAATTCTCAGCAGAGACTATGAAAGCCAGAAGGGCTTGGATGGATATCATGCAGACACGAAGAGACCACCGATGCCAACCCAGACTACTATACCCAGTATATATGCAGCCATCCAGCCCTACAGAAGATACTAGAAGGAAAACCCCAACCCAATAATGTGAAATACACTCCAGAAAACACATTGAGGCCCACACCATGAGGGGAAGTCCATGCCTGACACTGCCTGGATGACCATGAACCAGAGTCAAGATAACCTAGAGACACACGATATCTGTAAACATGACAGACAAAAAGTGACAATGAAAGATACTATGCTATAATCATTGATGAGTGCCTAGCCCAGTTGTCATCAGAGAGACATCACGAGGCATCTCATGGGAACAGATGCAGAGACCCTTATCCAAACACAATGATGTATCCAGGGGAACCCCACAAATGAGGGAATATGTATTGTAGGAACCAGAGATATTAAGGACACAACAAGCACATGGCCCACTGAGTCAACTGAGGTCATAGGGGATCAGAGACTGAAGGACAAAAACATAAACATTCTATGAGTCTTGTGAGCTAGGTTGTTGGCATACACCTTATGATTATTATCCTGATTTCGCTGAGGGACTTCCAACAGTGAGAATGGGGGTGTCTCTGACTCTTTTTCCTGCTTTAGCTACACTTTCTCTCCTCATGTATTGCTTTGACCAACTCTGATGTGAGGGATTGTTCTTAGTTTTATTATAACTTGCTATGCCATCACATTTTTTTTCATTAAAAATAAAATAAATGGAAAAAAAGCAGTGGATGAAGGAGAGGTGAGCTGGGCAGAGTTGGGCAGAGTAGTGGTGGATAGATTGTGTCTGGGAGGAGTGGAGGAAGAGGAAACTGCAGTTCAGATGTAGTGCATGAAACAACAACAAAAATAAAATGCTAAAACTAAATAAACTGTCAGCAGCTAGGGCTGTTGGTGAGCGCCTGCATTCCTAGCACTCAGGAAGTTAAAGGTAGGTGGATCTCTGTGCGTTCAAGCACAGGTTGTTCTATAAAGAGAGCCTGGGACAGGAAAATTGTTCAGAAAAAAAATTCTGTTTTCAAAGAAACAAAAAACTGTCAGCATTTTGTGTTTCATCTTTAGGAACTTTGTTTTATGTTCCACTTTTTTACTTTTTATTTTTTTTAATATTAGATACAGTTTATTAACTTTGTATCCAAGCTGTAGACCAGTCCCCTCATTCCCTCCCTTTCCTACCCTCCTTCCCTCATCTACTACCTACACCTTTCCAAGTCTACTGATAGGCGAGGGCTTCTGCCTGTTCCAACTGACCCTAGATTATCAGGCATCATCAGGTTTGCTGCAATGTCCTCCTCTGTGGCCTAGCAAATCTGATCCTGCCTTGTGAGGGGGGAAGTCAAAGAGCCAGCCATTGAGTTCATGTCTGTAATAGTCCCTGTTCCACTTAGTATGGTACCCACTTGGAGACAGAGCTAACATGGACTATATTTGAGCAGGGGTGCTAGGTTCTATGCGTACATTGTCCTTCGTTGGAGATACAGTCTCATAAAAGACCCCTGTGCCCTGATATATTTGGTCCTTGTGGAGTTCCTGCCCTCTCCAGGTCACACTAACTCCCCCTTTTTTTATATGATTCCCTGTGCTCTGCCCAAGGTTTGGTTATGAGTCTCAGCACCTGCTTTGATATACTACTAGGTAGAGTCTTTCCCAGGTCCTCTGTGGTAGGCTAGGGTCCTGTTTCTTGTTTTCTCCTATGTCCATCCCATTTGTCTTTCTACGTGAGGATTGATCATCTTATCCCAGGTCCTCTTTCTTGTTTATCTTTTTATAGATTTTAGTATGTTTATCCTATATTATAGGTCTAGCCTCCACTTAAAATCGAGTATATACCGTGTATGTCTTTCTGCTTCTGAGATACCTCACTCAGGATGATCTTTTCTAGATTGTTTGTTTGTTTGTTTCTTCATGTTTACATTTTATGACTTCTTTGAATGGTCTAGATATAAACCTGTCTGTTGCATAGCTGGAACAGTGGTTTCCCATTTTATAAGCTGCTTCACCACCTAAAGAATGGAAGGCAAAAGCGTTTTAGTTTCATGTTGTTAGACCTGGAGTCTCACTGCTCAGGAGCTCAGGATTGTGCACTTCCCAGGAACACTCATAGACCACAACTTGAGGCAAAAGCAAGAGTTTTATTCCAATTTCTATAGGGTCCCCTTACAAAGACAGGAGACAGCCCTCAATATGCAAAGGACAGGGTTTTATACCTGAAATTGAAACCACTTTTGCTCTATACATTGATTGTTCAGCAAGAATAGCATGAAGATAGTTTACACCTGGTTTTAGGTAGTATACAGCTGGTTGTAGATAGTTTACAGGTGGTTGTAGATAGTTGTTCTCAGAACAGTTGACCCTTTCCTTCAAGAGTTATCTACACCTGACTTCAATTCAAATAATCACTGTTGTTTTTCTCATTCCCAGGTGGTCTCTCACCCCCCCCCTTTTTTGCCTCAATTTTAACCCTAAAATTGTGGATCAACCTCATGGAGAGGTTGATACTCTTTCTGGAGCATCAGGACCTGAACTGCACTTATACTTTCCCAGAAAAAGGGGAGTTCTTGTCTGAGAGTTTATTGTCCCTGATGAGTTTCAGTTTCAGCCGGTAGCTGGAGGCTTGGAGTTTCCAGGTGTTGCAGGTTGATGAAAAGCCGGTTTAACATGTGACACGTGGATTCAAGCTATGATGCCCTCTATTTTGACGGCAGTTGGCGTGGTGAGGAAGATGTAATAAGGACCCTTCAACTGAGGTTCCAGATTCTGGCTGCCATGTCACTGCACATATACCAGATCTTCAACGTGGAACTGATGGGGCACCTAAAAGGACCCAGGCACATATGCACTGCCAACCTTGCTCCAAATTTCTTTCTGAATAAGCTGCAATTCTTTCAGCCTGTACAAGTCAGATTTACCACTAGTTTTATCAAGGGGGTACCCAAGAAGAGTCAGGGAACAGAAACCCATATAGTAGTTCGAAGGGTGTTAAACCTATATGGAGAGAGTAATTCTGACCCTAAAGAGGGCCAAGGGAAGGAGCACCGTCTTGTCACCGCCAGTCTCCATGTTCAATTTGGTGAGAATCTCTTTGAGAGTTCTATTCATTCTCTCTAAATGTCCTGAACTTTGGGGTCTATAAGCACAATGTAACTTACAGTCAAGCCCCAGATACCTGGCCACCTCCTGGCTTAACTGAGCAATGAAGGTTGACCCATTGTCTGACCCAATTACCTTTGGAATACCAAACCGAGGAAAAATGTCTTCCAGAATCTTTTTGGCCATGACCAGGGAGGTTTCTTTCTTTGTGGGAAAAGCTTCCACCCATCCTGAGAAAGTGTCTACAAAAACCAGGAGATATTTATTGCTGTACCTGGATGGTTTACTTTCAGTGAAATCCACTTTCCAATGCATTCCAGGTCTAGTTCCTTGTCACTGGCCAGCAGTGACAGCTGAATACCACCTGAGAGAGGGCTGGGAGAAAGAGAGAGACAGGGTGACACAGAGAAGGACACCAAGTCTACATGCTTATCCAGGTGTTGATTTAATGGACGTCAGGTTAACACTTAAGTAGGCAGAAAAGTACAAGCAGTTTCTCATGTAGGAGCTTTACTTGGTCAGAACATAGGAGAGCTCACTCAAGGTTACACAGAGCCTGCTGTCTGGTTACTATGGTTGCACACAGTTTCTCAGGGTCAGAGCAGTCTGCTGTAGGACCACCAAGGTCAGTTTATAAGAAACTGGACTTTGGAAAATAGCCAAAGCCAATAGGCAGCGTTCCACTGCTCAGAGGCCATTAACTCAAAATTTGCCATATACTCCAAAAAGGCTGCCACAGTTCCTCTCAGCCACTTCCCTGGGCTCTGGAAATTCTTACCTATGTTTACACTCTGGCAAGGTTCACACGCCCTAGTCACTCACTCACTCAAGGGGGTGAGGTTTAGTATTAGGGACTGGGATTGGCGGACAACTTCAGCCAATTTCTTTGCCTTCAAGTGAATCCATTTATACATCTGAGTTATTAATCTCTCAGCATCTTCCTGGGGTAGAATGATCTTACCTTTGGAGTTAATCCATGCCCCCACGTCGGTGTCAAATATCCCCCTTTTTTTTTTGCCATATTAACTTAAATCTCTTTCTGAGTAGTTTAGTCATTCTTCTCTGGGCAGTTCAGCAGTTAGTACCACCAGGACAGAGTTTCCTCTAGCAGCTGCTTTAGCCTCCCGATTGGCCATGTTATCCCCCTTTGCTGCCCTGGAAGTCCCCTTCTGCTGTCCCGGGAAATGAATAATGCTTACCTTGTCGGGCAGCAACAGGGCATTGACCAAAGCCAGAATCTCATTTTTTTATTTTTTATCTCTTTACCGGCTGATGTTAGCAGGCCTCTCTGCTGATAGATGGCCCCATGTACATGGGCTGTTGGTAAGGTGAACCAACTATCAGTGTAGATGTTTGTCTTTTTACCCTTTTCCAGAGTTAATGCTTGGATTAAAACAATCAATTCAGCTCCCTGAACAGATGTGCCCTCCGGCAACGCCTGGGCCCAGAATACCTTATGTCCATTTACCACCACTGCCTCTGCCTTTCTCTTTCCGTTCTACAAAAAACTGCTCCCATCCATATAGTATGTCACCTCCGCATCAGGAATTGGTTGCTCTTTCAAGTCCTTTCGCCATCCCTGTTCCTTTGCTAGAACCTGCAAATCATGCTCCATGGCCTGGATTTCTGGATCCTACAATAAGGTGGCAGGGTTTAGCTCCATAGCCAGGGCAAGGGTGACTCTACCTTTATTCAATAGCAAAGCCTTGTATTATGTCATACAGGTGTTCGTGAGCCAGCGATCAGTTGGCTGCCTTATGACACTCTCAGGGGCAAGACGAGCATAGATGGTGAGGTCCTGTCCCACAGTCAGTTTGTCTGCATCATTTACTAGTGCCGCCACTGCTGCTATTATTCACAGGCAGGTTGGCCATCCTGCCGCTGCTGAATCAAGCCTTTTGGATAGATAGGCTACTAGTCTCTTCCAGGGTCCAATTTACTGTGTTAGCATCTGTTGGCCATTCCCTGATTCTCGGCCACATAGAGATGGAAGGTTTTGGTCACAATCTGAGTACCAAAGCTGGGGCAGACATTAAGGCTTGTTTGATATTATCAAATGCAGCTTGTTCATCCTTTCCCCAGATGCAAGAATCAATGCCCTTTGTAAGGGGATACAGAGGGGCTGCCATCTTGGCAAATACTTCTTTACTTAAAATTTCCCTCAGTTGTTCAGTAGTCCATGAAGGGGGAATATAAAATATCGTCTCTTTTCTAGCCTCCGATAGCCACCTCTTAACTGACCTGTTTCCTGCAGAGATGAGCATTTTTCGCCGACAGTCTATAGCCAAGGTCACCCAGCTCTTGCAACAGCTGATCTGTGGCTTCAAGTAAGGTTTCTTTATAATCTTCAGCTAATAGTATATGATCCACATATCAGAAAAGAGTTACCTGGGGATTGGTGGCCCAGAAGTGTGCCAGGTCCCGGTGTAGGGCTTCAATTTTCTTTTGGGACAATTCTTGATCCAGTGTCCTTTCTCCTTGCAATAGGCATACTATTCCTTAGACAGAGGGCCCCTCTGATTTCCAGGAACTCTCTCCCTATCATTATGACTGCACTACAGTGGCCAGGATCTTAGTCAACTTTCTGTCTTGCCTCTTTTCCTTTCTCTTTCTCTCACTTCCTGCTCTTTCTGCTTTCTTTCCTCTTTCTCTTCTTCCATATCCCAGCTGTCTAAAACCTTTTCTGCCACCTGCACTAAATCCTTCAACGACTTGTCCTGTAAACCCTTTATTTTCTGGAGCTTTCTACAAATATCTCTGGCTGACTGGTCTATAAAGATTATAGTCACCATTGGCTTACACTCATCTGAGGTAGGGTCATAGGTTGTAAACCAGCTGTATGCCTCCATCAGACATTCAAGAAAGGCTGTGGGAGATTGCCTTCTACACGCACAAAGTGTATGGTGGATTAAATAGGTGGAACCAGAGGGTCCAAGAGTGAAGTTGACACCTTCTGTAGTCTGCCACTGAAGGAGAAATTCAGAAATAATTCCAGGAGTCTTTCTGCAGGATAAGTCTACTCTTTGCCCAAATGCTTAGACTTGCAGGGTCCTAACCATATTTAGATTGTTGAAATCATACACCGGGTGACTGGAGCTCAAAGGAACTTAAGGCAGACGGCACACGCAGAGTGCAAGATCTGTTCTAGCCACGTTCCTCCTTGAGCATCAGCCAGAGCTGAATGAATGACCTTGTGAAAGTAGGCAAAGACTGCTCCTGGCTTTTGCCTCTTCTCCTTGCCTGATCATCAGAAGCCGTGCCTTAGACTCTCCCCTCAAACTCCTTGTGGGCCAACACAGGTGCGTACTGTGAGCTAAGCAGTGGAATTTGGGTAGAACACAAGGCCAACTGTTTCTGGAAAGGCTGCTTTAGGGTGGGATATGGGAAAATTCGCAAGAGGAAGGAAGGGTTTCACAGTTTGGAAGCAGAAGAGCGTTCCACGGTTTGGCCTGTAATTGGAGGCCTCGAGGGAGTGGGTGGGGCTTCAGGTCGGTATTTAAGGGTGAGCAGCGGACTCCTGTACGCATTTGCCATAGTCTGCACTTTCCTGGGTGTTGTTCTGAGTACACACTGGAGAGGAAGAACTCCTGTCAAAGTGTCTTCAGCAGGATGGAAGATCAGGCAGATGTGGGTGGCTGCAGCACGGCAAAGACATCCCGGCGTCAAAAGACTGTTTGGCAGGCCAAGCAGAAGGAGGTCTTGCTCTCAGTTTTCGCCAAGACACCTTACCCGAGCTTCAGGACCAGGCAGGAACTGGCCAGGGAATTCGGAGTTCCAGAGTCCTCCATCCGCGTGTGGTTTCAAAACCGCAGAAATAGAACTGGCATGTCGAGGAAGACCTCAAAGCAGACCACCGCAGGCTCCAGCCATGAAGCCTCCCAACAGCCTCCTGAAAAGCTTGTCGCCAGGGTACAACAAGCAAGAGGCCCGCCCTCAGAACGGAGAAGGCCTCGAACGCGGCTTAGTCCAGCGCAGATCAGCATGCTAGTGCAAGCTTTTGAGATCTCTCCATCCCCAGACTATGCCACGAGGGTGCAACTGGCCCTGAGCACAGGTTTGCCTGAGGACACCGTCCACATATGGTTCCAGAACAGAAAGGCCAGGCAGAAAGGCCGCGCTGGAGGCAGCACAGCTAAAGGTGAGGACATGCCTGCCTCTCCTGGCCCGGAAAGGGCTCCTGGAGCATCGTGTTGCATTGAGCAGGAGGCTTCCCGCGACAGCTTGTTGACATCGGGTTCTGCAGGAGGCCAGTGTGCAGAAGCGTTGATGTCAAGACCCGAACTCACCTTCTTCACAGAGGCCTACCCAGAATCCAGCAACTCCTGCCCTGTCCAGCTCTTCCTGGAGCAACTGGCGAGAACAGTGGAAGAGGAACAGGGACCAGCCGCTCTGGACCCAGATGTACCATGGGAGCAGATCGAACCAACACTCGAGGCTCCTCTCACAGAAGAAGAATATCAGGCTCTGTTGGACGATATTTGACCACATTGAGAACGCCCAGAATTGGGACTGTAAAACCCGGTTGCCTGGACCCTAACCTGACCATTGTCTCAGAGACTCCAGCCAGAAATAAGCTTGGACAGATGCTCAGACTTGCATCTAAGAAAGGTGCAGAGCTCTAGCGATCCTGAGTAAGTGTTGGGGAAAAGATGGAAGGCCCTGGAGGTGCGAGGAACCTCACAAGAAGACCAACAGAAACAGCTGCTCCAGCCCCCAGGGGGCTTGCAGAGACTGAGCCATCAAATAAGGAGCATGCTTGGTCTGGACCTAGGGACCCTACATACACCTAGCAGGTGGGAGGTGAATCCTTGTGCTTAATGTGGGTTGCCCTATGAGGGAGGTGTTGTGGAGTGGCCCAGCGGCGGTGGAGAGTTGTTTCTAACCTGGACTTTGTTGTTTCTAACCTGGACGGTTTTGAAGGACAGTTATATAATGTTAGCTTCAGTTGTTATCAAGATAAATATGTAATTTGTCTGCTGTTGTACTCTGCGTCATTAAATTATTTTTAGGCATTACTATGACCTGTTATTCTTTTCATTTGGAAGTTAATGTAAAGAGGAGATATGATTATCTTTCAAGCTGAAAAGAGGTGTGATCATGACTCTTGGTTTTTAACTTGACTGCATATGGAATTAAGCAAAACACCCAAATTAAGGACACAATTGTAAAGTACTCTTGCTTGTTTGAAATAGTCTTCTCTACTTCTCTTCTGGATCTATAAAGCTGAAAAATATAACTTTAATCCATATCTTCATACTGCAAAACCAACCACTCATCTTTGCCTCATCTTCTACTGGAAACCTATACAAGGACATGGAAGAAGGAATGTTTTACTCTTTGCCTGTTCTTTTTCGCTTTGGGAGCAAGTCTATTTCTTCATTGACTATAGAACCTTCTTCTTGAGGAGTTCTGTGTATATGAAGGTGAGTTGAGCCAACCAGCCTCATGGACTAAGCCACTGATAGATTCCTCGATTTTCCATTTTTAGGCATCCACTGTTGAATTAATTGACTCACAGATTGTAAATCATTTTCAGAAATCCTTTCCTATAAAGAGAGAGTTAGAGGGAAACATAAACTATGCATATAATTATCTTTCACATAGAACTACCAAATTTTCTGCTTTTAATAATGTTATGTAATTCATTCAGAAATCACTTAAACAACAGTACTTTTCACATGAGGAGTTATAGAAAAATATTCATCATCATGCAAAGGCAAAATGCTACATACATTTTTTGGTATATTGATGGCATAGGAATTAAATTTTTTGATGCAGTTATATTCTAAAATATCATAATTGAATTACAAGTATTTTAATTTTTTGCAGCATTTATATATAGTTTATTTTTACCTCAAATTAGTCCCTTCTTCGTCTTAATTCACTCAACACACATTATAGTGTGTTCATTTTTTATTTTCTCAGGTTACAGAGATTCTATTTTATATGGGGATGACACCATGAAAATTAACTGTTCTATGCATGACACTGCTAATACGAAAATAGCATTCAAATAATGAGTAGACCTATCCGAATCACACTAGAATTCTCAGCAGAGACTATGAAAGCCAGAAGGGCTTGGATGGATATCATGCAGACACGAAGAGACCACCGATGCCAACCCAGACTACTATACCCAGTATATATGCAGCCATCCAGCCCTACAGAAGATACTAGAAGGAAAACCCCAACCCAATAATGTGAAATACACTCCAGAAAACACATTGAGGCCCACACCATGAGGGGAAGTCCATGCCTGACACTGCCTGGATGACCATGAACCAGAGTCAAGATAACCTAGAGACACACGATATCTGTAAACATGACAGACAAAAAATGACAATGAAAGATACTATGCTATAATCATTGATGAGTGCCTAGCCCAGTTGTCATCAGAGAGACATCACGAGGCATCTCATGGGAACAGATGCAGAGACCCTTATCCAAACACAATGATGTATCCAGGGGAACCCCACAAATGAGGGAATATGTATTGTAGGAACCAGAGATATTAAGGACACAACAAGCACATGGCCCACTGAGTCAACTGAGTTCATAGGGGATCAGAGACTGAAGGACAAAAACATAAACATTCTATGAGTCTTGTGAGCTAGGTTGTTGGCATACACCTTATGATTATTATCCTGATTTCGCTGAGGGACTTCCAACAGTGAGAATGGGGGTGTCTCTGACTCTTTTTCCTGCTTTAGCTACACTTTCTCTCCTCATGTATTGCTTTGACCAACTCTGATGTGAGGGATTGTTCCTAGTTTTATTATAACTTGCTATGCCATCACATTTTTTTTTTCATTGAAAATAAAATAAATGGAAAAAAAGCAGTGGATGAAGGAGAGGTGAGCTGGGCAGAGTTGGGCAGAGTAGTGGTGGATAGATTGTGTCTGGGAGGAGTGGAGGAAGAGGAAACTGCACTTCAGATGTAGTGCATGAAACAACAACAAAAATAAAATGCTAAAACTAAATAAACTGTCAGCAGCTAGGGCTGTTGGTGAGCGCCTGCATTCCTAGCACTCAGGAAGTTAAAGGTAGGTGGATCTCTGTGCGTTCAAGCACAGGTTGTTCTATAAAGAGAGCCTGGGACAGGAAAATTGTTCAGAAAAAAAATTCTGTTTTCAAAGAAACAAAAAACTGTCAGCATTTTGTGTTTCATCTTTAGGAAATTTGTTATATGTCCCACTTTTTTTATTTTTATTTTTTAATATTAGATACAGTTTATTAACTTTGTATCCCAGCTGTATCCCAGTCCCTCATTCCCTCCCTATCCTACCCTCCTTCCCTCATCTCTTTCCTACCCCTTTCTAAGTCCACTGATAGGGGAGGGCCTCCTCCTATTCCAACTGACCCTAGCTTATCAGGTATCATCAGGACTAGCTGAAATATCCTCCTCTGTGGCCTAGCAGTCTGATTCTCTCTTGGGAGGGGGGAGTTCAAAGAGTGAGCTACTGAATTCATGTCTAAAATAGTCCCTGTTCCACTTAGTATGGTACCCACTTGGATACAGAGCTCACATGTACTACATTTGAGCAGGGGTGGTAGGTTATATGCATACAAGGTCCTTGGTTGGAGAAACAGTCTCATAAAAGACCCCTGTGCTGATATATTTGGTCCTTGTATAGTTCCTGTCCTCTCCAGGTCACACTAACTCTCCCTTCTTTCATATGATTCCCTGTGCTCTGCCCAAGGTTTGGATATGAGTCTCAGCATCTGCTTTGATACACTGCTAGGTAGAGTCTTTCATTGGTCCTCTGGAGCAGGCTTCTGTCCTGTTTCTTGTTTTTGCCTATATCCATCCCATTGGTCTTTCTAAGTGAGGATTGATCATCTTACCTAGGTCCTCTTTCTCATTTATCTTCTTTAGGTGTACAGATTTTAGTTTGTTTATCCTATCTTATAGGTCTAGCATCCACTTGAAAGTGAGTGTATACCGTGTATATCTTTCTGCTTCTGGGACACCTCACTGAGGATTATCTTTCTGGATTGTTTTTTTTTTGTTCATGTTTACATTTTATGACTTCTTTGAATGGTCTAGAATTGAACCTGTCTGTTGTATAGCTTGTAAAGAGGTTTCCCATTTTATAAGCTGCTCCACCACCTAAAGAATGGATTGCAAAAGCATTTTAGTTTCATGTTGTAAGACCTGGAGTCTCACTGCTCAAGAGCTCAGGATTGTGCCCTTCCCAGGAACACTCATAGACCACAACTTGAGGCAAAAGCAAGCGTTTTATTTCAATTTCTATAGGGTCCCCCCTCCAAAGACAGGAGACAGCCCTAAATATGCAAAGGACAGGGTTTTATACCTGAAATTGAAACCACTTTTGCTCTATACATTGATTGTTCAGCAAGAATAGCATGAAGATAGTTTACACCTGGTTTTAGGTAGTATACAGCTGGTTGTTCATAGTTTACAGGTGGTTGTAGATAGTTTACAGGTGGTTGTAGATAGTTGTTCTCAGAACAGTTGACCCTTTCCTTCAAGAGTTATCTATACCTGACTTCAATTCAAATAATCACTGTTGTTTTTCTCATTCCCAGGTGGTCTCTCACACCCCCCCTTTTTGTCTCAATTTTAACCCTAAAATTGTAGATCAACCTCATGGAGAGGTTGATACTCTTTCTGGAGCATCAGGACCTGAACTTCACTTATACTTTCCCTGACAAAGGGGTGTTCTGGTCTGAGAGTTTATTGTCCCTGATGAGTTTCAGTTTTAGTGGGTTGCTGTAGGCTTGGACTTTCCAGGTGTTGCAGGTTGATGAAGAGCAGGCTTAACGTGTGACACATGGACCCAAGCTGTGATGCTCTCTACTTTGGCAGTTGGGGTGGTGAGCACGATGTAATAAGGACCCTTCAACTGAGGTTCCAGATTCTGGCTGCCATGTCACTGCACATATACCAGATCTCCCACCTGGAACTGATGGGGCACCTCCAAGGACCTGGGCGCATATGCACTGTCAACCTTGCTCCATATTTCTTTCTGCATAAGCTGCAGTCCTTTTATCCTGGACAAGTCAGAGTTACCACTAGTTATGTCAAGAGGGTCCCCAAGAAGAGTCAAGGTAGGAGAGCAGGAACCCCATATAGTAATTCAAAGGGAGTTAAGCCTAGTAGGGAGTGAGTATTTCTGACTCTAAAGAGGGCCAAGGGAAGAAGTACCACCCAGTCACCCCCAGTCTCCATTGTCAATTTTGTGAGAGTCTCTTTTAGAGTTCTATTTATTCTCTCTACTTGTCCTGAGATTTGGGGTCTATAAGCATGATGTAACTTCCAATCAAGTCCCAGAAATCTGGCCACCTCCTGGTTTACCTGAGCAAGGAAGGCTGGCCCATTGTCTGACCCAATTAGCTTTGGAATACCTTACTGAGGGAAAATGTCTTCCAGAATCTTTTGGTCACGACCATTGTGGTTTCTTTCTTTGTGGGAAAATCTTCCACCCATCCTGAAAAAGTGTCCACAAAAACAAGGAGATATTTATTGTCATACCTGTCTGGTTTAATTTCAGTGAAATCCACCTCCCAATGCATTCTGGGTCTACTTCCTCTTAGCCGCTTTCCTGGGCTCTGGAAATTCTTACCTATGTTTACTCTCTGGCAAGGTTCACATATCCTAGTCACTCTCTCAGTTAGGATGGTGAGGTTTAGTATTCGGTACGGGTATTGGAGGGCAACTTCAGCCAATTTCTTTGCCCCCAAGTAAGTCCACTTATGCATCTGAGTTATCAATCTCTCAGCATCTTCCTGGGGTAGAATGATCTTACCTTTAAAGTCAATCCATGCCCCCACATTGGTGTTAAATATCCCATTTTTGCCATATTAACTTTAAGTCAGTTTCTGAGCAGTTTAGTCATTCTTCTCTGGGCAATTCAGCTGTTAATACCACTGGGGCAGAGTTTCCTCTAGCAGCTACTTTAGCCTCCTGATCGGCCATGTTATTCCCCTTTGGTGCCCTGGAAGTCTCGACCTTCTGCTGTCCTAGGAATTGAATAATGCTTACCTTGTTGGGCAGCAACAGTGCATTGAGCAAAGTCAGAATATTGTTTTTATTTTTTATCTCTTTTTTATTTTTTATCTCTTTACCAGCTGATGTTTGCAGGCCTCTCTGATGATAGATGGCCCCGTGCACATGGGCTGTTTATGAGGCGTACTGACTATCAGTGTAGATGTTTATCTTTTTACCCTTTTCCAGAGTTAAATCCTGGGTTAAAGCAATCAATTCAGCCTGCTGAACAGAAGTGCCCTCTGGCAATGCCTGGGCCCATATTACCTTATGTCCATCTACCACCACTGCCTCTGCCTTTCTCTTCCATTCTCAAAAAAAACTGCTCCTATCCATATAGTATGTCACCTCAGCTTTATGAAGAGGGTGATCTTTCAAGTCCTTGCACCATCCCTGTTCCTTTGCTAGAACGTGCAAACAATCATGCTCCAGGGGCTGGATTTCTAGATCCGTAAATAAGGTGGCAGGGTTTAGCTCCATAGCCAGTTCAAAGGTGACTCTATCATTATTCAAGTGCAAAGCCTGGTAAGGTGTCATGCAAGTGTTCGTGAGCCAGCAATCAGGTGGCTGCCTTATGACACTCTCAGGGGCATGAGGAGCATAGATGGTGAGGTCCTGTCATAGAGTCAGTTTGTCTGCATCTTTTACTAGTGCCACTACTACTGCTATTATTCGAAGGCAGGTTGGCCATCTTGCCACTACTGAATCAAGCGTTTTGGATAGATAGGCTACTGGTCTCTTCCAGGGTCCAATTATCTGTGTTAGAACTCCTTGGCCATTCCCTGTTTCTCAGCCACATAAAGATGGAAAGGTTTGGTTACATCAGGGAGTCCCAATGCTAGGGCCGACATTAAGGCTTGTTTGATATTATCGAATGTGGCTTGTTCATCCTTTCCCCAGATGAAAGTCTTTGCCCTTTGTAAGGGCATACAGATGGGCTGCCATCTTGGCAAATCCTGCAATCCACAGCTGGCAAAACCCTGCTGTACCTAAAATTTCCCTCAGTTGTTTAGTAGTCCGTGGAGGGGGAATATGAAATACAGTCTCTTTTCTAGCCTCTGATAGCCATTTCTTTTCCTCTCTTAATATATATCCCTGATAACTGACCTGTTTCCTGCAGAGCTGGGCCTTTATTGCTGATGCTCTATATCCAAGGTCACCCAGCTCTTGTAACAGCTAGTTGGTGGCTTTAAGGCAGGTTTCTTTACAATTTGCAGCTAATAGAATGTCATCCACATATTGGGGAAAAGTTACCTGGGGATTGGTGGCCCAGAAGTGTGCCAGGTCCAAGTGTAGGGCTTCATCAAATATAGTAGAAGAATTTTTAAACCTTGAGGAAGTTGAGTCCATGTAAGCTCACCTGAGTCCCCTGAGTCTGGGTCTTTCCATTCAAAAGCAAAAAATGTCTTGCCTGGTAGGGCTGAGTTGGAGACAAAAAAAATAAAATGTGTCCTTAAGGTCCAGGACCATATACCAAACCCTGTCAGGGGGAGGGGAACTCAACAGGTTATATGTGTTGGGTGTGGTAGGGTGTAAGTCCATGACCTGTTTGTTAACTTCCCTCAAGTCCTGTAGGGGTCAATAGTCATTGCATCCAGGCTTCTGAATTGGCAGCAATAGAGTATTCCAGGCAGAATAGCCCCTTCTGAGAACCCCTAGATCAAGGAACCTCTGTTTGTGAGGGTGGATCCTCACGGGTTATCTTAGACATTGGATATTGTTACACCGTGATTGGGGTAGCCTGAGGCTTCAGCTCTATCAGAACTGGAGCTGTTTCTCTGCTTTTCCTAGGCCATCTGTTTCAGCCCATGCCTGGGGAATCTCTGTAGCCACCAGTCAATGTCTTTTTCTGGACTTACCACCTTTTCAGAAAGGCGGCATTCATCTTCCAGTTGAATTGTCAGTACATGAATGGGATCTCCTTTATTGTCTGTCAAATGTGGGCCATCTGGTCTAAAATGGATATGGGCTCCTATCTTAGTTAGAATATCTCGCCCTAACAGCGGGTATGGGCATTCAGGGAGAACTAAGAATGAGTGGTATACCCGGTCCACTCCAACGTCCACCATTCTTCGGGTAGTCCATGAGTATTGTTTACATCCAGTGGCTCCTTGGACCGATGATTTCTTCTTTTTTAGCTTCAAAATCTTGTAACAGAACAGAATGCTGGAAGCCAGTGTCCACCAAGAAGTCGACTGACTTCCCGTCCATCTTAAGGGTTACCCTGGGCTCTGGGTAAGGGGTCAAACTCTTTACCCCCCTAATCACTGTCATCATCCAGGGTTAGGACCTGTGTCTCCAGGGCTTGGGCATTCGGTTTTTCTGGCTTTTTCGTCCTTTTAGGACAATCCTTGATCCAATGTCCTTTCTCCTTGCAATATGCACACTGATCCTTAGACAGAGGGCCTCCTGGAGTCTGGAGGGTCTTAATCTTGACAGCAAGGATTTTGTCAAGGTGAAGGGTGCCCTCGTGTGGCCATTCAACCTGAAAAGTAGGCCACTCTGAGGAACAGAAAGTTTGCCATTTTCCCTTTTTAACTTCAACTGAAATGTTATGTGCCCTATATCTCACCTCTGAGAAATGATCAAGGGTGAGGGATAAGGGTGTAGTCACAGTTTGTCCCATAATAAAGTCGTCTGTCAAGAAAGTCAAAGAGGAAACACAGATAGAGACAAAGAGAACGAGACAGACAATTAGACAAGGACGCCCTTGAGGGTGGTACCACAGAACTCTGATTGAAAGGCTGCCTGGCGGCAGCCATCTCTAACAGGAAATAGATGGGAGGAGGAGCGTCCCAATCCTAGCCTCCCAAACCGGAGCATCCTCCAGTTCCCAGTCAAGTGATAGTCTGATACGTCTGTCTATCACAATGAATGATCAGATGACTAAAAAAAGGTCTAGATAGGCGCCTAAACAGAAACAGATTGGTAAGACAGAAACAAGCAAAGCAAAACAGAAATTAGACTAACCTGTTTTGAGCTCAACCTCCGAACTCAGTCTGATGAGGGTTGGGGAAGGGGCACGCCCTTTCCTGGTCAAACGCACCAAAAATGTAAGGCCTGGGGTCTCACAGCTCAGGAGTTCAAGATTGCGCCCTTCCCAGAAATCCCCACAGACCACGACTCCATGCAAAAGCAAGAGTTTTTTGTTTGTTTGTTTGTTTGTTTTTTGTTTTTCCAATCGTGATACGGTCACCCCTCCAAAGACAGGAGACGACCCCAAGCATGCAAAGCACAGGATTTTTATACTTAAAAATCTGGCCACTTTTGCTCTATACATTGATTGGTCAGCAAGAATAGCATGAAGATAGTTTACAGCTAGTTGTTTGCAGTTTTTGGCCATTTGTGAGTTTTCTCAAAACAATTCACCCTGCCGTTATTTTTTAAAACCTATCTCAGAGCAGTTCATCCTGCCTTTTGAGAGCTACGTGGCTCTGGCTTTAATTCAAAGATGGGAATAGTCACAGCTGTTTTTTATTTTACAGTTGTTTGCATTCTCAGGTGGTCTCTCAGATGGAGATGAAGAGAGAGAGAGAAGGAGACAGCAGGACATGATAGCGGAAGAGAGAGAAGGGGGCACCCCAACAGAGAAGGGGGAGAGCGCAAGAAGGCAATAGCAAGAGGGCGAGAGGCCAAGAGAGAGACAAAGTGGGCAGGCAGATCCTTTTAAGGAGCAAAGTAACCACACCTGCCCTCCCTGGCAGTCAACACGTAATGACATCACAGGTTGCTAGGAAAGCCAGAAACAGGTGCCTAAATACTAAGAGTTGGCATAGGCCTTTAATCCCAGTACTCTGCCAGGCAGAAGCAGGCCAGTCTCTGTGAGTTCAAGGTCAGGCTGGTCTACAGATCTAGTCCAAGATAGCCAAGGCTAAAAGGAGAAACCCTCTCTCAAAATACCAAAATATTCATATGTATAATTAATATATTCTCACTAAATATAGTAATATAAACCAATATATTTAATAAATATGTTATATATTAATATATACATTTTGTTTTAATCATATGTATATGTTTCAATTTATGTTTTAATCATATAGATATATTATTGAAATAAAAAATCTGAGCCAGGCTTTGTGGCACATATCTCTAATCCTGTCTCTCTAGGAGACACAAGCATGCTGCTGTGTAAGTTCAGTGTCACCCTGGTCTACAAAGCAAGTCCAGGACATGCATGGCTAGAGAGAAACATTGTCTAAAAAAACAGGCTAGATGTGTGGCTAGATATATCTGAAATCACATAGTGTGACAAGGCTATAAGAAAGTCTTACGAGGCATGGTGACACACATCCATAGTCCCAGCACTTGAGAGGCAGATGAAGGTAGGTCTCTGTGAGTTCAAGGTCAGCCTGGTTTACAAAGAGAGTCCTGGATTGGCAATGATGCACTGAGATACCATGTCGCAAAAATAAAACATTAAATTAAATTAAAAAAATCAAAGCCTGGATTGTTGGCAAATGCCTCTAATACTAGCACTATGACTGGCAGAAGGAAATGGATCTGTGTTAGTTTAAGGCCTGCCTGGTCTAGAAAGTATGACAGGTCAGTCAAGGCTATACAGAAAATCTCTTTCTCAAAAAACAATATCCTGGGATGTAAACAAAAAAACCTTCTAGTATCTGAAGGTTGTTTCTTTTTTTTAACTTTTAAAAAATTTATGTTTTTGTAAATTACAGTTTATTCACATTGTATCCATGCTGTGGCTCCATCCTTCATCCCCTCCTTTATTCAACCTCCTAACTTCCTCCTATTTCTGTCCTAAAGTCCACTGATATGGGAGGTCCTCCTCCACTTTCATCTGACCCTAGCCTATGAGATCTCATCAGAACTGGCTGCATTGTCCTCTACTGTGGCCTGCTCCCCCATCAAGGGGAGGTGACCAAAGAGCCAGACACTGAGTTCATATCAAAGACAGTTCCTGTTCCCATTACTAGGAAACTCACTTGGAGACTGAGCTGCCATGGAATATATCTGGGCAGGAGTTGAAGAGGTTCAAGGTTATCTCCATGCATGGTCTTTGGTTGGAGTATCAGTCCCAATGCTCTCCTTGTGGAACTCCTGCCCCCTCAAAAGTCTTCCTTAGTCATCAGGGAAATACAAATCAAAATGAACCCAGGATATCACATTACACCTATCCGAACAGAAAAGATCGAAAACTCAAGTGACAACACATGCTGGAGAGGATGTGTGAAAAGGGGAACACTCCTCCATGTCTGGTCGTGATGTAAACTTTTACAACCACTTTGGAAATCAATGTGGTAATTTCTCAGAAAATTAGGAATAGTGCTACCTCCAGATCCAGCTATACCACTCCTAGGTATATATCCAAAATTTGATCAAGTGTACAACAAGGACATTTGCTGGGCCATGTTTGTAGCTGCTTTATTTGTAATAGCCAGAAGCTGGAAACAACCCAGGTCCCACTCCATTGAGGAATGGATATAGGAATTGTGGTACTTTTACTCATGGGAATACTACTAAGCATTTAAAAATAAGGAAATCATGAAACTGGCAGGCAAAAGGTGGGATCTAGAAAAGGTCATCCTGAGTGAGGTATCCCAAAAGCAGAAAGACACACAGGGCATTTACTCACTCATAAGTGGGTATTAGACATATAATACAGGATAAACATACTAAAATCTGTACTCCCTAAGAATCTACTAAAAATTTTTTTTAATCTGTTTTTCATCATAGCCTTGGAGGAAGTAAATTATTTACCATGTTCACTTATAACGTAAAGGAGGAAGTCACCAATTGTGGTTGTGTTCTATATTTTGAAACATTGGAGTAGGTATTGAAGTTTGATGTATGTGTATCAAATCCAATCACAGAAGTTTATTAGGTAAATCTGTTATTCTTTCTGTGGCTGCTGTTGATCTAATGCATTTCCACTTGCTGATAGGTATTTTTCTGCTGAAAAGTATAGAATGGGATTCCCATCATCTATGTGATCCATTGCTTATTTATACCATGTGGTATGTGATCATGCTTTTCAATGAAGGGCCTCTGAGAAAGCATGGTGCTTTTGTTTTTCATTTTCACAAATTCCTTTAAGATGTTTGTTTTCAAGCCTGATTTGGATGTCAGTAATTAGGCAAAGCTGCATTTGAAGTCTTGATTCTCATGTCAGCTTTCTGAGTACACGTCCAAGGGTGGAAGATGTTCCCCCAATGTGTTCTATTTTTACCAACATTAATGTTAAAATGCTTAATAGTGTATATGTATGTATGTATATATGCATAAATATATATGAATATATATATACACACATATATATGTTATTTGAAGTTCCATTCTTCTTATGTTCCCATTAGTTACTACATGACACATAATGTTGAAGTACTGCCTTCTGAGAGAATTATCTAGAGGTGCTGAATAATGTAACAGCAATGATATTTATTTCAAAACAGCATGTTGTGTGTGTATGTGTAATCTGACTATGGGTTCTTAGGCCATGACAAATGTATGAAGACTTGGTGACAGCTTTGTGGGGTTTATTTTAGTCATTGTTATATGTTCAAAGTCATGTTGCCAGTTTTGCTTACCACAGACATTCCCCACTGAGTTCATTGATACTCAAATAAACTTAATTGAAATATTACATCAGTAAAACATTGTCTTCTATCCAGATTATAAACCTATTGTCCTATAAGGATGGAAGAACATGAAATAATAATAATAATAATAATAATAATAAATGCTATGTACAAATTAAAATGATATAATGCTGTCATTTTTTTTGGAATGTGTTAGTTCATTCTTAGGAGTAAAGACTTATTCATAAAACTGTCTCAGATCTACAAGTGAATGTCAGAGAGTTGTCTCAGTGGGAATACTTGGTTGTTTCTAAGCCTGATGATTTGAGCTCAATTTCTGGGTAGCCAATATTACTCCTATAGAATTTTTCTAATATTTCTATACTTGGGCCTTTGTATGTACAAATTCACACACCAGCACATACATAAATCATTTTTAAACCTAAATAAGGGCCAGTTCTTTCACTGGTCAAAAGACTCTTTGGGTTTCATGTTGAAAACTCATATATGGGATGTAAACAGATAGTAAACAGCAATAAGTTGTCCTCTCATGGCACATACATACTCAAACATTTTTCAATGGATGAAATTAAAGCAAAGGAGAAAACCCACTTACTGACAACATCAGAAATGATTTTGCAATTGTAAATAAATGTAGAATTTGAAGACTTATTACTGTTCATTAAAAGAAAAAAAATGTTACCTGTGTACATCTTATTTTATCCATTCATTCCTTGATTCAAGAATAAGTCATTAAAAATATCTTAGCTTTGCTCAGAGATGCATCCCTGTCATCGTAGACCTGGGAGTCCATGGAAACCTAATCTTTCTGAGATTATGGTCAGCTTGGTCCACACAATTAGCTCTCTTTTGTGTTTGTTCGTTCATTTATTTGTTTGTTTTTTAGACAAAATTTCCTTGTGTAGTCTTGGCTGTCCTAGATCTACTTTGTAGACCTGGCTGGCCTCAAATTCAAGTCTCTTCTTCCCTGAGTGCTGGGATTACAGGTGTGTGCCACCATGCCCAGCTCCAAAACTGAGTTCTAAAACAGGCATGGCTATGTAGAAATATCATGTATTTAAATGATCCCCCAAAATGTACTCTGTATCTCAAATTATAGGGTTTTTTTCCCCTCAGGGATAGTGTCCACAGAGCTGGGTCCTGGTACTGTTCCTGGTCCTGGTCCTGGTCCTGGTCCTCAGAGCCTAGCTCTTGGCCCAGCTGTGGCCCCAAAATTCTGCTGTCAAGCACTGGCCCTGTTGGGCTTTTTTTTTCTGGGGCTCAATCTATCCCAGTAGACCCCCTGCGCACCAACTACACACCTGGCAGCATCTTCTATAGATGGATGCACATGCCCAACTCGCAGGAAACTCTCAACAAAAACAGGCTCCATACCCCTTGGCTAAGCCACCCACTGTGGGCCGATGGGGAGGCCCCATCTCTGAATACATCACTTAAGTTGAGTAAGCAACACGTTTTAAATAATAATAATATGAAACCAACAACAATAACACAAGAGTGAAAAACAGCAATTTAAAAATATACAAAATTAAGGGAATCTTTTCTCTAAGGGGAGAAGGCGCTGGATGCAGCTCAGCCGGCAATTGTACGAACTATATGTCTACCTCGGGCAGCGGGGACAGGGGAATGGGTGCCCCCAAGTGCACTACAATGGAGAGAAACAGTAGCTCATCCGCCAAGTCCACAAGGGCCTGTGTGTCCTCTGATGCTAAAGCCAAAGGTTGCACTGGTCCAGCTTCTGGCAAGACTGGGGATCCTGCAGCCATGGGATCCAGGATCTCAGCATCCTCTTTGGGCTTAGCATCTGCCTCCAAAACCAGGCTCCGTTTCTCCTGTACCACCAAGGTGTCTTGCATGGACAGCTCTGCAGTTGAGGCCCCAAGTAGCCCCGGATCTGGGCAAAGAAAGGGGTGAGCCGTCATCTGGGATAAGGGAGCAGCCTGAAGGCACGCAGAATGGGGTGAGCTAACCCAAGATGGCCTCTCCATGCCAGGGAAGGCACAGTCCCCTCTCCTACCCGCAGGACAGTCGATTTGACAGTCTTCCTCCTCTGCTTCCTTGGCCAGAGCTTCAGGACACTTCCCCTGTGGGACACGGGGTTGGAATCAGCTGCTACCTCACTAGGCGCCTCCCTCGGGTCCTCATCCTCCTCCTAATTCTCCTCCTCCTTCTCAGGCTTAAGCTTATCTAGGGCTTATCCATTGCCCGGAGGATCTCCCCAGATTGGCAGTCCGACTCTGCAGTGGGCACATGGATCCTTGCATAGTCCAGCAGCCATCTCACGATGGCCAGGTCCGGGGGCCCAGAGAAATCCTGGGGGAATTTCTGCAGCCACTGGGACAAGAACGAGAAGATGGCACTGTGGGTGAGAGCAGGGCAAAGGGACACTGTGTCGGGAGTCTGGCCTCTCTTTGGAACTGCGGGGGGGCATTGGTATCCCCCAGGGCCTTTCCTTTTTTGTCTCTCCCTCTGCTGCTCAAAACCTAGGAGCCCAGTGGGAAACCTCTATCCTCTACCAGCAGGTTAGGTCGTGAGGACAGTCCCTAGGTAGAGAACCCCAAAGGTGAGGCTCCTGGCCAAAATTGGCCCTCCACCCTGGCCTTAAACGCCCCTTCCTGCTCACCTCCCCCTCCACCCCAAGCCTACTCATGTCTTTGTCTGCTTTTCCGCCTGAAGGATCTATACCTGTGACAGTTCATGGGGGTGATACCCCTACTGCCCCATGTCCCCAAGCCACCCAGACATCTAGAAGGAACTATTAGAATCTTCCCAGGGATGGGTGTGGGGGTGCTAGGGGCTCCATCCATAACAAACAGTGCAAATGGGGTCCAGAATCCTTTACACAAACGGGGAAAGGTCGCTCAGGGCATGAGAAATGGTGGTGTGTGAGATTCCCTGGGGAAGGTGAATGGCACCTGTGAGAGCCCCACCCTGCCACAATCACCCATATTTGGCCATGTCACTTTAAGGGGTCTGGCCTGGGACTCAGGCTGCTGGGACTCACATGTCCGGTTCTGTGAGGGCACAGGGCACTGGCCCTGGGAAACAGCAGGAGAAGATCTGAGAGCTGGCTAGATCCCTGGTGGAACCACTCTCCTGCCTTTTCAGCATCAGGTCCAGAACCAACCAGATGGTGGCAATCTTTGGATAAAGGGCCAGAAGGTGGGCAAATAGGGAATCATCTGCTTCACATAGTCCATGTGATCATTGCTGAGCATGAGGATGCCATGAAGGAAGGCTCACTACCTTTCGCTATGAGGAAGGACCAGGGCAGGAGGGAGGCTTTAAGTGTGCAAACCCCGAGGGGCACCAATGACCAATTTCCCTACACCTAAGCGGGAAGCAGGCATGAAAAGCGTTCCTCAGTGTCCCAACAGGAACACTCTTCCAGGCTGCGATCGCGGTGGATGGGGGGTGGGGTGGACCAGAAAGCTTCCCTGCTGCAGGACGGCCCTGGTTACCTTGGTCTCCCAGTGGGGAACAGGCCAGAAATGTGTCAGGGAGCGCACCACATGTCTCCAGCAGCGGCACAGGCGACCACCGCTGTCTTCTCTGAGACCTGAGCCCGTGGAGGTCTGGAAGCAGAAGAGACTCATCTCTCCAGCTCCTCTGGACCGGCTGGTCTGTCCAGGCTGCTGTTGCTGCTGCTGGCCTCCCGTTACCTGGCAACCAGGGTTCCGAGTTCCATCCAGAACCGGTCTGAGGAAGCATGGTCACTTCCTGGAGTCACCCTGCCAGAGCCTCCAGTTCATGGGTTCTCCCTGGAGGCCACCAGCCCTGCAGGCTCTGCTGATTAAACAAACCATCAACAGTTCCAGAGAGAAATGATGGAGAAGTTGCCTCCCGTCACCACTAGAGGGCATAGAGTCACATGAGAGGGTGCAAGGATGAAAAAAACAGCAGCAGCAGAGAGGGATGGCTACCATCCTTCTTTAATCTTTTTATTATTATTATTATTATTATCATCATCATCATCATCATCATCATCATCATCATCATCATCATTCCATTCTTCTTCCCTAGTATACTGAAAACAAATTCACCTTCTTTCATTTCACCTACTGAACTAAAATGTTCTCACCTCTCAGCCTTTGAATATGTATATTCTTTATCTTTTCTGGGGTGTTAGGTACCTCTTGCTTTCCTTTAGGTTTCATAGTGGAATTCATAGTGATGTATACATTTCTATGCATGGTCTATGGGTTTGTTTATGGTGGATTACCCCACAAGATTGTAAGCTTATAGAGAAAGTGGTGTTTACATCAATCATTTTTGTGTGTTCAGGACTTAGCAGAATATTGGGTACCTAATTCACAATAACTATCTGTGGAAGGACAAATAACCTTTTAAAAAGTAAATTCCTTTAACAAAGTCTTCATAATCTGATAGTAAAACAGAATTCTCACCTAAAGGATGGGAGCATGTAGCATTTTATTTGTTAATGACAGCCATTATGCCATCTGTAAAAAACTTTTCCTGGAGTCTTTTCGTCTTGTTCTGTTACTGCTGTTACTAGGACAGCCTACTCTATGCCTGTTGCCTTCTCTGTGTTCTCTTTAATTTATCCCATAACAAGTTACTTCCTTTAAGCTTTAGTGAGATTGAGCATCTGGCTTCATTATATCTAAAGATTATCTGTTTCTGCCTGTTTTGTACAGAAGGCAGGAATACAACTCAGAGGTAGAACATTTGCTTCACATATAGGAGGTAAGGAAGGAGGAGGAAGGGGAGGAGAAAAAAAAGAACAGGAGAATCGAAACATTGCTTTTCTTTATGCAGATGTACTTCTTTCAATACAGTCTTCTTGTCTCTGCATTCCAAATAAGGTAGAAATTCCAGATACAGCAACAGTGATACTTATTTGGTGTTAGTTTTTAACCTGGTCCTTCTCCTGACATTTACCTGCTTTATATGTATTTGGTTTTATGTATATGTTCATTTTCTGGGATGAATCAAGTTTTTCATTAGGTTTTATGAGAAGTCATATTCTCAGAAAGTGTCCTGAGCTTTGAATCCTACCATACTTATCCCTAGGAGCCCATATCTGCAAAGGTGATTATGTCCTCTCTGTACATCATTTGATGTTATGACTTCAGGATTCATCTTGAACCTTGTTTTCAAGAGAATGTTGTAAACAAGCCTTAAGCTTAGCAGGCATTTTGTGCCTCATGAAAAAAAATTTCATCATAAAATGTCCTGTCTGAAAAGAGCATCTGAGATCATTGTACAATGCACTCAGTTATTTTCATTTTAGTCATTAACATTATTAGTACTATTTAATGTTTTTCATTACTTTGTTAGAGACACAAATATGAGACCCTGGTGTAAGGGACTGTGTACACACTGTTAACTAAGAAAATAAAACCACACATTCAATACAAGTAAAACCTCCAAATATTGATAAGAATTAGGTTTAGATTTAGTGCCCAAAAATAATTCAGTTGAAATGTGGGAATGACATTGAAACACCATTATTCAGCAAACGTTTAGAGTATATATGTAAATATGATGAAAGGAATGTACACATAAACACAACTTAAAAATTCTTGGCACATGGTATATACTCACTCATATAGACATATAATATAGGATAAACCTACTAAAATCTGTACATCTAAAGAAACTAATCAAGAGGGAGGATCCTGACTAAAACGCTCAATCCCTATCCTGTAAGGCAAAGAGGATGGACATCAGAAGAAGAAGAAAACAGGAAACAAGTTCGGAACCTGCCACAGAGGCTCTCTAAAAGGCTCTGCCCTGCAGACTATCAAAGCAGATGCTGAGACTTATGGCCAAGTGTTGGGCAGAGTACCTGTAATCTTATGAAAGAAGTGGGAAATAGTCAGATCTGGAGAGGACAGAAACTCCACAAGGAGAGCAACAGAATGAGAAAATTTGAACACCAGGGTCTTTCCAGAGACTCATACTCCAACCAAGTACCATGCATGGAGATAACCTAGAACCCCTGCATAGATGTAGCCCATGACAGTTAGTGTCCAAGTGGGTTACATAGTAATGGGAAGAGGGACTGCCTGTAACATAAACTGATTGGCCTGCTCTTTGATCTCAGGCCACAGAGGAAGACAATGCAGCCACTCCTCATGAGACCTAACAGACTAAGATCAGAAGGAAGGAAAGGGAGACCTCCCCTATCAGTGGACTTGGGGAGGATCATTCATGAAGAAAGGGAAAAGTAGGTGGGGTTAGGAGGGGAGGAAGGAGGGGCTTATGGGGGGGATACAAAGTGAATAAAGTGTAATTAATAAAAGTTTAAAAAATTAAAAAAATATTTAACACAAATAATTAAATAAATAATGATAAAAAAATTCTTGGGCACACATACAAAAAGTGGGACTTCATTAAGATTTTTTTTTCTTTTCGTTTTCTTGACAGGAAAAGTTTGAACATGTTTCTCCCCTGTCCTCCTTTTTATTCTCCTCCCTCCCCTTCCCTTCCCTGCCTTCCTTGCTCAGTGTGAATTTACAAACATTGCACTTGAATGGATGCAGTTCTTCAAAAGCATTGCCAAAAGGACCCCTGCAGCCTCACTTCTAAACCTTGAACCTCAAATGCATTCTAGCTATTTTTTTTTCTTGCATTGGTGATTAATTAAAGCAACTCATTTTCTGGGGGGTAGGGGTAGATACCCAGACATGGTGAATTCCTCATCTACTCCTCCCCATTCCCCATGCTTATGACTTTTAGCACTTTGGGGAGCACATTGACAGAGGTTTCCCACCCATTCAAACCACAATCATACATGTGCTTTCTAAGATTTTCTAATAAAATTCTTTTAGTTGCCAGTATGAGACCTTAACTAAAAAAGAATTGTTTTCATTCTCAGGTGACAATCTCATAAGTACAGCCATGATAATAAGTGACATATCAAGATGCTCAGGTGGGTATTCTGTGTACAGTGCCAGTACACAGGCTCAGACCCAGGAACTCAGTGGAGCCAAGCCTTCCCTATTTGAGTTCAGTTCACTTCCTTGTTGAAGCCACATATGGCTAAAAAAAAAGAAGTTTGTGGGATTGGGAGTGTACCTCACTTGATACGAGGTGGAGCAGAAGGATCAGAAATTCAAGGTCATCTTATAGCTGGTTAGTTTAAGGCCGGGCTGGGCTACAGGGGACCCTAACCAAATAATAATAATAGTAATAACTACAATACCTTTCAACTAAGAGCATTATTTGGTGGTCATTGTTCCAAGCTAGAGCTAACCTCAGGTCACCGAACTTCCTCATAGAGATAGCAAGGAGGCAACAAGGTCAAGCCCAGAAAGACTATCTGCACACAGACCCCTCTCCAACCGAGCCTTCCTTGCCAAATATGTGGAAATATGTGTTTCCACTGATGACCAGAGGTGCCCCAGCTTGTAGTGTTGGGAGCATGGGGAAGGCAAAGTCACAATGGAGCACAGCTGTTTGATCACCAGCCCACTGAGACCATCACAAGCAAACAAAATCACAAAAGTACAACAAAGGAAAAAAAATGTACTGGGTATAATGCGCTCGAAGAGAATGGAAGAAAAAATACCAAAAACTCAGAACAGTGGCCTGTCTCTCTATGGGCCCTCTATCCTATTCCATTAGTGGTGACCTACCCCCAAATCAGGCTCCATCCAACTACACCCGAGTTTGGAATGATGACCTGCATTCAGCCAGACCAGAGAATGGAGCAGCAACATATTTGTTGATCTCTGTCTACCAAACCAGAGCCCAAAGCACCAGCCAAACTCTGCCAGACCAGAGACCACAGCAGCAGCAAATTTCTGCCAGATCAGAGGCCAGAGCAGGGGACACACTCTGCCAGACCCGAGGCCAGAGTAGTGGATAAGATCTGCCAGACCAGAAACCAGAGAACATTGGCAGAGGTGCCAATCCTGGGCTCCACATACTGTATCAATCCCTTGCCACATTCTTGCCACTCTCACTGGAGACTGTGAAGCATGGCTCAAGCCTCCTGAAATGGGAAAAAAAATCAGGTCTAGGGGGATAGAAGGATTTTGTCGCATGTCCTCAGTCAGTCCCAGAGACAAAAAATGACAGCGAGAGTCAAAACAGTTAAACAAGACACAGACTAGATCCCATTGCTTGTGCAGCAGAAAAATACACAGAGCCAGACAGCAGATCCCACCACTCCTGCAGTGGAAAAGGAAAGTAGGATATCAGTGAATCTCTGCTGCAGGAGCTACCTGCATTATCCTTGTCCAAAGATCCAGAGATCAAAGAAAACTCGGTGCTCAACTCCCTTTACAGATGTGCCCTTTTGGGGGGGATCTGGAAAGTCTTCCAGACCCCCTGTGGCCCACAGCTGTCCAGAGCATCAGCTCTAACCTTTCTGACGACACATATTACACCTTTTGCCTTGAGTCCCAAAAAAACAAACTAGAGAAACACCGAGAAAGACACAGACAGATACAGACAGAGTGCTCATTTACTGGCTGTTGTTCAGCTCCATGTGCCTGGGGTGCTTGGGAGACTTGGGGATCCAATATAAGAACCCATATGTTATGGCCAGATCTTAGGGTGACCAAAGATCATCAGGAGCCAGACCACATATGCAAGAGCAAAGAGTTTTATTTGGGCTTATGCTGGGTCTCTCCATTTTTACAAACACAGTGGATCAGAGAGAGCCCTGAGCAGGTGCATGGCAGGGTTTTGATTGGGGTTTTAGGAAGGACCAGGAAGTTCTGGTTTAATAGTTACAGGATTGGTTGACATTCAGCAAGGGCAAGCTTTTTACAAAGTGATTGGCTAGCTAACATAACTAACATTGAGGGAGCTATCTCTATGCCTCAGGAATGTTGGGTATTTTCTTTGTCACTGAAGGTTCTACTACAAAGTTGGTAGACTGCTCAGCACAAATGCCCCACTTTGAGATAAGATACCTTCCCATTCTTGTTATCCTCAGGCTGTTCCTTGGGTAAGGAATCTTACGACCTTGTATTTGGAATTGGTGACCCATGGTCCAATTCCTGGTGGCTTTATAATAGAGTCACAATTCTGGTGAAATTTAAGTGCCCTTTTTTAGGCCTAGTTCCTGGTGACCTTTGAAGATGTCTCTCCATTCTAAAAGATCCATTTGGATTTTGTGGGGGTTATAAATTATATGTCCTGTGTCAGAGAGCACTCAAATATTAAGCTGTGATATAGAAGAGTAGAACTGATGATGTAAAGGATTTACTACCGCTGAGAAACTAGTGGTACCAGTTAGAATTTAGCTGAGGGAAGACTGCCTATAAAACACTCCACAGATACGCAGTATGCTAACCAGACCTGTTAGAGATTAGGATCCCGGGATACACATGTTTGCTCACCAGGATTGTGTAGAAATGTGTCAGGGTTATGTCTTTTTAATTTGTAAATTCCCAATGTGTATTTATTAATTCATGAATGCAAATGAAAGCAGACAAGATTGGTGGGTGTACAATTTGGGTCAGGTATCTTGCTCCAGTAAATATTGAATTTCAAATTAAGGGACTGTCCTATGCCCATATGTACAATCCTCATTGACACAGTTCTGTCAGTTCAAATTTGAGACACAGGCTATGGGCTTAAGCTGTGTCTGTCAGGTTACAGGTCTCAGCAGCTAATATTGTACACAGGGATAACATCAAACAGTATCTTATTAATGGCTTTCCCTCTACAAGAGAATGGCCTGTGTTTTTCAAAGTCAGTATGCTATGTGTTTTTTTTTTCAACTCTGAGTTTAAGAGCACTGGCTGCTCTTCCAGAGGTCAGGAGTTCAATTCCCACCAACCACATGGTGGCTTACAACATCTATAATGAGATATGGTGCTCTTTTCTGGCATGCAAGTGTAGATGCATGCAGAACACTGTATCCACAATAAATAAATATATGAATAAATAAATAAATAAATAAGTCAGTTGTTGGTATTATTAAATTTTATTTTGTTGATGCATTACTGCTCTAGTCTCTTATTAGATAATATTCTTTGATAATCCAGTCATTAAGAATTTCATTCCTTTTCCCCTAGTGCTTTGATATTTGTTTTTGTTAAAGCAATGTCTCCTGTAGATCAGCCTTTCACATGCTATGTAGTTTACACTTTATTGGAACACTGAATGCTGCCCCTACTGCCTAGTGCCTAGAACATAGTCCTGCAGCTCTTTTTAGGTGGGCCCTGACTAGTGAGTGTGAAGTAAAATAGAACAGTGAATTAATGTCCCCTGAAGACCCTAAATTTTTAGAGGTGGGCAATTACAAATAAAGAGGGACCTGTGTAAGAATTGAGTTCACTAACCTACTTTGAAGCTGGTGTAGTCACAACACAGAAAGGGAGGGGGAGAAGGGAAGATGGTAATGAGTCATGTAATCAATTTTAGATGGTCAATAAAAGTGAAAACTGTACATTTGGGGGGAGTCATACACAAAGGGAATCAAGAATATGGATTAGTTGCTGAGCTTGTTTCTGGGAAGCAAATTTCTATAGTTGCATGAGTTCAAACAAAACAGAAGTTCTGGATAAACTGCTGTGGTAGTGACTAACAGGGATGTTTCCCCTCCCCACATTTGAAAATGCACAACCTGAGAAAAGAAGTTGTGAGTAATACTTGGTGTTCTCTAATACATATTCAAAGTCTCTGAAGAATATTGGACCATAAGGCCATTTTCAACTTTTAAAAATAATTTTAAGGTTATAATGAAATCATTTCAACCTTTTCATTCCTCTCTGCTCTTACGTCTCAAATGCTGGGATGAATCTTTAAGGAGGCTACTTAACAATCAAAGCAGACCTGGCTGTCAGGTTCTCCCAGCATCCCTCAATCTTTTCCTGTTACAAGGTATGGGTGTCATACACAGATCTCTACCTCAGAAGTTGAGCTGCCCTCCTCCCAGCTCTCATTCCTTATGTATTCCAACCATTTTGGTTACCTGGTCTTTTTCATTTATCATTTACCTTCCCACCCTTTTCATCTGGCTCTCTTCTCCTCTCACATGGCTCAAGTTCATGTCAATCCTAGACTGTCCCAGATGTTCCTGTGTCTGACTATGTTCTCTCATATATCTATAATAAACTTTCTATTCCAACATTCCTAGGTACAGCCATATCCTTTTTGTTTTATTTCTCATTTTCATTGAGCTCTCATTACCTACTCCTTTCTTTCAAATTCATGGCCATTTGTTTCTTTAATGGTTGTTACTATTTGGCTTTGACTAAAGTTTGGCTGAAGGACTTCCCAAATATGAGGTAGAGATGACTGCGTTGGACACTGATCATGTAATGGAATGTGCAACATAAATGACCTGTATCTTGGAAGATGAGCAGGTGCCCTGGGAAAGTAGAAGATTGTATTTTAAAACATTTCCAAGATGAGGATGTTGCAGGATATTTGATCCCAGTGTGATCCCATAGATTGTGAACAGTAAAAACCTGTGCTTTGTTTGGTATGGTTGAGCCCTAACACAAACCTTAATTCCAACAACTTTCTGTTTATTCTAAAGAGGTGATTATGGTATGGTTCCGTCAGCCCTGGAACATACCTTTAATTCAAAAGCTCTCTGTGCACAGGATTTAATAATGTTAACCCTAGATCAAGAGGCAAAGCAAGAAGCCAGCTGACAGGGATTAAAGAGTAAGTGGAACTTTCAGCTGAAATGTATTTAAGAAAGAGTGTAAAAGTGGAAGGAGTTTTAACATAGTAGATTTTGGGCTTTTTGAGCTTTGAGCTAGAAAGCCTTTGGCCTTGGGTTCCTTTGGCCTATCTCCCCTGATCTGTCATCTGAACTGGTGAGCTTTTGGGGCTTTTTACTCTTGGAGTTGAGGTGAGTAGGATGGTCAGATGGGTGCTTTCTCTGCCTCTCTTCACTGGAAGGTTTTAAAATAGAATAATTGGAATTTTCATTCTTTTATAACAACATTAGCATTCTGTGTGCCCATAGGGGTTAGGGCAAAGCTAGAATGCCTCTGCTATCAGCATCATTTGATCTTTGATCCACTGGTAGAGGAGCTACTACTGTCCTAAGACTCAGCTCTATTGTTCAAGCTAATGAGGGATTCTGGGTAGGCCTAGCAGTCAGGAGCAATAGTGAGAGGTAATTTATGGGTTTGTTTTGGGATTTTCCTCTGATATAGCTCTAAAGAGCTGTGAGTGAGACCAGAGGCCATGTCATGCTGAGTGTGGGGCCATTGTCCCCAGGCCAGGAATAGCAGGCTCCTGAGCTATCACAGCCTGATCTGCTTTGAATGAGATGGACTGTGGTTCAGGCTGTGGTTCTGTTGGTCTCCATGTGGTGATCTTGACAGAGACCCTTGGCCTCTGACCCTTCCTGAGTGTTGATTGTCCAGAGAAGTGAGGACTTTGCCGCCTGGGCAGTAGAAAATTGTGGTGCTTATAATATCACTATCTAGTGTACACACGCAAGCATAAGTTTTGCAGTGGACAGATTGGAAAACTGAAGGTCTCATTTCTAGAAATGATTAATGTTGTATTCCACATAGAGATTTGCATAACAAATTTTACAACTCGTTTTGAACCTGGAAGAAAAGAGGGGTGGTGGTCATCTTTCAGCAATACTTGATTACATTTTTTTAACCTTTCAACTACCACCAGTCACAATGGCATGATTTAGGGAAATTCAATTCCAGGGTACAAAAGGAATTTCTGAGATGCAGAATTTTGTCAGGTGTGCCTGGTTTTAAATAAGAGGATAGGAAAGATTCCACATATTGTGACATAAATCATGCAGAAGGAAACAGAAACTAAATTATTCTCCATCATTTTTTGTGTGTGAGTGTCTGCAAGGGCTGGGCTGTGCCTGAACCCACAAGGGGACATGAGGGACTGCAAGCCATAGCCCAGCTTATGATCACCTCCATTTTTTAAGAGACTTCTAAAGCAAAAGGACTCTCTGTAAAGGAGGTTAGTAGTAGCTGGAGGGTCAGGAAAATATAACTGTTTAGGTGTCACTTTGAGTTTGTCTTGTAGCAGTTGTGAAATCTGTGTTTATTTAATTTGTATTAATTAGAAAATCAAAGGTATCTCTGGTTCCATGCCAATTTTTCATGCTAGGAGTTACTTATGTCTTTTCATGTTAGCTTGGCTATATTTTAGGCTTATTTTTTGGGCTTTTTTTTTCTCACCCCCTTATTCTTTCACAAACACTGTACACATTCTTGATTATTGAAGTTTGTAGTAAGTACAAAAGTCACATCATGCCAGAAGATTATGAGATTCATGGCAATGGAATCATCCCTTATTTTTCTGTTTTCCTCTGTTTCTTACCAGGTGGCTTTTCTGATATGAGATAGAGATTTTGGATTGTTCTTTAGCAATCACATAAAGACAATTTGCACTTATATCTGTAGAAGACAGAAGAGATAACATGAAGGTGAGTGATACCAGTTGGCCAGTTTACTCCTTCTCTTTTCACATTTTTTTTGGTGATCTGTCATTTTCTTCAGAAGTTTCATGTGTCCAGTGGTCTCCATATTCTTTAGTTGGATGATTTTATTCTCCTGAAAAGATTAAATCAAAACCCTGCCCCATCCCTAATTCTGGGGTGAGGGTTGTAGCTTTTTAGGCATGTTATATCTTTTATAGAGCAAAATGTTTTTTTCGAAATAGAAAAAGTATAATATCTCAATTAAAGTTAAAAAAATCTTTGAAAGTTTCCAAATATACCTTAAAGTGTATTTATTTCTAGATAATAAAGGATATTCACTTTGATTTTCAGCCTGCCTTTTACAAGCAGCTTTTAAATAAAATCAGTGTAAATCCTGTGTGCCTGCCTCTGCCTCCCAGGTGGTATGAAAAGGCACGTGCCTCCCAAATGCTGGGATTAAGGCTATGAACCACCAACACCCTGTCATTGTAACTCCTGAATTTAGAAAACAACTAATTAATATAGAACTGCTTGTCTCTTCTGGGATTAAATGCATGGTCTATCACCATGCTGCTCAGATATGTTATAGTCACTCCAAATTATTCCAACTCAAAAAATTTATACCTTAGAATTTACTTAAAACTTTTTAAAGCTCTTAACTGTTTTTAATATGAAACAACAAAAGTATCTTTTTTATTTAAGAAAAAAAACTTCAGTCTTTATTAAGTTAGTTTGGAGTGAATGACCACACTGTCTGATGAAAAGTTACCTCTGCTTATTCAGGAGATCTCCACTATTAAAATCTAATCATTATCAATTTTGTTAGGATCCTCCTTTCTTTTCCTGTGGTAACATTTGGTTTTACCAGTGAAGACATAGTTCAGTAATTTCTCACTGTCTACTCCTTTTAGTTTTGTTTACTTCATTTTTTTTTCTAGAGTATTTAGGTGTGCTGTTAAGTTGCTACTAAGAGATCTTTCTGAGTATTTTTTCTGAATGTACTTAGTGGTATGAACTGTCTTCTGGTCAACAATTCCGTTGTGTACTATGACTTTTGATATCTTATGTATTCATTTCATCGACTTTTAGAAAGTCTTTAATTTCTTTATTTCAGTTTTGATCCAATTTTTATTTAATAGAGTGTTGTTCAATTTTTATGAGTTTGTAAGCTTTCTATTGTTTTTGTTATTGGTGATGTGCTGCTTTAAACCTTAGTGGTCTGATAGGATGCAGGAGGTTATTGAAAGTTTCTTATATCTTTTGAGACTTCCACAGTTCAAGTATATCATCAATTATGGAGAACAATATATGTGTTGCTGAGAAGAGAGAACAATCTTTTTGTTTGGGTGGATGTTCTGTAAACATCATTTGGGTAGTGTTTTGATGTCAGTTATCTGGACCATTTCTCTGTTCAGTTTGGTCAGGAGGACCTGTCCATTGGTGAGAGTGATATATTGAAGTCTTCTCCTATCGGTTTATGAGGGCCAGGATGTGATGCCAGCTGCAGAAGTGTTTCTTTTATAACTTGGGTGCTCTTAGGTTAGGGGCATTGATGTTAAGTATTGAAATGTTATATTGCTGGATGTTTTTTTAATATGTCATGTCTTTTGCCATCTTTTGATTAGTTGATTTTGAAGTCTGTTTTGTTAGATATTAAAATTGCTTTACAAGCTTGATATTCTAATTCATTTATTTGGAATATCTTTTCCAACCCTTTACCTTGAGATAATGTCTATCTTGATGTGAAGCTGTGTTTGATGTATTTAGAAGAAGGGTGGATTTTGTTTTATCATCCATTTTTGTGAGCCTGTGTCTTTTTATTGGTGAATTTGGGTCAATGGTATTAAGAGATATCAACAAACAGTGATTGTAAATCCTGGTATTTTGGTGGTGGTGGTGGTGGTGGTTTTAGCACCCTGTGTTGGGCTATATTTATAGATACATATTGTTTAAATTTGACCTTATAATGAATCATCTTATTTTTCTTCATTTGCTGATTGAAACTTTCTGGGCATGGTTAGTAATTTGTCTTGGCTTCTGTAGTTTTTTAGAGTCAGAAGCACTCTGTCTAAGCTGTTCAACTTCTAGCATTTTTACTGAGAATACAGGATTAATTCCAATAGATCTGCCTCTTTTTTTTTTTTGGTTGGTTTTTGTGGGTTATTTTTTGTTTTGTTTGGTTTGGTTTGGTTTGTCTGGTTGGTTAGTTTGGTTTGTTTTTGTTTTTGTTTTCATTTGCAGCTTTTTATATTCTTTCTTTGTTCTGCATGTTTTGTATTTTGATTATTCTGTGCTAAGAGGACTTTCTTTTCTGGTCCAGTCTCTTTGGTGTTTTTATGCTTCTTGTGCATTCATAGACATCTTCTTTAGGTTAAGAAATTTTTCTTGTATGATTTTGTTGAAAATATCTTCTGGAACTTTGATCTCATCCTTCTTCTTCTAATCTGATTATTAGTATGTTTTGTGTTATCATAATGTCCCAGAGTTCCTGGATGTTTCCTGAAAGTTTGTATGTAGACCAGGCTGGTTTTGAACTTAACAGCTCTAACTCAAGTCAAGTGTTGGGCTTAAATCTAGGCCAACATGCCTGGCATCAACATCACCATCATTGGCTGCTGAGCATGGAATATAGAGTTTTAGGTATTTATTTTCTTTTGTTTTGTATATGTAAGCATAGGTTATTGTGTTGATCTTCATCAACATCTTGCATTTGAAATTTGGCAGGGAGTATATTTAATTTCTTAGGATGCCCTTTATTTATGACACTAACACTATCTGAGCTTTCCAAGTCATTGAATTGTAGGTGTGTGACGCTCTTCTTACCAGTTGTATTTGTTTTATTTTAATTTTGTTTGTTTTATTCACATTTAATTTATTTTTAATTTAAATTGTTTTTTTTTATTTATTCTCTGACATGAACTTGAGTCTTTGATCACCTCCTCCTGGGTGGTGCAACCTTGCAAGGCCACAGAGGATGACCTTGATGAGGTCTGATGAGACCTGATAATCTAGAAGGGAAGGAATCCCTCCCCAATTAGGAGACTAGAGAAAGGGCATAGGAGCAGAAGAAGGAGGGTGGGTGGGACTGGCAGGAGATGAGGGAGGGGGCTATGGCAAGGATACAAAGCGAACACATTGTAATAAATAACTTAATTAAATTAAAAAAATAATTTATCCACTTAACATCCCAATTGTAATCTTCTCCCTTGACTCTTCCTTGTCTCACCCTCCATTTTTTTCCTCCTTATCCCATTTCCTATATCTCAGATACAGGGAACCCTCCTCTCCTACCATCTGAAACCAGCCTATCAAGTCTCACTAGGACTTCCTGCATCCTCTTCCTCTGTGGCATAGCAATGCCCCTCCACCACGGGGAAATGATCAAATAGCACACAACAGAGTCCATGTCAAAGCCAGCACCTTCTCCCCTTACTATGGATCAAACATGGAGACTGAGCTGCCTATCAGCTATATCTGAGCAGGGGTCTGTTTCCGCTTCATGAATGGTCTTTGGTGGGTCCATCAATCTCTGCAAGTCCCCATGGGCCCAGATTTGTTGTCCTTGTTGGTCTTCTTATGGAGGTCCTGCCAGCTCTGGGTCTTTCTACATTCTATCCTCTCACTCTTTCCTATGATTCCCTGTGCTCTACCCAAAGTTTGGCTGTGAATATTAGCATCTGTTTCGAACCCCTGCTGGGCGTCTTTTGGAGGATATGTATGTTAGGCTCTCATCCTCTTCCCTCTCCTCAGTCACTTCTGGTGTCGATTTTATATGCACTTTTGCATAAGAATTAAGCATCCTCCATAGGGTCCTCCTTTTTATTTAGCTCCTTTAGGTCTATAAATTGTAGTATGTTTATCCTATATTATGACCATTATCCATTTACAAATGAGTATATACCATGCATGTCTTTCTGGTTTTGGAATAACTCACTTAGGATGATCATTTCTAGTTCCATCTACTTGCCTGAAAATTTTATAGTTTCCTTTTTTTTTTAATACCCGAGGTGCATTCCATTGTGTAAATGTACCACAATTTCTGTAAAACAATGGTTTGGTTGAGAGACATATAGTTTGTTTCCCTATTATGGCTATTATGAATATAGATGTTATGAACACAGTTGAGCAAATATCTTTGTTGAATGGTGGAGCATCTTTTTGATATATGCCCAGAAATGGTATAGCTGGGTCTTGAAGTAACACTATTTCTAATTGTCTGAGAAAGTATCAGATTGATTTCTAAAGCGGTTGTATAAGTTTTCACTCCCACAGCAATGGAGGAGTGTTCCTTTCTTCACATTCTCACTAACTTGCTGTCACTTCAGGTTTTGACCTTAGCCATGATGGGTTTAAGATGGAATGTCATTTGCATTTCCATGATGACTACAGATATTGAGCATTTAATGTCCACCATTTGATATTCCTCTGTGGAGAAATCTTTGTATAGTTCTGTACCCCAGTTTTAAATTGGATTATTTGGATTATTGGAGTTTAATTTCTTTAGCTCTTTATATATATTGTTTATTAGCTCTTTCAGTTGTATGAAGGGTTGGTGAAGATCTTTTGTCAGTCGGTAGGCGGTCATTTTGTTCTATTGACAGAGTTCTTTGCTTCATAGAAGCTTTTTGTTTCATGAGATCCTATTCATTAATTCTTGATCTTAGAGCCAGTGTTCTTGGTGTTCTGTTGAGGAAGTTACCTTCTATGCGAATGAGATCGAGGATCTTTCCCACTTTTTTTTCTAACAGATTTAGTGTATCTGGTTTTATGTTGAGGTCTTTGAACAACTTGGACTGCAGTTTAGTGCAGGGTGATAAATATGGATCTATTTTCATTTTTCAACATGTAAACTTCAGGTTAGACCAGCACTGTTTGTTGAAGATGCTGTCCTTTTTCCATTGCATGGTTTTGGCTTCTTTGTCAAAAATCAAGTGGCCATAGGTGTGTGGGTTTATTTATGTGTCTTCACTTCAATTCCATTGATCCACTAATTGTTTTTATTATAGTACCATGCAGTTTTTATTACTATTGATTTATAATAGAGCTTGAGATGAAGAATGGTGATACCTCCTGAAGATCTCCTATTGTACAGGATTGTTTTAGCTATTCTGGCTTTTTTATTTTTCCATATGAAGCTGAGAATTGTTCTTTCAAGTTCTTTAATGAATTGTGTTGATATTTTGATGGGAATATCATTGAATCTGTAGATTGTTTTGTTACGATGGCAATTTTTACTATGTTGGTCCTACTGATCCATGAGCACGAGAGATATTTCTATCTTCTGGTTTCTTTTTCAATTTCTTTCTTCAGAGGCTTGAAGTTTTTGGTTTTGTTGTTGTTGTTGTTCATATAGGCTTTTTACTGGCTTGTTGAGGATAACACCAAAATACATTTTTTTTTACTGCCTATTGTGAAGGGTGTTATTTTCCTATTTTTTTTCAGTCCATTTGTCTTTGGCATCCAGGAGTGTATTTTTTTGAGGTTCCCTACAGTAGAATTTTGGGGGTCATTTTTGTATACTGTCATATCATCTGTGAATAGAGATACTTTGACTTCTTCCTTATCACTTTGTATCCCCTTAATCTCCTTTAGTTGTCTTATTGCCCTAGATAGGACTTTGAGTACTGTATTGAAGAGATTTGGAGAGAGTGTGTAGCCTTGTCTTTTCCCCAAGTCCAGTGGAATTGACTTAACAATCTTTTCATTTAGTTTGATGTTAGCTATATACTATTCTGTATATATTCTGTATATTTTCTGTATACTATCTTTACTCTTTAGATATGTGCCTTTGTCCCTGGTCTCTCCAAGACTTTAAACAAGAATAACTGTTGGATATTGTCAAATGCTTTTTCAGCATCTAACAAAATGGCTTTTTTCAATTTGTTTATACAGTGGATTACATTGATGGATTCCATATACTTAACCACCCTCGCATGCCTGGGATGAAGCCTACTTGGTCATGGTGGATGATACCTTTGATATGTTCTTGGATTTGGTTTGCAAGTATTTTATTGAGTATCTTTACCTCATTGTTCATAAAAGAGATTGGTCTGAAGTTCTCTTTCTTTTTGGGGATCTTTGAGGATTTATCAAGTTGACTGTGGTCTCACCAAAGGAATTTGGTCATGTTGCATCCATTTCTATTTTATGAAATAATTTGGAGAATATCAGTATTCACTCTTCTTTGAAGGTCTTGTAGAATTCTGCTCTGAAATCATCTGGCCCTTGGCTTTTTTTTTGGTTGGGAGTATTTTGATGGATGCCTCTATTGCCTTATTTACTATAAGACTATTTAATATCTTTACCTGATGTTGATTCAACTTTGCTAAGTGGATTTTAAATAGAATTGTATATTTCATTTAGATTTTCAAATTTTGGGGCATATAGGCTTTTGACATAAAAGGTAATGGTTCTTTGGATTTTCTCAGTGTCTATTATATCTTTTTCTTTCAGACTTTGTTGGTTTGGATAGTATCTTTCTACCATTTACTTAGTTTGGCTAAGAATTTGTCTGTGTTTTTTATTTTCTCAAAGAACTAGCTCTTGGTTTCGTTGATTCTTTGAATTATTATCTTTGTTTCTAATTTATTGATATCAGCCCTGAGTTTGGTTTTTCCTAGTGGTCTACTCTTGCTGGGTGTGTCTGCTTCTTTTTTCCTAGGTCTTTCAGGTATACCATTAAGTTGCTTGTATGAGATGTCTCCAATAGCTTATGATGGCCTTTGTTGCTATTCAAACTCCTCTTAGGACTGCTTTCATTGCATCGCATATGAAGTTGAGAACTCTTCTATCAAGGTCTGTAAAGTATTCTGTTGGTATTTTGATGGAAATTGCATTGAATCTGTAGATTGTTTTTGGTAAGATGTCCATTTTTACTATGTTAACTCTGCCAAGCCATGAGTATCAGATAGTTCCATATTCTGATATCTTCTTCTAATCTTTCTTCAGAGACTTGAAGTTTTTTCATACAAGTCTTTGACTTAATTGATTATGGTCACACCAAAGTACTTTATGTCCTTTGAGGCTATTGCGAAGGGTGTTGTTTCCCTAATTTCTTTCTCAGCCCTTTTATCTTTTGTATACAGGAGGGCTAAATTTTTTATGAATTAATTTTGTATCCAGCCACTTTACTGATGCTGTTTATCATCTGTAGAAGTTCCCTAGTAGAAGTTTTGGAGTTATTCAGGTATACTATCATATCATCTGCAAATAGTGATACTTTGACTTCTCCCTTTCCAATTTGTATTCTTTTGATCTCCTTTAATTGTCTTATTGCTCTAGTAAGGACTTCAAGAACTATGTTGAAGAGATATGGAGAGAGTGGACAGCCTTGCCTTGTCCCTGAGTTCAGTGGGACTGCTTTAATTTTCTCTCCATTTAGCTTGATGTTGGCTATAGGCTTGTTGTATATTGCCTTTACTATGTTTAGGTATGTGCCCTTTATCCCTGATCTCTCCAATACTTTAAACATGAATGGATGCTGGATTTTTTCAAATGCTTTTTCAGCAACTAAGGAGATTATCATGTGTTTATTTTTCTTTCAATTTGTTAATATGGTGGATCATATCAATGGATTTTTGTATATTGAACCACCCCTGCATACCTGCCATGAAGCCTGCTTGGTTGTAGTGGATGATATCTTTGATGTGTTCTTTTATTGGGTTTGCAAAGTATTTTGTTGAGTATTTTTGCATCAATGTTCATAAGGGAAATTGGCCTGAAATTGTTTTTTTATGCTGCGGTATCCAGGGCTGCTTGCTCCTGGATAACTGGGTTCTGGAGATGCCATTTTGCTCTGTCTTTTGTTGGTTGAGCTTTTATGCTGGCCTCTATCCATTTGGCTATCTTAGGTGTTGGGTGTTAGTTTCTGGTGGTTCCTAGAATCCTGTGCTGGGGAGAAGGAGAATCCCTTTGGCAGGAAGAAAATTTTTTCAAAGGAGGCTTCCTTAGCTTTTGGGGTACGGTCACTGAATGACAGGTGTTTTTCAGGAATTGTCACAGCTCACCTTAGGCATACAGACGTTAGTGGAAATTTTCCATGTTAGTCAAGGGGGCTCTCTTCTCACCCAGAGAAATCCTGGAGACAGCTGCCCTGATGCTGGGGTTCTTGCTGTAAATTTAGTGAGCTGAAGCTGTAATCTGGGTACCCCATGGTTTGGTCAGTTTAGTTAGGGATAACTGGTTGTCCCTTGGAGCAGTATCTGGGGGTTGTTCTCAGGGAACCCAGGCTTCTGTAGGTCTGATTTTGGAGCTCTGTGCCCCAGTACCCAGGTGGTAATCAGTGGTAGGTGAGCACCACTCTCATGTGTACAGCAGGAGGCTAGAGTCTGGAGCCTGTAGATAACCAGAAACTTTTCTGGAGCTAGGTGTCCTAAAGTAGGGCCAGATATTTCCCCCACCTTTGCGTTTTCTCCCAACAGAAAGATCCAGTCTGTACTGTTGGGGGGTGTAGAGTGCATAGGCACTTGCTTGCGAATGGTGGCTCCAAGCTGGTGACTGGACAGGAACCTGGAAAATTTTTCCGATAATATTCCCATATGTGGTCGTGGTAGTGGTGGTGGTAGTGGTGGTGGGAGGGTCAGCTGAGTGCTCTAAGCTGGGACCTGCTGTTTCCCTCCCTGTAGGGTTTTCTTTCTACAGGGAAACCCATCCTTTAGTTCCCTGGGGCACACAGTTCTGTCTGTGATGGAGAGTTGGTTACGTGGGTCTGGCGGCTGAAGTCCCACTCAGGGCTGGCTGCTGTGCACCTGCAAGTCTACAGGACCTTTTCCATGGATAGACTGGATGACATTCAGTCAGTCCCACTTGCTTCCTTCCCTGTGGGTTTTTCTTGAGAGTGGGACTCCCAGTCTCTTGTGCTCTGGGGCACACAGTTCAGCCTGGGAAGGTGATCAGGACACACTTCTTGGGTCTATTTTCTTGAAAACTTTATTCCTGCCAAAACAGCCCAGGAAATTTTCCAGGGATTAGCTGGGTGCTCTGAGGTTGAACCCAATTGTTTTTCTCATCATTGGGTTTCTTATCACCTGGTAAACACAGTCAATGTTGTTTAGGGACCAACTGTTCCAACTATTTGTCACTGTGCAGTCTCTGTTACCCCACTGATCAGTATGCAATCAGCCCTACCATCTGGAATCTGTTTTTAATTTTTACTGAATATGAGTATTTTGATTGAAGTCATGAATATGAACCTCTTGTGTGCCTGATCGTCACAGTAGTCCAAAGATGTGTTCAGAACTTATGAACTTATAGCAATTGATAATAGTGGGTCCCAGTTAAACACTGACATTTCAGACCAATTATTTGCAAGAGCAGCAAGAGCTCCTCACTGCTGAGCCATCTCTCCTGCCTTATGTTGCTTACATATATCATCATTTACATTGCTAATATTTTCATCTTTCTATTTTTAGCTATTTAAACATGCATTCCTTTTAGTAAGATCTTATTAAAGTTACAGTTTAAGCTAGGGCATTGTAGATTTCTGAAAATTGAATACACAACTGGAGTGAATGTATAATTCCTTGTAGAAGCTTCAGTAAACACCTCTCAGTTCTTTCCATGTTTTATGTTTGTTTTATTGATTTAAAGGGGTGACTCTGTCTTACTATATAGGTCTGGCTGTCCTAGAACTCTTTGTATAGATCATGCTGGCATCCAATTAAATAATATATACCTGTGTCTGCCTCCTGAGTGATGGAATTAAAGGCATGACAGAATATACCCAGCTTGTCCATCATTTTTTTTGTAGTTAGTAACTGTTCATATTTCTCTGATGTGTACTTAGTACTGTTCATCTGTTAATTTCTCTCTGTGTGTCTCTGTCTCTCTCTTTCTATTTTGCTCTCTTCTCTCTGTTTGTCTTTGTCCACATTAATTGCCATGAGTATTCCAAACCTCTATCCTATTCAGATATGGCACAGTTAAACTTTTTTATTCCGTTTTATTCTAAAATGACTTAGTGATAACATTCACACTTATTTTTTAATAGAAAAGTTTTAATCTTTATTTTAAACTATAGCCTATACATGATTTAAAAAGGAAAATATACAAAACAATGATCAAAGAATAATCATGTGTTCTATGCCTTTTCTTTTGTCTGGGAACTCAGAAATATGATGTTATCAGCTATGATTATTGTTGCTTGCCACTCACATTATTTTTATCCATCTATTCACTGTAGTACAATTTCCCCTCCACAAATATATGAGCCCCCATTTTCATATACTGGTATGCCACATCTCTGATCCCTGGTCAAAACATGATATCCAGTGCCATGTTGTCTTTTGACTGACACCACCCATCTGTTCACTGTCACCTGATAGCCACATCTCATTTGTTGCTAGATAAAATATGATGACTGTGTTTTTTCCTTCTACCTGTCTCATGACAGGGTCCTGACCTACTTGCCCAAGTAACTAAAGATGATTCATACATTACTCAAGAACCCAACTAATGTCTAATTCATATTCATGCCTTACAAACTAATGAAACACCTTTAACAAAGGTTTCCAAAGCATGCCTTTGGTTTTCCTTACAATCTAACCTTTAAGCTTTTTCTTCTCCTCTTGTTCACCTCATGCACAACACCCAACTCTCTAACACTAGCACTTCTGTGTCAGAAAATAAATGGAAGCAGCACTAGAATTATATGATTCTATTGCCAATGAAGTATAAATTAATATTGTTGCTACTCTTTCTGTTGTACAAATGCATGGCATATTTTAGGATTCAGTGACCTTCAATGATGTGCATGTGAAATTCAGCCAAGAAGAGTGGGCTTTGCTGGAACCATCACAGAAACAACTCTACAATGATGTGATGCTAGAGACCTGTAAAAACCTCACTGCTATAGGTAAGACAGCAAATTTTCTTTCACTTTTAAAATAAGGAGACAAGTCTTACTTTGTTATTTATCCTTTTCTATGATTCCAATTGAGAATGAGGAGGAATGAGGTGACTAAATCAGGCATGGTTCTAAGGGTCATAGAAGATAGTGATTTAAGTTTTGCTTTAATAATAATATGATATTTCCAGTCATATATATTTTCTGGTACTCTATTTTAGGATACAATTTGGAAGACCATACCATTGAAGAACATTTTCAAAGTTCTACAAGTAATAAAAGGTAACTTTATGTGCACACTGATATAGATATGAATCTTAAGAAATTTTAATGTGTCCTGGAAGTTTGGTTTTTTTTGTTTGTTTGTTTGTTGGCTGCTTTTTATTTTCTGTTTTTGAAATAGTTTTTTTATTCTGTGTAGCTGTGGCTTGACTTAGACTTGCTTGTTAGAACAATGTGATCTCAAAATCACACAGATCTGCCTGCTTCTGCCTCCACAAATGCTGGGATTAAAGGAATGTACCAGCACACCTGGCTGTGTCCAGGAGGTTTTAAAGAAAAGCAACAGTGTAAAAAGAGCACTGCTTTAAGTGTACTGATGATCATTAAAATCTCATAATTCCACGTACCTCAATGTCAGGTATCTGATTTGTGTTTGCAAGGTACTCCCCTAAGATAGAAGAAAATAAAATAATGTTGTAACAGAAAATACCATTGAAATCATATAGACATTACAGCTACTGAGTTAAACTGCCAATCTGTTTAGTCTCATTCTATCTACTCAGATATTGTAAGAGGTATACACATTGAATAGGTGATCAGTATGTTTCAAAACCTTCTAATGAGCAGATATTTCATAGTACAACCAGTGTTACACATATTCATGTAGTAACACTGTAAAGTTTAGTGAAAGGAGCAGCTTCTGAGAGTCAATAATAAAATTGTGGAGAAACCTTAATCCCTATATGACATGTCTATGATGAACAAAAAAAGAAAAAAAAAAAAAAAAAACGTGTTAATTCAATGTGGAAATCTTTTATTATTCTTGTAATTTAAATTGGTATATCATATGTCACAATGTTTATAAGACACATGAGCATAGAGATATTGAAAGAAGCAGTGTAACTATGTTTCTCCAAGAATAATTAATTTTGTAAAAGTCCCCACTTTGAGTAGATTTTCTGAATGTGATAAAAGGTAACAGTTAATTGGTTTTGCAACTTCACTGAGAATTCATTAGCAAAATCATACTGCTGAAAATACCTATGAATGCTAGAAATTTGGAACTTCTTCTGCTTGTCCTGGCTCACTTTGTAAATGAAGTGTCATTCATACCGTACAAAAATTTGTGAATGGGATTGCTTTGGTAAAACTCTGAATTCTTACAATACTCTTCATATACATGAGAAAACCTCTTATAGAAAAATGATGCTATTAAAGTGAACCACATAATAAATGCTCTTACCATCACAGAGATCTTCAAAAATACCCATAATGAAGGGGAATGCCATGAATGTAAATAAAATGATAAAAGTTTAAGATTTGATTATTCTTTTTATCATTAGACCAAATTATAAAATTGATTCACATAGATAAATATATTTATTAGTGTAATCAAATGACTGTGGTCAATATTTCACATGTGCCAATTATCTTTGCAGGCATGAAAGCAATTGTACTGGAGGGAAACCTTTTAAACGCACTCTATGTGGTAAATCCTTCCACCATACCACTGTTCTCATAAGCCATGAAAGAACACACACTGGAGAGAAGCCTTACAAATGTAATCAATGGGGTAAAGCCTTTACAAAAAACAGTCAGCTCATAAGGCATAAAAGAACACATACTGGAGAGAAACCTTATGAGTGTAACCAGTGTGGTAAAGCTTTTGCAAAAAACAGTCATCTCATAAGCTATGAAAGAACACACACTGGAGAGAAGCCTTACAAATGTAACCAGTGTGGCAAAGCCTTTGCAGAAAACAGTACTCTCTTAAGCCATAAAAGAACACACACTGGAGAGAAATCTTATAAATGTAACCAGTGTTGTAAAGCCTTTGCACAAAACAGTCATCTCATAAGCCATAAAAGAACACACAATGTAGAGAAACCTTATGAATGTAATGAGTGTGGTAAAGCCTTTGCACGCCACAATAATCTCATAAGCCATAAAAGAACACATACTGGAAAGCAACCTTATGAATATACCCAATATGATAAAGCCTTTGCACAGCTGTCTCCGGAAACATGAAAAACGCACAGTGGAGAGAAGCCTGGTGAGGATAATTAGTGTGATAAAACCTTTGCATATTACAGTCATCTCCTAAGACAACAACACATTTTGGAGGGAAACCATATGAATTAACTGTGTGGCAAAGCCTTTGCACATAACATCTCCTAATACATACAAGAAAACATACTGGAAAGAAGCTATCTGACTTTAACCAATGTGAAAAAACTTTTGCACTTCAGAATCATCCTCACAATCATGAAAGAAATCCTAATGGACAGTGGTTTTAACATGGTGAAACCATTCCATATTTGTATAATCTTCATCATCATGAAAGGATTCATACTGGAGAGAGCTTTTGAATGTGTTAAAATGGTGAAGCCTTGCACAAATCTAGAGTCATCATCATCATAAAAGTATCCTTACTGGAGAGGAATTCTTTGACTATAACCAATATGGAAAGGCCTTTGTGTTCTTTGGTCTACTGAGATCCAACAGAACTGAAAAACTAGCTCAATGGAAATGACTTCCCTTTTGTGAAGGGGAAGGGGAGAGGGAATAGGGGCAATAGGAATGGAGGGTAGTAATGGGGGAGAGAAGGGAGTGGGACTTCAATTGGAATTTAAAGCAAATAAAATTATTTTTAAAAAGAATACAATGAATGGTGAATATCAATTACATGCAAAAGTATTATAAAATGTGTTTAGGGAAGACTTATTGATAAATCTGATTCTCAATATTTACTGTTTTCCATTGCCTCACTTTAGACAAGAAAAGTTCAGTCCAGTGGATGAATATGTAGGGAATGGTGAACTAACACCAGCCAGGAAGTTCTCTGAGAGTAATATAATAGTGGTAACCTGTAGAAGTTTCTTTGTGTATACATATATATTGTTCCAGGGGTTCTATTGAAAACCATCACAACCCAGACTGAATTTTGAGATGTGAAGGAGGAGGCTTTCTCTTCCATGTATGACCCTGGTGCTGGCCTAGTTGTGTAACAATGTAAGGGTGAGTTTTCTGTGCCTGACTTCAACTGGGGAGTGTCTTTAGACATAGATGCTACTAGCCAAATTTGATAGATGGCTTTTGACACTGATCCCTGCTAACTCTCTCCTCCTTTTAAATATAGGATGATTAGGATCTATGCTCTTGTTCATATGATAGGAATGTGCTATCTAATGCAAATCAAGCATTCTTGAAGTACCTAGTTTTGAACGATTATATACACCTATCCATGGAGCATCCCAATCATTTCCCAAGGGGTATATAGCCTCTGTTTTCTGGAATTCAATTTGAACTTATTTCCTGAGGTGGTTCCTCTAGACAGAAGGAGAACCAAATTCTTTGAAATGCGTGTGATCAAATGTTTCAGACTTCATAGCATTTCATATTTCACATGTTTCTGGATGTGAGATGGTCAATTAAACATTGTCTTGTGTGTGGGACTCTGTAAAATGAGTTATACTTAGTGTTAATTTCACAGTAAGGTTGCAGGCAAGCTTCAGGGTATGGAGTCTTCTGACGTGAGCAGAGTGGCCTATGGAGAAGTAATAAGAGCACAAATATTATTTCCTTGTTTTAATAGCTGAGTAGTATTGTGATAAGACATGGGTGGATGGCAGAGGAGGGAAACTCACCTTTTGAGTGGGATAGAGGGAAGAGAAAGGATGTGACCAGTAGGAGTTGAGGGAGGGGCCTTCAGTCAGGATATATAATGAATAAACTGTGAAAAATTAAAAATAATTAATAAAAGAAAAACGAATTAGAAAAACAAAACCAGAGAGCAAAAATTTGAGTTCAGTCTGGGTAACTGCCCTTGCTCAAAAAAAAAAAAAAAGATATAAAGAAAGAAAAGATTAAGCATCTTACCATGGTCTTCCTTCTTGATTACCTTCCCTAGGTCTACAGATTTTAATATGAGCATCCTATATTATATGTCTAATATCCACTTATATGTGAGTATGTACCATGTGTGTCTTTTTGCTTCTGAGATACCTTACTCAGGATGATAATTTCTAGATCTCACCATTTGCCAGCAAATTTCATGATTTCTTTGTTTTTAATTGCTGAGTAGTATTCCATTGTGTAAATGTACCACAATTTCTTTATCCATTCCTCAACTGAGGGATATCTGGCTTGTTTCCAGCTTCTGGCTATTACAAGTAAAGCTGCTGTGAACATGGTTGAGCAAATATCCTAGTTGTATACTTGAGCATTTTTTGGATATATGCCTAGGCGTGGTATAGCTGGATCTTGAGGTATCACTATTCCTAATTGTCTGAGAAATAACAGGAGCCTATCACAGAGGTCCTCTGAAAGACTCTACCCAGCAGGGTATCAAAACATATGCTGAGATTCAGAGCTAAACTGCAGAGTGCAGGGAATGTTATGATAGAAGGGGAAGATAGAAATATCTGGATGGAACAGAAGCTCCACAAGGAGAACAACAGAATCAAAAGGTCTGGGCACAGGAGTCTTTTTGAGACTGATATGATAAACAAGGACCATGCACGGAGATAAATTAGAACCCTTACACAGAAATAGTCCAATGCGTCTCTGTATCCAAGAGGGTTCCCAATAATAGTACTAGGGACCATCTCTGACATGAACTCATGGGCTAGTTCTTGGATCAGCTCCACCTGAGTGGGGAACTATCCTTCCAGTCCACAGAGAAAGACAAAGAAGCCAGTCCTGATGAGACCTGATTGACTATAGTCAGATGGAAGGGGAGGAAGTCCTCCCCTATTACTGGACTGGGGGAGAGACATAGGAGAAGAGGGAGGGAGGGTGAGATTGAAAGGGGGTGGTGGAGGGGCTACAGCTGGGATACAGAGTGAATAAACTGTAATTATTAAAATAAAAAAGAAAAGAAAAATTAAAAAAAATGTTTAATAAAAGAAAGGAGAATCAAAGATGGTGGTACCAAGAGGACAGTTTCTGCAGAGCAGTAGAGCAGTGACTACACAGCAAGCAACAGACCAAACTCTGAGCCCTAAAACAACAGCAATTGTGTTTCCAAGTTAAGAACAAACCCCATGGAGTGGGAAGTAATCGCTTCTTTTCTCAGGCTACCCAGATAAACCATGGAAGATTTCCTGGGTCCCTGCAGGCAATAGGTCACCAGCCCAGAGCCACATGACTGTGCTCTGGCTCTGGTCACCATCCCAGACTGTACTGTGGGCCCCACAACACCAGAGATTGGGATTTCCAGGCTATAGAAAACCCCATGGAGTAGGAAGCAATCAGGACTGACCTCAGGTCACCCAGAAAATCCCTGAAAAAGGTCTGGGCTCTAGAAGGTGCTCAGGCCAGAGAGCTGCTTGTATGCCCAAATCACTGTCCCACACAGAACTGTGGGTACCAAAGCACCAGGGACCAGGTTTCCTGTTGGGAGGAAACCCCATGGTGAAAGAAACATCAAGTCCAACCTCAGGGCATCCAGTGGAATTCCCCCACACTCCCCCAACAAGTTCTCATGAAAAGTTTTTGGGTTCCTTCAGATGCCCAGTCAGCAGCATAGAGCCACTTACCTGCTCCTGTTTGTTCTACTCAACATCCTAGACTGAACTGTGGACCCGAAAACAGGACAGACTGGGTCACCCTGTTGGGAGGTAACCATAGGGTGGGGGAAACATCAGTTCCAAACTCAGGACAGCAGTTCAGGAAAAGTTTCTGGGTTCCCACTGGCTCCAGGATCTATCATCCTGCTGTATGCATGACTGCTGCACTTACCTGCTGCTGATTACCACTTGGGTACTGAGGCACAGAGCTCCAACCTCAGATCTACAGAAACCTGGGATCCACAGATCAACACTAGACAAAACAGTCCCAGCATGATTCTTAAATTTCTAGCAGGGTGGCAGTTCTACCCTAGCCTCGCCCTAACAACAGAGGAAACACTCTGTCTGTACACCCTCAGGGACACAGAGCTAAAGTCAGTTTCACTGTTATCTGCAGTCTGTGGCCTGGAACACAAAATGTGGACCTGAAACCATTCAAGAAAAAGACTGGCAGGCATGAAGGTGCAGGCTTGTAATTGGAGGACAAGAAGCTGAGGGAGGATGATGAGTTCCAGACCAACCTGGGCTTCATGTTTCCAACTGCTTGTCCCATCAAAACCCAGAGAACTGGACTGAAGATATAGATCAGTAGTTAAGACACATGCTGCTCTTGCAGAGGACTGCATTAGGCTCCCAGAATCTGTATCAGGTGGATCACAATGATGTCTAGCTCTTGAGCATCTCCTACCCTCTTCTGGCCCTTGCCAGGCATGTATACCCACATGCACACAGATAAATAAAATAAAGCTACTTAAAAACTGAGAATGACAGACAGAGAGATGGACAGGTGGACACAGCATGAGCTTGCCCTGCACTGGAGACTACTACTGTGCCTAAGAACCCTCACTGTGCCTGCCAAGCTGCTGTGCCCATCGACCTGCTGCAGTTCCTGCTAACCCTACTGCCAAGTCCATCAAATCTTCTGCCACTTTCTCTGTTCATCACTGCACAGTAGTTCACTGTTTTTTGTTTTTTTTTCTTTCTTGAGATGGGATCTCATATACCCTGGCTGCCCATAATCCTGGTCTGTAGCTGAGGGGGACCACAAGCCTGAATAGTCTTTTGAGCTTTTGCCATTCTGATGGGTGTAAGGTGAAATCTCAGGGTCATTTTGATTTGCATCTCTCTGATAACTAAGGGCATTGAGCATTTTTAAGTGTTTCTCTGAGATATTCCTCTACCGAAAATTCTATGTGTAGCTCTGTCCCCATTTTTGATTGGATTACTTTTGATTTAAAACATAGTTTTTGAACAATTTTTGAACCATGTTTCTTTGGAAGAAATAACAGATTTTCACAACAATATGTGTGTGTAATAGATATATGACAAAGATGATAGATAGACAGATAATAGATGTGAGATAGATGGTTATATAACTGTAATAATATGTGTGCAACAATAGGAGGGAGACTTGTATAAAACATCATGATAGGCTAGGGTCAAATAGAAGGGGAGTAGGATCTTGCCTATCAGTGGGCTAGGGGAGGGGCTTAGGCACAGAAGAGGGAAGGAGGATGTGAGCAGATGGAGATGAGGGAGGAGGCACAGCCACAGTACAATTTGAATAAATTGTAATAAATGATAATAATAAACAGTAATGTAAAAAAATCACCTTGAAATTTATATTCATCTCCAAAGATTATGAATACCTAATTCTTTTAAACTGTTAAAGGTCCATAGTGAAAATCAAAGAACAATAAGGCAAGAATTCTAGAAAAACCAGAGTGTGTAATCTTGACTGCTTAGAAGGACAGAAAGGCCCCAGGTGAGGCTTATTATTAACTACTATCAAGCATTATTAACTACTCATACAATGTCTTTGAGTCCTTTAAAAAATAAAGATTTGAAGTTGGGCATCTTGGTGCAAGCCTACAATTCCAGCATCTCAGGGAGACAGAGGCAGGTGGATCTTTTTGATTTCCAGGCCAGCCTGGTCTACAAAATGAGTCCAGGAGAGCCAAGCTATAAAGATCAAAGAAGGAAGAAGGAAGGAAGGGAAGGAAGAAAGGAAAGTAAAAAGTCAGACCACACTAGTACATGGAGCTGGTCTTTTTAAGTTTTAATAAAACGCATTCAAAGTTTTCCAAACATATGTTCATACCTATCACAATGAGATTTCTCACATGGGGGGGAGTGTTTAATCAGCTAACCTCAATTCTTATCATTACTTCTACCAATATTCTGCAATTTGGTTAGTAAAAACAACAATCAAATAAGGAAAGTTAGAGTTAAAAATGATTCTTTATGCCAAGCAGTGATGGCACACACCTTTAATCCCAGCAGTGTTCAGGAGGCAGAGACAGGCAGATCTCTGAGTTTGAGAACATTCTTGATTTACAGAGGAAGTTCCAGGACAGTCAGGGCTACATGGAGAAACCCTATCTTGGGAAAACAAACAAACAAACAACAACAACCAAAACCTGAAAAAAAATGTATAAATTCTCAAAAGAGTACATCATTCATTAGAGTAAACTTGCAGTTCATGATTTGCTATTCAATGATGGAGTTAAATACTCACAAGAAAAAATGGGAGGCCACAGGAAGGAGGAAGACTTTACAGTCTTCTCCTTATCTGTACAATGCATATAAGTAGATCATCTGTACATTCAATCACAAAGTTTTTCAATAACTGCTTCTCTCAATGGTGCCCTCAATTGGTTACACATAACACTGAAAAACATTCCTTCACTATCTATGTCCCTGGATCCTGATAACCCATCCTGTCACCTTGTACCTGTTTTGCCAGCATGTAACTGAAAACTCAGATTTATATTGCTTTAAACATATAATGTTGTTATTTATCGTGTTAAGAACAAAGAAAAACAAACCACAAAGCAGCTATCTAGACTTGCTATGGCAACCCTACTGTCTGTCATTAGTTATCCTACCCAAGATGGCTGCTACATCTCCAGTCCATTTCTTGCTTGCTTGCTTGGATTGGGTTTCTCTGTGTAGGTTTCCCTGCTGTCCTGGAACTAGATCTATAGACCAGGATGGCTGTTAATGCAGAGATCCAAATGCTTCTGCCTTGCCTCCCAAATTCTGGGATTAAAGATGAGCCACCACCTCCCAGCCAATCTCCAGTCTCAGCTAAAGAAAGGCTAGGAGGGAATACACACCATTATCCCCTTAGAACACTTTTGAAACATTATATTCATCATTCTATTTATATTCAACTAATGTAGACATAGTCACATGATTATATCTGTTAAAAATTTTAAAAGCACTGGAGTTGACTCAGTGATTAAGAGTACTGACTGCTTATCAAGTGGTGCAAGCCTTTAATCCAAGTGCTTTTGAGGCAAATGCAGGTGGATCTCTGTGAGTCTGAGGACGAGTTCTAGAACAGCCTGGACTACACACCCAGAGTCCATGTCTTGATGACTCCTTCTCTCCCCCACAAAAAAGTAGAAAAAAAGAAATGTAAAAAATTCGTTTTAATTTGAAAACAATCTCTTCTATACAGCCATGTAACTAGACAAAAATTATGGCTCATATCACCTACAAGAAATATAATATCTATTAGGGAGAGCTGAATATCTCTTCCAAGTTCACAAAATGCATTTGCTGCTCCTCTTCTTTCACCCCTAAGCAATGGTGTACCCCAAAGCCTGGGCCTTCGTCATTTAATCATATCTTTGCTATGCTTGTAGACAGGAGACCAGCATAACTGTCATCTGAGAGGCTTCATCCAGGAAATAATGGAAACAGTTGCACAGACCCACAGTCAAACAAACATTAGGCAGAACTCTGGGAATCTTGTGGAAGAGTTACAGGAAGGATTGGAGAGGTAGGAGACCATAAGAAAACCTACATAGTCAGCTCACCTGGGACTATGGGGCCTCATACAAACTGAACCACCAACAAATGAACATGCCTGGCCTAGCCCTGGGCCTCTTACACATATGAAACTGATGGGTTTCTTGTCCTCAAGTCAGTCCCCTAGCAACTAGAGCAGGAGCTGTCTCTGACTTGGACTCTGTTGCCTCCCTTTGGATCCCATATTCTTATCCAGGGCTGCCTTGTCTTGCTGCAGTGAAAGAGAAGGTACTTAATCCTGATATAACTTGATGTGCCTGGGTGGGTTGGTTGGGGGAAGTACAGGGAAAGTGTTTGGGAGTTTGGGACTGGCAAAAGACGAGGGAGTAGGGTTGTGAGTGGACTGTAAAATGAACAAATAAATAAATTAATGAAGAAAAAATGTTACTGACCTATAGTCATCAAAGTGACAAGATCATGAAAAAGTTGAGGGAACTGTTCCATACTGAAAGAGACTAAAGAGATAAAAAAAAAATGAAACACTTAAATATACCAGCTTCTTTTGACATTTTTGTGAGTAATAACATAGTCAATAAAACCCACATTAAATGGAATATTATGTCAACGTGAATTTCCTATTTTGATAACTGCATTGCCATTATGTAGGACAACATTCTTGTTTGCATAAAATTGACACTAAACCATTCAGAGTGACAGGGCATAAGGTCAACAGCTTCCTCTCAAAATGTCCAAAACAGCACTTAACTGTGTACCATACTTGGAACTTTTTTCAAGTTTGTTATTGTTTTAAAATTGTTGTGGAGGAAGCTGGGCATGGTCTTTAACCCCAGCAATTGGAAGGAAGAGGAAGGGGGATCTCTGTAGGTTCAAGACCAGCCTCTACTACATAGGGAATCCCAGAACAGCCAGCCAGGGTTCTGTAGAGAGAATTCTCAAAAAAACCCTAAATAAAATTATTTTAGGGGGAAGAACAATGTAACTGAAAACTGAACAAGATTAAAAACAAAACTGAATCTCCACGCTAGCAGTCTGGGTAAGATTATGTCTGTAAGAAACTGACAAGTGAAATGACATGACATTTTGGAGCAGCAAGAATATTCTCTAAATAAAGCCCAATGTCGTCTTTGTGTGTGTGTGTTCATGATGCTGGTGAAGCATGCATACTAGGGAACACATAGGAAGGTTAGAAGACAACTCTGTGCAATCACTTCTTGCCTTCCACCTTTTCATAAATTCAGGGATTGAACTCAGGTCTCCAGGCTTGCCCAACAAGAGCTTTTATCTGCTGAGCCATCTCATCGACCTGCATGCGGTTTTTTAAGTGACCTCAATTAGGCAGTAGTGAGAAAAAACTGGGAAGAATCCCTTCTCTGAAACAAATTCTTAGGAATGAATAAATAATAAACATTGGTACTCTAGTGCTACCAACGACTAACAATCGGCAAACACAACCTAAGCACCTCCAGAGACAAGGGGATGCAGGGCTGGTAGCTAAAATTCCTTGCAAGTGTAAAACTGGAATTACCCTGAAATAAAAGAGCTTTCCCAAGTCTATAGTAACCTTGTTATTATGTCCTGGTTATCTATACATAACAACACAAAGAGATAAAAATAAGAAAATAAGCCTGCGTGAACCGTGTATACTCCTGGTTGTGCAAGTCCATTAAAGTATAAACAGCAGTGTATCTGCCAAACTGTTCCTTATGAAGAATTCTCGGACAAATAAACGGAACAATCAAAACTCATGAAAGCCCAGTGAGAGAGAGCACTGGCTCTCTTTACCCAAGAGTCTGGCTGTCTACTTAAGAAGAATCATTTCATTCTGGAATGCTGGCATATACATCCTGAAAAAAATAATGTTCCTAGAAATGTGCATGGATCCTTTAGCCTTTCCAAGTACGCTGATTTCTTTCAGCCCAGATGTGTAAGCTCCCCACCCCACGAGCTCCAGAGCAGGGGGGAGGCAGCACCGGACTCTCTGCTCTTACTTTCCAGGAGGACTGGTCCCAGCATCACTCTTCCTCAGGATGCAGGGCACAAGTGTATCCCTAGGAACTCCACACAGTGTGGTCCTGCCCTCCCAACTCAGGCGGCCCGAGGGCGTGGCTCCGGGTAGCAACAGCCTCCACAGAAGCTCATGGAGGAACTCGGGCAGGCTCTCCCGACCCAGCCAGCCCACCAGCCTCCAACTGCACAGCCCTGGCCTCCTCCACAACCGCCGTCCTGCGGGTCCCTCACATATGCCGACAGCCAGCCAGACTCAACCGCTCCGAGATGGCCGACACCCGTGGACTCGCCGCTCCTCCACCGCGGGACCCAACCGTCTCTCCTCCTCGCCTCCCAGCCAGGACGCCAGGCCCAGCACCATCTAGCCCAGGACGCCAGGCCCAGCACCATCTAGCCCAATGGATGGCTGCTAGGGGCGGAGGCCGAGCCCAGAGGCGGAGGAGGGGGAGGAGCCCAGGGCAAGGACAGAGCCCGAGGGGGCGGAGGCGGAGCCCGGGGCGGGGAAGGGGGAGGAGCCCGGAAGATGAGGGAGGCGGAGCCCGCAGTAGCAGAGGCGGAGCCTAGTGGAGGCGGCGGCGGAGCTCGGAGTGGAGACGGGGAGGGGCCTGGAAGCGGAGGAAGGCGGAGCCCTGGGAGGTGAAGGCGGAGCCCGGGGGAGGAGGGACGCGGAGCCCGGGGCGGAGGCGGAGCCTAGGAGGCACCCGCTCCACACCCTTACCTGGCTTCTCCTGGTCTCAGCCTACCATGATGAAGTAGTCCACTAGCTGAGCCATGACCGCCGCCATCGTGCCAGGGAAGCGGGTTCCGGTCCACCAGCCCTCGCCGCCACCGCCCACCAGGCCCAGGAGAGCCCAGCGTTTTCCCTTTAGCGTCTGTAGCCATAGCAACGGCGTTTACGCCAAGCTTGACAATGGAGGCGCGCACTGCGCCTGCGCTGCGCCTCGCGCAAGCCCCTCCCCCGCCCCATTTGAGAGGGCTCGGCCTTCGGGTTTCCCCGAGGCCGCTTGGACCCTGGGCTCAGGAAGTGGGCGGCTGCTCCGAGGGGAAGCTCTTAGAGTCCGCTCTCTGCCTCAACGCCCCCCTCCCCTATTCTTTATTTTCCTCTATCAGGGGTCTTTCCTTCCGCCTTCTCTCTCCCTTTTGCAGTGGGAGGAGAAGGGCTTGGAGGATCGTGAGGTCACTGGAAAGCTTGCTCTTTGCTGCCTGCTTGCCACTGGCCGCGCAGCAAAGATTCTCCCGCCCTCTGCTGGAAGCTTGTAATTTGCACCACCGAGGCTTTCTGGCTGCACGTTTTCTGTTTATGTTGTGCAGATTGGGATTTTAGAAACATGCCACCGAGCTGGCCGGGGGGGAAAAAGACTTGCGCAATCTTCAGAGACACCTATGGTTTCTGGGATTCCTGGGCTGGGAGCGTTCACCTTGGGCTTTCCTCTGAGTGCCCAAGAGAGTTGAGTTCCACCTAAGAACAGGGCATCCCAGGGATCCTCCTGAAATGGTCCTGTCGCTCCCCAGGGAGCCCTGCCCACCTGAATTTCACTGCTTTTTTGTTTCAAAGCTCTGGTAGCTGAAACAGGTATTAACTTCCAAGTTGCTCTATTGCAAAAGTGCAATCAGATAAATTCATGGGGCTCTTTGTCCAGTCTAGAGATTATCCTAGTCGATTGAGTTTATTTTTTATTTCTTTTTTATTTTTTTAAATTTTCATTAGTTACAATTTATTCACTTTGTATCCCCCCTGTAGCTCCCTCCCTCCTCCTCTCCCAATCCCACTCACCCTCTCCCTTCTCCACCCATGCCCCTCTGCCAGTCCACTGATTAGGGGTGGTTTTCCTCCCCTTCATTCTGATCCTAGTCTATCAGGTCTCATAAGGACTGGCTGCACTGTCTTCCTCTGTGGCCTGGTAAGGCTGCTCCCTAAAGGGGAGGTGAACAAAGAACAGGCCAGTCAGTTCATGTCAGAGACATGCAAAATCCATACACATAAAATAAACAATCTTTTTATACTTGGAATAAATTTATATATCATAAAAGTAGATATACACTCCATTGGCATTTAATATATCTCACCATTGGACAATGAATACAGCTGTCTTGTTTCAAACCATTTTCATCACCCACCCAAAATCCATTAAATATACACTACCATTTCTCTCTCTAGGCCCTGGCAATAACCACTCACTTTCTGATTCTATGGGTTTGCCTGTTTCTTATAACTTGAATTAATCTTGTCTGGAATATTGTTTCCTAGGTTTTGGGGTTTTGCTTTTGGGTTGGTTGGTTGGTTGATATTTTGAGTGAGGGTCTCTCTGTGTAACCTTGGATGTCCTGGAACTCTCTTTGTAGACAAGGCTGACCTTGAACTCACAGAGATCTGCCTACCTCAGCCCCCTGAGTGCTGGGATTAAATGTGTGAGCCATCACACCACCACCTGGCTTTTTTCCTAGTTTTATCCATGCTCTATCATTAGTGCTGCCTTGTACTATATCAGAGCATCAGTACTGCATTCTCCTTTACTGTTGAATAACCCTCTTCTCTATGTACAAATCAGGCCTTGCTTATCCACTGGTGATTTAGAGCATTGTTTCTGTCTAGCGCCATGACCATGCATAGAAAATATGTGAGTGGGGCTAAAGAGATATCTCAGTGGTTAAGAGTACTGGTTGCTCTTTCAGAGGTCCTGAGTTCAATTCCCAGCACCCACATGGTAGCTCATAACCATCTGTACTGAGATCTGATGCCCTCTTCTGCCATGCAAGTGTACATACAGATAGAGCACTCACATACATAAAATGAATAAATCTTAAAAGAAAAAAAAAGTGCCTGAGTACCAGTTTGCAATTCTCTTGGTATATCCTTAAGAGTAGCACTAATGGACAGTAGTAAATTACATATGGTAATGATTTTACCTACCAACACTGAACAAGAATTCTAACTTTATTTCTATCTTTATATCTTTGTCAGCAGTTGTTTCCTTGGTTGTTTCTTTTTTAAATATTATAGATATCTTAAGAGGTATAGATTACTATTTGTTTGTTTGTTTGGGATTTTGTTGTTTTGCTTTACTTTTTTAGCTTGTTTAAAAAAAAAGGGGGTTTTCTCTGTGTAGCCCTGGCTGTCCTAAAACTCACTCTGTAGACCAGGCTGGCCTCATACTCAGAGATCTCTCTGCCTTGTACTCCTGACTGAGTGCTGGGATTCAGAGTGTGCCACCACTGCCTGGCCCAATAAGTGTGAATTATTAATTTATGCTGTTGCTCTTAAGACAGGGTCTCACTAGAGACCCAACTAACCTGTGACCTAGTTTACTCTTGTACTCTGGATCCTCCAGCCTAATTTTCACCCCCAATACTGAGGTTAACAGCATTGAATTAACCACCAGGCCTAGCTGAGTAGATGTCTTACTGTCCTCCTGATTTATATTTCTTTAATGACTCATGGTGTTCAGCATATTTTCCTCTGTATGTCTGCCATTTCTAAATCTTCCTTGGAGAAATATCTATTCTAGTCCTCTGCCTAACTACACCTTTACCACACCCTGCTGAGGTGTCTAACCCTTGGCTTCCCCCATGCTAGGCAAGCTCTGTTGTACTGAGCCATATCCCTAGCCCAGCCCTGTTTGTTTTTGTTGTGTTTGTTATTCTAAAAACTAGACTTCTGTCAAATAAAAACTCTGCAGACTTTCTTTCTGTAGACTGTCATGTTATCTTCTTGATATTACACTTTGGTTCAAAAAAGTATTTTACTTTGATGAAGTCCAAAGTTTTATTGGTTTTCTATGATTTTTGTGTCATATTTAAAAATTAATTATTGAATTTAACATCATGAAAGTTCACTTCTATGTAACCTTTACACACTTATAGCTCTTATATTTTGGCCTTTGATCCATTTTGGGTTGACTTTGTAATGATAGGGTTCTCATTTTATCTTTTTTAAAAGATCTATGTTTATTTTGTGTGTGTATAACTCTTTGTGTGTACGTATGTATGTATGTGCATGTGATGACCAAAAGAGAGTGTCAGAGACCCCAGATCTAGAGGGAGAGACAACTGTGAGCATCCAGCATGGATGCTAGGAACTGAACTTAGTTCTTTGGATGAGAATCAAGTTCTCTTAACCACTAAGCCATCTCCCCAGCCCCCATTTACTCTTTAAATGCATATTGTTTAAATTCTCTTTGAAAATATTGACATTAACCTGAGGTAATCATTGTTCATCTAATCATTGTTCTACTAATACTAAACTACATTCCCAACTTGCAAGTTTATTTTAATTTCTTTCTTTTTCTTTATCGAAGTTGTTTTCCAAATCTAGAATTGAGAACTACCTTCTTGACTATGTTTATTCTATTAATGTCTTAGATAGACTAGTGGACATTTAAATGGCTGTTTTGTAAATGAAGTTTTCCCATGACATAAGGTAAAAGCCTAAAAGTACTGTGTGTTTCTATCTATGCATGAACACATTAACATCCACTGAAGATATACTTTGGTTTCTCACCTAACAACTGCCAGGCTGCTGAAACTAATAAGCCTGGACAGGACAGCCTGATTGATGAGGCTGGCTAAAGGCCATTCCACCCCCTAAGATAACTACCATCATCTTTCACTAACAAGGGAGAGAAAAATCCAAGTCCAGATTTGTTTTGCTGAGGGCTGGGAGCCTCAAGTGATAAAGCTATGCAAGAGAGAAGACAGCCTTTCTTGCCTTACAAGACAAGATGAAGCTGATTCCTAGTGTGGGGGGGATTTCTCAGCCTGATACTCCCCATGTGGACTGTGGTGGGGTAAGTGGTTTCACTGTACAGTCATTGCCAATGCTTGCTGTGGTTAGCCACTACAGTTTAGGCAGGCAGTCTGAGAGTTGGATTTGATCACATTTCCTGCAGCCACAACCAGGGCTCCTTCAGATTTCTTCTCCCAATCCATAACTTAGGAGACTGAGAGATGTGGAAATTTCCCTGATGACTGCCATATCTCAAAACACACAGTTGCCTAAGCAAAAATCTCAATGACTGCTACCCTCGATACTGGCCTTTCACTCAGGCCCACATTCGTCTTTCAGTCCTGTTGCTCCTACTTCCCACATGTCGATTTCACACTCACATCATTGTCATTTCCCATCTTGATAGTTTATAATACCTTCCTTACCCTTTTCCCTCTTCATTGGTTCCATGTGTGTAAAAAAATGGCTTTTTATATGTAAAACTTATTTTTTAAAATCAGGTTTTACTTATCTCAGGCTAGCCTCAAAAATTCCAAGCACATTAAGATGATGTTGAACTTCTGATGCCCCTGACTGCACCTCCTTATTAGGATTACAGGTGTGTACAAAACACGAGGTTTGATGGATGCAAGGCAAGCACTTTACCAACTGAGCTATGTTCCAAGTCCTTATATAGAAAACCTAAAGACAAAAAGCAAGATATTGACCCAGTCTTAAAATTAAGTCTGTAAGCCTGGAGCAGTGGCACACACCTGTGAGCCCGCACTCAGAGAAGCAGAGGCAGGTGGGTCGCACTGAGTTCAGGGCCAGCCTGGTCTACACAGAAAAGCCCTATTTTGAGAAAAAAAAGTTAGTGTACCAAGCACACATTTTCAGTTTGAACTATGTTTGGAGTGCAGGAAAGAGAAATCCAGAGATGGCTGACAGACTGTATCTTAGGCCATTGTGTCTTGACATTTTTTTTTCGAAATATCTGGGACTGCAGTGGTCACAGTGGTACTGAGAGGCTTTGCAGGCTGTTCCTATATAGACTGAATATTTGGTACACAGGCCTTGGTTACATAATTTGCAGAGTCCAGTGCAAAACAAAAGTGAAGGATCCCTTGTTCAAAAGTTAAAGATTTCAAAAGCTTTAGCAGAGCATTAGAACAAAGGTAGGCTCCTCTGAGTGCAGATCCCTAGTACCTGAACAGGGTATGTTTCCACAAAGCTGACTCTGTTGGTGCAGTCTGTGTGCATGCTGGAGTAGAGAGGTGGGGTGGTTGCTGGGAATTGAGCTCAGGACCTTTAGAAAAGTAGCTAGTGTTTTTAACCTCTGAGCCATCTCTTCGGCCCATTTTTTTTTTCTTTTTTTGATTTTGATTTTTATGTCTATGAGTTCTCTACATGCATATACACCTGCATGCCAGAAGAGGGCATCAGATCCCTGTATAGTTGGTTGTGAACCACAATGTGGTTGCCAGGAATTGAACTCAGGTCCTCTGGAAGGACAGCCAGTTCTATTAGCCTCCAAGTCATCTCTCCAGCCCCAATATTCTGCTTTGGTTGTTTGGTATTTTGGAGATAACAACAAAACCTAGAACCACCTTGTGCATTCTTAGCACATGATTTACCACTGAGCTACATACCCCAGCCTCAAAACAATCTCTAGTTGTTCTAGTCTTGTCATTATTGTTGAGATGATCTCACTACATAGCCCAAGTTCACCATCCTTCTGCCCCAACCTCCTAAGAGCCAGGATTACAGAAGTGTACCATTACACCCAACACTCAAAACTATTGTTTCTAAAGTGTGTGTGTGTGTGTGTGTGTGTGTGTGTGCATATTTTCAGCTTTTAGGAACTTTATTTTCATTCCACCTTTTCTGTTTGCACAGGTTTCTGCAGAGGAGCTCAGGACCCCTCAGGGGTGGCTCCAACCCAATCAATGGCCTATGCTGTGGGAGCTGTTCACCAGTCCTCAGTGTCTGGCTGGACACTCCAGTCTTCAGTAGGGAACTTCTGGATGGGTACAGAGGGCACCTGCATACCCTCAGACCGGTCTGCCACCTCGGGATGAGCGACAGTGAACTCAGGAGCTGGCACAGTCCATTCACCCTGGAATTCCTCCTCGGTCATGGCCTTCTCAGCAGCAGCCTGCTATTCTTTCTCAGTCTCCTCTGGGTATATGTAGAAGTAAAGATCAAGCATAACCTCCCATGACTGCTCACAGGAGATAGTGCCATGCATGAGGTGTACTTCCTCGGCCAGCATCCACCACTGAGTGAACTCCCTTGTTACGTGGATGGCAATGTTCACATAGTGCAGAGAATCTGTCTTGCACTGAGCAATGGTAGGCAGGTTGACCTAAGCAGCCTCTGGGAAGGGCTGGTTTCAGCCCTGAGATCAGTTACCACTAGAAGCCATGGCTCCCTGAAGCTGCTTGCATCTGGTTAGTGAAGATCCCAGGTGTGAAGGGGGCAGCAATTGGAGTGGCTACAGTGGTAGCGGCAAACTTCAGCACAGCTTGCTCACCAGTGTTCCTGGAGGCGATGACACTGCCATCAGCAAGGTTCTCAATGGCAACAATAGCCTGAGCTGCAAGCAACAGGTCCTTTTCAGATTTATGATGTAGATACCATCACTTTCCTTTTTGTAGATGCATTGCTCCATCTGAAAGTCAAGGTTCCTGCCACCTAACTGGGTTCCTGTGGCAAGGCACTTGAGGACATCCTCCTACTTCATCTGCAGGACATCAAGGGCTCAGAACATTGTGTAAGTTTCCCCTTTAAATTATGCTGGGAATCAAGAACAAGACCATATGGACCCATCCACAGGCAGTGCATAAAAGTGTGTGTATGTTTAAATTTTTGTAATCTTACTATTAAGTTTATAGGACAAAAAGATCTTTGAGATAAGTGTACACTAAATCATTTCTATCCTATTTTCAAACCACTTGTCTTAGTTACTTTTCTATCACTATGCTAAGATATCATGACCAAAGCAGCTTATAGAAGAAACAGTTGTTTGGGTACTTAGAGTTTCAGATGATAAGTCCATGAATATCATGGCAGGGACCATGGTGGCAGACAGTAATGGCAGACAGAGCACCAGAGAGAACAGTGGTTCAGAGCTTACATCCTGATCTATAAGTATGAGGCAAAGAGCTAACTGAGAATGTGTGGGATTTTAAAACCTCAGAGCTGACCCACAGTGACACACCTCTTCAACAAGATCACACTTATTTTTCCAAAATTGTTCCACCAATGGGAGATCAGATTTTCAAACATATGAGATAGTAGGGGTCATTTTCATTCAAAGAACTACACTCCTCAATAGCTTCCTATGTAGCCAGGAATTAAGATAAAAATTTTAATGTCCCAAAGCATCTCAGGCACTCAGATTCTTGTGCTGTTTTGTTGTTGCTGCTGCTGTTTTGTTTTTGAGACCGAGTTTCATATAGTCCAGGTTGACCTTCATTCCTGACCTCCCTGTTGCTCCATTTACAGGCATGTGTCACCACACTTGCTTTATGATAGTTTTTGTTTTGTTTTGTTTATTTGTTTGTTTGTTTTGGTTGGTTGGTTGTTTTGCTTTGCTTTTCAAGACAGAATCTCCCTGTGTAGCTTTGCCTGGACTGGACTAGCTCTGTTGACCAGGATGGCCTCAAAATCACTGAGATCCAGTGTGTGCCACCATGCCTGCTGACCTCTTTTTTTTGAGGGGGTATTTTTATCTTTTCTTTAGATGAGTGATAAGATTATTTTACTTGTATGTATATAAGTGTACCACATGTGTGCCTTATATCCCAGGAGGCCATATGGCATCAAATTTTCTGTAACAGGAGTTACAGAAGATTGTGAACCACCATGGACATGCTAGGAACTCTGCAAAAAAAAAAGTAGAGAATGTTTTGCTTTGTTCTAAGATTTATTATGTATACAATGTTGTGTTTTCATATACACCTGCATGCCAGAAGAGGGCAACAGATTTCATTGTGAGCCACCATGTGGTTGTTGGGAATTGAACTCATGACAAAAAGCAGCCAGTCCTCTTAAGGAATGAGGCATCCCTCCAGCCCCACAAAAAATACAGAAAAATACAGAAAGTATTTTTCATCACTAAGCCATCTCTTCAGCCCCTCTGGCTTCCTCTTTAATCTTTGTTATTTCTTTTTGAGAAGCACATGGTGGGAGTGTAGCTCAGTTGATAAGAGGTGGATCAGACGGATCAGAAATTTAAGCTGTTTAGTATAAGGCCAGGCTGGGGTACAGGGGACCCTAACCAAGTAATAATAATAGTAATAACTATAATACGCTTCAGGTAAAAGCATTATTTGGCGATCATTGTTCCAAGCCAGAGCTAACCTCATGTCACCAACTTTCCTCAGAGAAAAAGCAAGGAGGCAACATGGTCCAGCCCAACAGGATTTTCTGCATACCGATCCCTCTCCAACCGAGATTTCCCAGCCAACCATGTGGAAATGTGTGCTCCCACAGGAGACCAGAGGTGCCCCAGCTTGTAGCGCTGGCAGTATGGGGCAGGCAAAGTCACAATGGATCACAACTGTTTTGTCACCAGCCCACTGAGACCATCACAAGCAAACAAAACCGCAAAAGAACAACACAAGAAAAAATGCACTGGGTACAATGCGTGCAAAGAAAATGGAAGAAGAAAATACCAAAACTCAAAACAGTGACCTGTCTCTCTATCCTGGGCCCTCTATCCTGTTCCATAAGTGGTGACCTACACCGAAATCAGGATCCAACCAACTACACCAGAGTTTGGAATGGTGTCCTGCATTCAGCCAGACCAGAGAATGACGCAGTAAAATATCTGTTGATCTCTACCAGACCAGAGTCCAAACACCAGCCAAACTCTGCCAGACCAGAGACCACAGCAGCAGCAAATCTCGGCCAGATCACAGTCCAGAGCAGCATCCAAACTCTGCCAGACCTGAGGCCAGAGTAGTGGCTAAGCTCTGCCAGACCAGAGACCAGAGAACATTGGCAGAGGTGCCAAGCCTGGGGCTCCACATACTGTATCCATCCTTTGGCACCTCCTTGCCACTCTCATGGGAGCCTGTGGAGCATAGCTCAAGCTTCCCTGAAATGGGAAAGAATCAAGTCTAGAGGGATAGAAAGATTCTGTCCCATGTCCTCAGTCAGTCTCAGAGACAAAAAAATGGCAACAAGGGACAAAACAGTTAAACAAGACACAAACAGCTAGATCCCATTGCTTGTGCAGCAGAAAAATACACAGAGCTAGACAGCAGATTCCACCATTCCTGCAGTGGAAAAAAATGAAAGTAGGATATCAGAGAATCTCTGCTACAGGAGATACCTGCATTGTCCTTGTCCAACGATCCAGAGATCACAGAAAACTGGGTACTCTACCACCCTTTACAGATAGGGGCACATTCATCCTCTCTGAGGTCCAGAGATCACAGAAAACTCAGTACTCAATTACCTTTACAAATTTGCCTCTTTGAGGGGGGTCTGGAAAGTCTTCCAGGCCCCCTCTGCCCCACAGCTGTCCAAAGCATCAGCTCTAACCTTTCTGACCACACAGATTACACATTTTGCCTCGAGTCTTGAAAAAAGAAACTACAGAAACACAGAGCCAGACACAGAGAGATACTGACAGAGTGCTCACTTACTGGCTGTTGTTCAGCTCCATGTGCTGGGGGTGCTTGGGAGACTTGGGAATCCAATATGAGAACCCATATGTTATGGCCAGCACTTAGGGTCACCAAAGATCATCAGGAGCTGGACCATATATGCAAGAGCAAAGAGTTTTATTTGGGCTTAAGCTGGGTCTCTCCATCATTACCAACACAATGGATCAGAGAGGAGAGCCCTGAGCAGCTGCATGGCAGGGTTTTGATTGGGGTCTGAGGAAGGACCAGGAAGTTGTAGTTTAACAGTTAAAGGATTGGGTGACATTCAGCAAGGGCAAGCTTTTTATCAAGTGATTGGCTAGCTAACATAACTCTAGGCCTCAGGAATGTTAGGTATTTTCTGTGTCATTGAATCTTCTACAAGGTTGGTAGGGTGCTCAGCACAATTGTCCCACTTTAAGATACTTTTCCATCCTTGTGGTTATCCTCAGACTGTTCCTTGGGTAGGGAATCTTATGACATGGCCCAATTCCTGGTGATCTTGGGGTAGAGTCACTAGTCTGGTGACCTTTAGGTGACCTTTTTTAGTCCTAGTTCCTGGTGATCTTTGGGGGTGTCAGGTAGGTTCTCTAAGTTCTAAAAGATCCATTTGGATTTTGTGGGGGTTGTAAATGATATGTCCTGTGTCAGAAAGCACTCCAATATCAAGCTATGATATAGAAGAGTAGAACTGATAATGTAAAGGATTTACTATTGCTGAGAAACTAGAATTTAGCTGAGGGAAAACTGCCTGTAAAACACTACACAAATAAGTAGTATGATAACCAGGCCTGTTAGAGATTAGGATCGGAGGATGCACATGTTTGCTGACCAGGATTATCTAGAAATGTGGCAGGATGAGTTCTTTTAATTTGTAATTTTCCAACGTGTATTTATTAATTCATGAATGTGAATGAAAACAGACCAGATTGGTGGGTGTACAATTTGGGTCAGGTAGCTTGATCCAGTGAATATTGAATTTCAAATTAATGGACTTTCCTATGCCCATATGTACAATCCTCATTGAAATAGTTCTGTCAGTTCAAATTTGAGCCACAGGCTAGTGGATAAAGCTGTGTCTGTCAGGTTACAGGTCTCAACAGCTAATATTGTACACAGGGACAACATTAAACAGTATCTTATTAATGGCTTTCACTCTACAAGAGATTGACCTGTGTTTTTCAAAGTCAGTATGCTATGTGTATTTTTCAACTAAGAGGTTAAGATCACTGGCTGCTCTTTCAGAGATCACAAGTTTAATTCCCAACAACCACATGGTGGCTCACAACATCTATATGAAATCTGGTGCTCTCTTCTGGCGTGCAAGTGTACATGCATGCAGAACACTGTATACATAATAAATAAATAAATAAATAAATAAGTCAGTTGTTGGTATTACTAAATTTTATTTTGTTGATGAATCACTGCTCTAGTCTATTAGTTAATATTCTCTGATAATCCCCAGTCATTAAGAATTTCATTCCTTTTTCTTTAGTGCTTTGATTTTTGTTTTTGTTTAAAGCAATGTCTCCTGTAGATCAGCCTTTCACATGTTATGTAGTTTACACTTTATTTGAACACTGAATGCTACCTCTACAGCCCAGTGCCTAGAATATAATCCTCCAACTCTTTTCAGGTGGGCCCTGACTGGTTAGTGTGAAGTAAAAGAGATCAGTGAATGAGTGTCCACTGACTTCCCTGGGTTTTGTTTGTTTGTTTGTTTGGAGCTGGGTGATTACAAATAAAGCGAGACCTGTGTAAGAATTGAGCTCACTGAGCTACTTTGAAGCTGGTGTTGTCACAACACAGAAAGGGAGGGGAAGAGGGAAGATGGCAATGATAATGGTAATCAATTTTAGATGGTCAGTAAATGTGAAAAGTGTATACTTAGGGCTGGGAGTTATACACAAAGAGAATCAAGAATATGGATTAGTTGCTGAACTTGTTTCTGGAAAGCAAATTTTTACAGTTACACTAGTTCAAACACACAGAAGATCTGGACAAAGTGGGGTGGTAGTGCCTAGCAGGAATGCTTTCCCCTCCCCCCATTTGAAAATGCACAACCTGAGAGAGAAAAGGTGTGAGTAATATTTTGTGTGCTCTAATACATACTTGAATTCCCTGAAGAATATTGGACCATAAAGCCATTTTCAACTTTTAAAAATAATTTTTAAGATTATAATGAAATCGTTTCAACTTTCTCATTCCTCTCTACTCTTACATCTCAAAAGATGGGATAAATCCTTAAGGTGGCTACTTAACAATCAAAGCAGATTTGGCTGTCAGGTTCTCCCAGCATCCCTCAGTCCTTACCTGTTACAAGGTATGGGTGTCAAACAGAGTTCTCTAGCCCAGGAGTTAAGCTGCCCTCCTCCCAGCTGTCCTCCCTTATGTATTCTAACCGTTTTGGTTACCTGGTCTTTTTCATTTATCATTTATCCTCCTGGCCCTTTGTTCTGGCTCTCTACTTCCCTCTGTCCTCTCTTCTCACATAGCTCAGGGTCATGTCAACTCTAGACTGTCCCACATTTCCCTGTGTCTATCTATAATAAACTTTCTACTCCAACATACCTAGGAACAGCCACATCCTTTTTGTTTTATATCTCATTTTCGATGAGCTTAACTACTCCTTGATTCGAATTCATGGCCGTTTGTTTCTTTAATGGTTGTTACTGTTTGTCTTTGACTGAAGTTTCGATGAAGGACTTCCCAACTATGAGGTAGAGATGAATGCACTGGACACTGAGTGTGTAACATAAATTACCTGTATCATGGAAAATGAACAGGTGCCCTGGGAGAGTAGAAGACTGTATTTTAAATTATTTCCAAAATGAGGGTGTTGCAGGATTTGATCCCAGTGTGATTCCTTAGATTGTGAACTGTAAAAACCTGGGCTTTGTTTGGTATGATTGAGCCCTAACACAAATCTTAATTCCAAGAACTTTCCATTTATTCTAAACAGGTGATTATGGTATGAATCCGTCAGCCCTGGAACATACCTTTAATTCAAAAGCTCCCTGTGCATAGGATTAAATAATGTTAACCCTAGGTCAAGAGGCAAAGCAAGAAGCCAGCTGACAGGGATTAAAGAGTAAGTGGAAATTTCAGCTGAAATGTATTTAAGACAGAGTGTAAAAGTGGAAGGAGTTTTAGCTTGGTAGCTATGGGGCTTTTTGAGCTTTGAGCTAGAACACCTTTGGTGTTGGATTAGTTTGGCCTATCCCCCCTGAGCTGTCATCTGAACTGGTGAGCTTTTGGAGCTTTTTCCTCTTAGATGTGAGGTGAGTAGCAGGGTCAGATGGATGCTTTATCTGACTTTCTGAACTACCAGGTTTTCTCCCCAGTACCTAGCTCCTGGGTCTGTATTGGTAAACTCAAACAATTGGGATTTTCATTTTTTTATAACAACACTAGGGTTCTGTGAGCCCCTAGGGGTTGGGGCAAAGCTAGAATACCTCTGCTATCTGCATCAGTTGATCTTTTATACACTGGTAGAAGAGCTACTACTGTCCTGAGACTCAGCTGTATTGTTCAAGCTAATGAGAGAGTCTGCATGGGACTAGCAGTAAGGACCAACAGTGGGAGGTAGCTTATGGGTTTGTTCTGGGATTGTACTCTGATGTAGCTGTAGGGAGCTGTGAATGAGACCAGAGCCCATGCCATGGTGAGTGAGGGGCCATTGTTCCCAGGCCAGGCAGAGCAGGTCTGCTAAGCTATCACGGCCTATTCTGCTTTGACCGAGATGGGCTGTGTTTCAGACTCTGATTCTGTTGTTTTCCATGTGGTGACTTCAGCAGAGATCCTTGTCCTCTTACCCTTCTTGAGTGTTGACTGTTCAAGGAGGAGGGGACCCTGTGGCTTGGGCAGTAGAAAGTTGTGGTGCTTATAGTATCACTATCTAGTGTGCACACCCAGGCATTGCTTTTGCTGTGCATTAGATAGATAGATTGGAAAACTGAAAGTCTCATTTCTAGAAATGCCTCATGTTATATTCCACACATGGTTTTGTGTAACAAATTTTATAAATAGTTTTGAAAGTGGTAAAAAAAAAGTGGTGGTGGTCATCTTAAGCAATACTTGCTTATTTTTTTTAAATTTATTTTTTACCTTTCAACTATCAATGAACACACTGGTGTAATTCAGGAAAATTGAATTCTTGGGTTCAAAAGGATTTTCTGAGGTGCAAAATTTTGTCCGTGTCAGGTGTGCCTGGTTTTAGATAAGTGAATAGGGCAGATTCCACATCTTGTGACATAATCCACACAGCAGGAAACATTAAATTATTCTCCAACTTTGTTTTGGGTGTGAGTGTTGGCAAGGGCAGAGATGTGCCTGAACCCACAAGGTGACATGAGGGACTGAAAGCCATAGCTCATCTTTTTGATCACCTCCACTTTCTAAGAGACATCCAGAACAAAAGGACTCTCTGGAAAGGACATTAGGAGTAGCTGCAAAGTCAAAAATATAACAGTTTTGGTGTACTTTGAGTTTGTCTTGTAGGAGTTGTGAAATCTGTGTTTATTTAATTTGTATTAAATTTAAAAAAATCAAAGGTATCTCTGATCCAGTGTACATTTTTCATGTTAGAGTTTCTTTAGGTTTTTTCATGTAAAATTGGCTATATTTTAGGCTTATGTTTTTGGCTTTTTTCTCCCACAAATACTGTACATATTCTTGATTGTTGAAGTTTGTGGGGAGTACAGAAGTCACATCATGCCAGAAGATTTATGAGATTAGTGGCAATAGAGTCTTCATTTATTTTTCTGTTTTCCTCTATTTCTTACCAGGTGGCTTTTCTGATATTAGAGTTAGAGATTTTGGATTGTCCTTTAGCAAGCACATAAAGACAATTTGCACTTATGTCTGTAAAAGGCCGAAGAGACAACATTAAGGTGAGTGATACCACTTGACCAGTTACTCCTTTTCTTTGGGCATATTCTTTTGGTGACATATTCTGTCCTTTTTCTTCAGAAGTTTCATGTGGTGGTCCAGTGGTATCCATATTATTTAGTTGGATGTTTTTATTCTCCTGAAAAGATTACATCAAAACCCTGCCCCATACCCATTTTTTATTTAAGAAGAAATCACTAGTCTTTATAAGTTTGTTTGGACTCAATGACCAAGGTCTCTGATGAAGAGTTACCTCTGCTTATTCAGAAGATCTCTACTCTTCAAATCTAATCATTATCAATTTTGATAGGATCCACCTTTCTTTTCCTGTTAAAACATTCGGTTTTACCAGTGAAGACACAGTTCAGTAGTTTCTCACTGTCTACTCCTTTTAGTTATGTTTACTTCTTTTTTTTCTAGAGTATTTAGGTGTGCTGTTAAGTTGCTACTAAGAGATCTTTCTGATTATTTTTTTCTGAATATACTTAGTGCTATGAACTGTCTTCTGGTCAACATTTACATTGTGTACTATGAGTTTTGATATGCTGTGTATTCATTTCATTTACTTCTAGAAAGTCTTTAATTTCTTTATTTCAGTTTTGATCCATTTTTTATTCAGTAGAGAGTTGTTGAATTTCTATGAGTTCGTAAGCTTTCTATTGTTTTTGTTATTGGTGATGTGCTGCTTTAAACCTTAGTGGTCTGATAGGATGCAGGAGGTTATTGCAAATTTCTTATATCTTTTGAGACTTCCACTGTTCAAGTATATCATCAATTTTGGAGAGCAATATATGATTTGCTGAGAAGAAGGAACAATCTTTTGTGCTTGGGTAGATGTTCTGTAAATATTATTTGGGTATATTTAGATTTTTGATGTTAGCTGGAGCATTTCTCTGTTCAGTTTGGTCAGGAGGAACTGTCCATTGGTGAGAGTGATATATTGAAGTCTTTCCCTATCAGTTTATGAGGGCCAGGATGTGATGCAAGCACTGCAGAAGTGTTTCTTTTATAACTTAGGTGCTCTTAGGTTGGGAGCATACATGTTAAGTATTGAAATGTTATATTGCTGGATTTTTTGAATACATCATGTCCTTTGCCATCTTTTGATTAGGTTTTTGAAAGCTGTTTCATTGGACATTAAAATTGATATACAAGCTTGATACTCCAGTCCACTTATTTAGAATATCTTTTTCCAAACCTTTACCTTGAGATAATGTCTATCTTGATGTGAAGCTGTGTTTTTTTGTATTTAGAAAAAGGGTGGATTCTATTTTATCATCCATTTTGTGAATCTGTGTTTTTTTATTGGTGAATTTGGATTAATGTTATTAAGAGATATCAATGAACAGTGATTGTTATTTTGGTGGTGGTGGTGGTTTTAGCTTGAGTGGGGCTGTATTTATAGATACATATTATTTAAAATTGACCTTTTTATGGAACATCTTATTTTCCCCATTTGGTGATTGAAAGTTTCTGGGCATAGTTAGTAATTTGTGTTGGCTTCTGTAGTTTTTTAGAATCAGAAGCACTGTGTCTAAGCCCTTCAACTTCTAGCATTTTTACTGAGAATACAGGATTAATTCCAATAGATCTGCCTTTTTTTTGGTTGGTTTTTGTTTGTTTTGGTTTGTCTGATTGGTTGGTTAGTTTGGTTTCTTTGTTTGTTTTTAGTTGCAGCTTTTCATATTCTTTCTTCATTCTGTATATTTAGAGTTTTGATTATTCTCTGGTAAGAGGACTTTCTTTTCTGGTCCAGTGTCTTTGATATTTTGTATGCTTCGTGTGCCTTGATAGACATCTTCTTCTTTAGGTTAAGAATTTTTTTTGTATGATTTTGTTGAAAATGTCTTCTGGACCTTTGATCTCATCCTTCTTCTTCTAATCTGATTATCAGCATGTTGTGTGTTGTCATACTGTCCCGTAAATCCTGAATGTTCCCTGAAAGTTTGCATGTAGACAGGCTGGTTTTGAACTTACAGCTCTAACTCCACTCAAGTGTTGGGCTTAAATGTAGGCCAAAATGCCTGGCATCAACATCACCGTCATTGGCTGCTGAGCATGGAATATACGGATTTAGGTATTTATTTTGTTTTGTTTTGTATATGTAAGCATAGGTTATTGTGTTGATCTTCATCAACATCTTACATTTGAAATATTGGCAGGGAGTATATTTAATTTCTTAGGATGGCATTTATTCATTGACACTAACACTATCTGAGCTTTCTGAGTCATTGAATTGTGGGTTTGTGACGCTCTTCTTACCTGTTGTATTTTTTTTATTTTATTCGTTTGTTTTATTCACATTTAATTTATTTTTAATTTAAATTTGTTTTTTTTAAATTTATTCTCTGACATGAACTTGAGCCTTTGATTACCTCCTCCTAAGTGTTGCAGCCTTGCAATGCCACAGAGGAAGATGATGCAGCTATCCTTGATGAGACCTGATAAGCTAAAAGGGAAGGAGTTCCTCCTCAATTAGAAGACTAGAGAAAGGGAATAGGGGCAGAAGAAGGAGGGTGGGTGGGACTGAGAGGATATGAGGGAGGGGCTACAGCAAGGATACAAAGTGAACACATTGTAATAAATAAATAAATTAAATTAAAAATAATTTATTCACGTAACATCCCAATTGTAATCCTCTCTCTCATCTCTTCCTAGTCTCACCCTCGATTCTTCTTTCTCCTTTATGCCATTTCCAATATCTCAGATACAGGGAGCCCTCCTCTCCTACCATCTGAACCCAGCCTATCAAGTCTCACTAGGATTGCCTGCATCCTCATCCTCTGTGGCATAGCAATGCCCCCTCCACCAAGGGGAAGTGATCAAATAGCAGACAACAGAGTCCATGTCAGAGCAGGCACCTTCTCCCCTTACTATGGATAGAACATGGAGACTGAGCTTCCTATCAGCTACATCTGAGCAGCGGTCTAGGTACTCTTCATGAATGGTCTTTGGTGGGTGCTTCAATCTCTCCAAGTCCCCATGGGCCCAGATTTGTTGTCCTTGTTGGTCTTCTTATGGAGGTCCTGCCAGCTCTGGGTCTTTCTATATTCTATCCTCCCACTCTTTCCTATGATTCCCTGTGCTCTACCCAAAGTTTGGCTGTGAATCTTAGCATCTGCTTCGATCCTCTCCTGGGCAGAATCTTTCGGAGGATATGTTTGTTAGGCTCTCATTCTCTTCCCTCTCCTCAGTCACTTCTGGTGTCGATTCTATTTGCCCTTTTGAATAAGACTTGACCATCTTCCATAGGGTACTCCTTTTTATTTAGCTCCTTTAGGTCTGTAGATTGTAGTATGTTTATCCTATATTATGGCCATTACCATTTACAAGTGAGTATATACCATGCATGTCTTTCTGGTTTTGGAATAACTCACTTAGGATGATCATTTTTAGTTCCATCTACTTGCCTGAAAATTTTATAATTTCCTTGTTTTTTTTAAAATACCCGAGGTGCATTCCATTGTGTGAATGTACCACAATTTCTGTAAAACAATGGTTTGGTTGAGAGATGTGTAGTTTGTTTCTCTGTTATTGCCATTATGAATATAGATGCTATGAACACAGTTGAGCAAATATTTTTGTTGAATGGTGGAGCATCTTTTTGATATATTCCCAGGAATGGTAGAGCTGGGTCTTGAAGTAACACTATTTTCAATGTCTGAGAAAGCATCAGATTGATTTCTAAAGTGGTTGTATAAGTTTGCACTCCCACCAGCAATGGAGGAGTATTCTTCTTTCTCCACATTCTCATTAGCTTGCTGTCACTTCACGTTTTGACCTTAGCCATGATGGGTTTAAGATGGAATGTCATTTGCATTTCCATGATGACTACAGATATTGAGCATTTAATGTCTACCATTTGATATTCCTCTGTGGAGAAATCTCTGTATAGTTCTGTACCCCAGTTTTAAATTGGATTATTTGGATTGTTGGAGTTTAATTTCTTGAGCTCTTTATAAATATTGTTTATTAGCTCTTCCTGTTGTATGTAGGGTTGGTGGAGATCTTTTGTCAGGCTGTAGGCAGTCATCTTGTTCTACTGACAGAGTTCTTTGCTTCATAAAAGCTTTTTTCTTTCATGAGATCCTATTTGTTAATTCTTCATCTTCGAGCCAGTGTTCTTGGTGTTCTGTTAAGGAAGTTACCTTCTATGCCAATGAGATCAAGCTCTTTCCCAATTTTTCTTCTAACAGATTTAGTGTATCTGGTTTTATGTTGAGGTCTTTAGAACAACTTGGACTGTAGTTTGATGCAGGGTGATAAATATGGATCTATTTTCATTTTTCTACATGTAGACATCCAGTTAGACCAGCACCATTTGTTGAAGATGCTGTCATTTTTCCATTGCATGGTTTTGGCTTCTTTTACAAAAATCAAGTGGCCATAGGTGTGTGGGTTCACTTATGGGTCTTCACTTCAATTCCATTCATCCACCATTCTGTTTTTATCACAGTACTGTGCAGTTTTTATTACTATTGTTTTATAGTAGAGCTTGAGATCAGGGAAGGTGATACCTAATGAAGATCTGTCTTTGAACATGATTGTTTTAGCTATTCTGGCTCTTTATTTTTCCATATGAAGCTGGGAATAATTTTTTCAAATTCCTTAAAAATTATATTGATATTTTGATGGGAATATCATTGAATCTGTAGATTGTTTTTGTTACGATGACAATTTTTACTATGTTGATCCTACTGATCCATAAGCATGAGAAATATTTCTATCTTCTGGTATCTTTTTCAATTTCTTTCTTCAGAGGCTTGAAGTTTTTGGGGTTTTTTTTTTGTTGTTGTTGTTGTTCATATAGGTTTTTTACTGGCTTGTTGAAGATAACACCAAAATACATTATGTTGTTTTTTTTTTTTTTTTACTGGCTATTGTGAAGTGTGTTATTTTCCTAATTTTTTTCAGTCCATTTGTCCTTTGCATACAGGAGTGTATTTTTTTGAGTTTTCTTTTTCGTTTTTAGTTAACTTTATATCTAGCCACTTTGCTGAAGTGTTTTTCAACTGTAGGAGTTCCCTACAGTAGAATATTGGGGGTCATTTTTGTTTACTGTCATATCATCTGTGAATCAAGATACTTTGACTTCTTCCTTATCAATTTGTATCCCCTTAATCTCCTTTAGTTGTCTTATTGCCCTAGATAGGACTTCGAGTACTGTATTGAAGAGATTTGGAGAGAGTGTGTAGCCTTGTCTTGTCCCCAAGTCCAGTGGAATTGACTTAACATTTTTTTCATTTAGTTTGATGTTAACTATATACTATTCTGTATATATTCTGTATATTCTGTATATATTCTGTATACTATCTTTACTATTTTTAGATATGTGCCTTTGTCCCTGGTCTCTCTAAGACTTTAAACAAGAATAACTGTTGGATTTGTCAAATGCTTTTTCAGCATCTAAGAAAATGGTCTTTTTTTTTTTCAATTTGTTTATACAGTGGATTACATTGATGGATTCCATATACTTAACCACCCTTGCATGCCTGGGATGAAGCCTACTTGGTCATGGTGGATGACATCTTTGATATGTTCTTGGATTTGGTTTGCAAGTATTTTATAGAGTATTTTTACATCATTGTTCATAAAAGAGATTGGTCTGAAGTTCTCTTTCTTTTTGGGGATCTTTGAGGATTTATCAAGGTGACTGTGGTCTCACCAAAGGAATTTGGTCATGTTGCATCTATTTCTATTTTGTGAAATAATTTGGAGAATATCAGTATTCGCTCTTCTTTGAAGGTCTTGTAGAATTCTGCTCTGAAATCATCTGACCCTTGGATTTTTTTTGGTTGGGAGTATTTTGATGGCTGCCTCTATTGCCTTATTCACTATAAGGCTATTTAATATCTTTACCTGATGTTGATTCAACTTTGCTAAGTGGATTTTAAAGAGAATTGTATATTTCATTTAGATTTTCAAATTTTGGAGCATATAGGCTTTTGACATAAAAGGTAATGGTTCTTTGGATTTTCTCAGTGTATATTATATCTTTTTCTTTCAGACTTTGTTGATTTGGATAGTGTCTTTCTGCCATTTACTTAGTTTGGCTAAGAATTTGTCTGTGATTTTTATTTTCTCAAAGAACTAGCTCTTGGTTTCGTTGATTCTTTGAATTATTATCTTTGTTTCTAATTTATTGATATCAGGCCTGAGTTTGTTTTTTCCTAGTGGTCTACTCTTGCTGGGTGTGTCTGCTTCTTTTTTTTAGGTCTTTCAGGTATGCCATTAAGTTGCTTGTATGGGATGCCTCCATTAGCTTATGATGGCCTTTGTTGGTATTCAAACTCCTCTTCGGACTGCTTTCATTGCATCGCATATGAAGTTGAGAACTCTTCTATCAAGGTCTGTAAAGTATTCTGTTGGTATTTTGATGGAAATTGCATTGAATCTGTAGATTGTTTTTGGTAAGATGTCCATTTTTACTATGTTAACCCTGCCAAGCCATGAGTATCGGAGATAGTTCCATATTCTGATATCTTCTTCTAATTCTTTCTTCAGAGACTTGAAGTTTTTTTATACAAGTCTTTGACTTGCTTGGATATGGTCACACCAAGGTACTTTATGTCCTTTGTGGCTATTGTGAACGGTGTTGTTTCACAAATTTCTTTCTCAGCCCTTTTATCTTTTGTATACAGGAGGGCTACTGATTTTTTTTTTTGAGATGGTTTTGTATCCAGACACTTTGCTGATGGTGTTTATCATCTGTAGGAGTTCCCTGGTAGAAGTTTTGGAGTTACTCAGGTATACTATCATATAATCTGCAAATAGTGATACTTTGACTTCTTCCTTTCCAATTTGTGTCCTTTTGGTCTCCTTTAATTTTCTTCTTGTTCTAGCAAGGACTTCAAGAACTATGTTGAAGAGATATGGAGAGAGTGGGCAGCCTTGCCTTGTCCCTGAATTCAGTGGGATTGCTTTAAATTTCTCTCTGTTTACTTGATGTTGGCTACAGGCTTGCTGTATATTGCTTTTACTATGTTTAGGTATGTGCCTTGTATCCCTGATCTCTCCAATAGTTTAAACATGAATGGATGCTGGATTTTTTAAATGCTTTTTCAGCATCTAAGGAGATTATCATGTTTTTTTCTTTCAATTTTTTAATATTGTGGATCACATTAATGGATTTCCGTTTGTTGAACCACCCCTGCATACCTGGCATGAAGCCTACATCGTCATAGTGGATGATATATTTGATGTGTTCTTGTATTGGGTTTGCAAAGTATTTTGTTGTGTATTTTTGCATCAATGTTCATAAGGGAGATTGGCCTGAAATTCTCTTTCTTTGTTGGGTCTTTGTGAAGTTTAGGTTACAAGGTGACTGTGGCTTCAATGAATGAGTTTCGTAGTGTTCCTTCTGTTCCTATTTTGTGGAATAAATTGAAGATAGCTGGAGTTACCTCTTCTTTGAAGGTGTGGTAGAATTCTGCACTGAAACCATCTGGTCCTGAGCTTTTTGTGGATTGGAGTCTTTTGAGGAATGCTATTTCCTTAGTGGATAAAGGACTATTTTATTGATTCAGCTTTGGTAAGTGTAATTGATTAAGAAAATTGTCCATTTCATTTAGATTTTCAAATTTTATGGCATATAGACTTTTGAAGTAAGTCCTAACGATTGTTTGGATTTCCTTAGTGTCTTTTGTTTTGTCCCATTTTCATTTCTGATTTTGTTAATTTGGACAATCTCTCTCTGCCTTTTAGTTAGTTTAGCTAAGGGTTTGTCTATCTTGTTAATTTTCTCAAAGAACCAGGTCTTGGTTTCATTGATTCTTTGAAATGTTTTATTTATTTCTAATTTATTGATTTCAGTCCTGAGTTTGATTATTTCCAGGTGTCTCTTCTTTTTCGGTGTGTCTGCTTCTTTTTTTCTAGGGCCATTAGATGGGCTATTAAGTTGATTGTGTGAGATGTTACAAATTTCTTCTTGAAGGCACTTAGTGCTATGAACTTTCCTCTTAGCACTGCTTTCATTGTCTCCCATAAGTTTGGTTGTGTTGTGTCTTCGAATTCTAGGAAGACTTTAAGTTCTTTCTTTATTTCTTCCCTGACCCAGCTGTCATTTAGTAGTGAGTTGTTTAGTTTCCATGTGAGTGTAGGCTTTTTGCTATTTCTGTTGTTGTTGAGGTCCAGCTTTAGTCCATGGTAATTAGATAGGATACAAGGCATTATTTCAATCTTCTTATATCTGTTGAGATTCACTTTGTGACCAACGACATGGTCTATTTTGGAGAAGGTTCCATGAGGTGCTGAGAAGAAGGTAAATTCTTTTGTCTTTGAGTGTAAGATTCTGTAGATATCTGTTAGGTCCATTTGATACATGACCTCTATTAGAGATATTGCTTCTTTGTTTAATTTCTGTTGTTTACTTGTCCTTTGTTGAGAGTGGGGTGTTGAAGTTTCCCAGTAGTAATGTATGGGGATTTGTGTGCGGTTTAGGTTTTATTGATCTTTCTTTTACAAACGTGGGTATCTTTGTATTTGGAGCATAGATGTTCAGAATTATGATTTCTTCTTGGTGGAATTTTCCTTTGATGAGTATGAAATGACCTTCCTCATGTCTTTTGATTAATTTTGGTTGAAAATCTACTTTATTAGATATTAAAATGGCTACTCCTGCATGTTTCTTGGCTCCATTTGCTTGGAACCTTCCACCTTTCTATTTTGTGACTTAGATGTGTTTCTTATATGCAACAGATTGTTGGGTCTTGTTTACATATCCATTCTGTAAGTCTGTGTCTTTTTTGGAGTGTTAAGTCCATTGATGTTGAGGGAAATTAATGACCAGTGGCTGTTAGTTCCTTTTATTTTGATGTTGCTTGTGGTAGTGTGTTTGTGTGCTTGGTTACTTTTAGTTTTGCTGTAATGACATTATTTCTTTCCTGTGTTTTTCTGAATGTAGTTAGCTTTCCTGGGTTGTAGTTTTCCTTTTAGGAGCTTCTGTACCCCTGGATTTGTGGGTAGGTGTTGTTTAAATTTGTTTTTGTCATTAAATATCTTGTTTGCTCCATCTATGATGACTGAGATTTTGCTGGGTATAGTAGCCTGGGTGGTCATCTGTGTTCTCTTAGGGTCTTCATGATATCTGTTCAGGCCCTTCTGGCTTTCATAGTCTCTGATGAAAAGTCAGGTGTGATTCCTATGGGTTTGCCATTATATGTTAAGTTGGCCTTTTTCCTTTGCAGCTTTTAGTATTTTTTCTTTGTTCTGTATACTTACTGTTTATTATGTGGTGGGAGGATTTTCTATTCTGGTCTAATTTATTGGGTGTTCTGTAGACCTCTTGTATTCTTATAGACCTCTCTTTAAAGTTGGGGAAATTTTCTTCTATGATTTTGTTGAAAATATTTTGTGGGCCTTGGAGGAGGGAATCTTCTTTTTCCTCTATTCCTATTATTTTTAGGTTTTGCTTTTCATGTTGTCTTGGATTTCTTGGATGGTCTGTGTCAGGAATTTTTTAGATTTAACATTTTTTTTGATAGCTACATCTATTTCTTCCATTGTGTCTTCCACACCTAAGATTCTTTCTTCCATCTCTCGTAGTCTATTTCTTATGCTTACCTCTGTAGTTCCTCTTTTCCTCTCTAAGTTCTTTCTCTCCACAGTTTCCTCCAATTGTGTTTTCTTTAATTTTTTTCCAATTCTCTTATCAGATCTTGAGCCATTTTATTGATTTCCTTCACTTCTCTGACTGTATTTTCCTTCAATTCTGTCAGCTGTTTGTTCGAACAATCCTCTGTTTCATTAATATCTTTTCGTGATTTAAGTATTTCCTCTCTAAAGGCCACAAATTGTTTGGCTGCAACTTCCTGTATTTCTTTAAGGATGGCCATAATCTGTTTGACTTTATCTTCCTCCATTTCTTTGCAAATGGCAATAATCTGTTTGACTTTATCTTCATCTAGGTCTTTACGCAGTTTATTTTTTTTTCCTCTATTATCCTGTTCATAAGCACAGATGTAAGGTCATCTTCTTGAATTTCATTTACCCTGGTGTGTCCAGGGCTGCTTGCCCTGAATAACTGGGTTCTGGAGATGCCATATTGCTTTGTCTTTTTGAGCTTTTACACTTGCCTCTACCCTTTTGGCTATCTTAGGTGTTGGGTGTTAGTTTCTGGTGCTTCCTGGAATCCTGTGGTGGGGATAATCCCCTTGGCAGGAAGATGATTTTTCCTGAAGGAGACCTCCTCAGCTTTTGGGATACGGTCACTGAATAGCAGGTATTTTTCAGGAATTGCCAAAACTCACCACAGGCATAGAGACCTGCGCGGTAATTGTGGTCTTTGTTAGTCAAGGGGGCTCTCCTCTCACCCAGAGAAGTCCTGGAGACAGCTGTCCTGCTTCTGGCTTTCTTGCTGTAAAGTTAGTAAGCTGCAGCTGCAACCTGGGCACCCCATGGTTTGGTCAGCTTAGTTAGGGATAACTGGTCGTCCCTTGGAGCAGTATCTGGGGTTGATCTTGGGGATCCCAGGCTTCTGTATGTCTGAGGTTAGAGCTCTGTGCCCCAGTACCCAAGCAGTAATCCATGGCAGCTTGGCACTGCTCTCCCATGTGCAACAGGAGGCTAGAGTCTGGAGCCTGTGAATAACCAGAAACTTTTCCAGAGCTAGGTGTCCTGAGGTAGGGCCAGATGTTTTCCCCACCTTTGGGTTTTCTCCCAACATGAAGACCTAGTCTGTGGTTTTTGACATGGTGTGTAGAATGGGTAGGCACTTGCCAGATGGCTACCAAGCTGGTGACTGGGAAAGAACCTGCAAACATTTCCAAGAATGTTCCCATTTGTGGTGGTGGTAGTGTGTGTGTGGGGTAGTTGGCTGAGTGCTCTAAGCTGGGACCTGCTTTTTCCCTGTCTATGGGTTTTTCTCCAGACAGGGAAACCTATCCTCTAGTGTCCTGGGGCACACAGTTCTGTCTGTGATGGAGAATAGGGCATGCCGGTCTAGTGACTGGAGGCCCACTCAAGGCTGGCAGCTGTGCACCAACCAGTCTGCAGGATCTTTTCCAGGGATAGACTGGGTGACCTGAGGTCAGTCCCACTTTCTTCTTCCCTGTTTTTTTTTTTTTTTGACACTTGGCTCCCAGTCTCTGGTGCCCTGGAGCACACAGTTTGGCCTGGGAAGGTGATCAGGACACACAAGTGTATCCTGAGCCTGGAATATTTTCTGGGTTCTCACTGAGTGACCTGAGAGTGGAACTGAGTGATCCCCACACCATGGAGTTTCCTCTCACCTGGGAAACACGATTGCTGTTGTTTTAGGGCCCAGAATTCAGTCTTTTAGTTGCTGTACCAATATTGCTGTCCTGTTCCTGTCCTGTTCCTGTTCTGTTCCTGTCCTGTTCCTCCTGGCAATGCCATCTTGGATTCCCTCTTTCTCATCCCTTTCAATTAATTTTGGTTGAAAGTCTGTTTTATTAGATATTAGAATAGCTACTCCTGCTTGCTTCATGGGTCCATTTGCTTGAAAACCTTATTCCTGATGCAACATCCAAGAAATTTTCCCAGAGATTAGTGGGGTTCTCTGAGGTTGGACCCAATTGTTTCCCTCATCATTGGTTTTCTTCTTACCTAGGAAACACAGTCAGTGGTGTTTGGGGGCCCACAGATCCAACTATTGGTCACTGTGCAGTCTCTGCTACCCATCTTATCAGAACAGTGTGAAATCAGCCCAGCCATCTGGGATCTATTTTTAGTTTTTACTGAATATAAGTATTTTGATTGTATGCATGAATATGCATCTCTTCTGTGCCTAATCCTCACAGTAGTCTGAAGATGTCTTCAGAACTCATGAACTTATAGCAATTGAAAGTAGCGGGTCCCAGGTAAACACTAACAATTGAGCCCAATTATTTGCAAGAGCAGTAAGAGCTCCTTACTGCTGAGCCATCTCTCCTATCTTATATGGCTCTTTTATGATCAGCATTTACACTGCTAATATTTTTGTCTTCTATTTTTACCTGTTTAAACATGCATTCCCTTTTAGTAAGATATCATTGCAGTTGCAGTTTAAGCTGGGGCAGTACAGATTTCTGGAAAATAAATATACAATAGGAGTGAATGTATAACTCCTTGTAGAAGCTTCAGTAAAGACCTCTGAGTTCTTTCAATATTTTGTGTTTGTTTGATTGACTTTTAGGGGAGGCTCTGTCTTAATATATAGGTCTGGCTGTCCTAGAACTCTTTGAATAGATAATGCTGACATCCAGTTCAATAAGATACACCTGCATCTGCCTCCTGAGTGATGGAATTGAAGGCATGACAGAATACACCCAGCTTGTCCACCATTTTTTGTAGTTAGTAACTGTTAATAAATTTCTCTGATTTGTACTTAGTATTGTTCATCTGTTAATTTCTCTCTCTCTGTGTCTCTGTCTCTATGTCTCTGTCTCTCTATTTCACACTCTTCTCTCTGTTTGTCTTTGTCCACATTAATTGCCATGTCTATTCCAAAGCTATATCCTCTTCAAAAAGTTTAGATATGATACAGTTAAAACTTGTTATTCCGTTTTCTTCTAAAATGACTTAGTGATAACATTAACACTTCTTTTTTAATAGAAAAGTTTTAATCTTTATTTTTAATCTATAGACTACATTATTTAGTAAGGAGGATATAAAAAACAATGATCAAACAATAATCACGTGTTCTATTCCTTTTCTTTTGTCTGGTCACTCAGAAATATGATGTTATTGGCTATGATTGTTGTTGCTTGCCACTCACATTATTTTTATCCATGTATTCACTGTAGTCCACTTTCCCTTCCACAATTATATGAGCCCCCCTCTTCACATACCGATATGCCACATCCCTGAGCCCTGGTCAAAACATAATATTCAGTACCATGTTGTCTTTTGACTGATGTTACCCATCTGTTCAGTGTCTCCTGATCAATACATCTCATTTATTGCTATATAAAATATCATGACTGTGTTTTGTCCTTCCACTTGTCTCATGACAGAGTTCTGACCTACTCACCCAAGTAACTGAAGATGATTCATAGATTGCTCAAGAACCCAACTAATGGCTACTTTATATTAATGTCTTACCAACTGATGAAACACAGGTTTTTGAAGCATGCCTTTTTTTTCAATCTAACCCTTAGGCTTTTTCATCTCCCCTACTGCACATCACGCACAACACCCAACTATATAACAGTCACACTTCTGTGTCAGAAAATAAATTGAAGAAGCAGTAGAATTATATGATTATATTGACAATGAAGTATAAATTTATATTGTTGCCACTGTTTCTGTTGTACAAATGTATGGCATATTTTAGAATTCAGTGACCTTCAATGATGTGCATGTGAAATTCAGCCAAGAAGAGTGGGCCTTGCTGGAACCTTCCCAGAAGCAACTCTACAAAGATGTGATGATAGAGACCTGTGAAAACCTCACTGCTATAGGTAAGACTGCAATTTTTCTTTCACTTTTAAAATAAAGAGACAACTCTTACTTTGTTATTGATCCTCTTCTGTTATTCCAATTGAGAATGAGGAGGAATGAGGTAAATAAATCAGGCATGGTTCTAAGGATCACAGATCATAGTGATTTAAGTTTTGCCATAATAATAACATGATATTTCCAATAATATATATTTTCTCATACTATATTTTAGGCTACAATTGGGATGACCATGATATTGAAGAACATTTTCAAAGTTCTACAAGTAATAAAAGGTAACTTTATGTGCATGTTGACACAGATGTAAATCTTAAATTTTAATGTGTCCTGCAAGTTTGGTGTTTTTTGTTTGTTTGTTTGTTTGTTTATTGGCTGCTTTTTATTTTCTGTTTTTGAAATATATTTTTTTCTGGGTATCTGTGATTTTCTTAGACTTACTTGTTAGACCAGCCTGACCTCAAAATCACAGAGATATGCCTGCTTCTGCCTCCACAAGTGCTGGGATTGAAGGCATGTACCACCACACATGGCTGTGTCCTGGAAGTTTTAAAGAAAAGCAACAGTGTAAAAACAGCACTACTTTAAGTGTACTGATGATCATTAAAATCTCATAATTCCATGTACTTCAATGTCAGGTATCTGATTTGTGTTTACAAGGCACTCCCCTAAGATAGAAGAAAATAAAATAATGTTGTAACAAAAATAACATTTGAATCATATGGACATTACAGGTACTGACTTGAACTGCCAATCTGTTTAGTCTCATTCTGTCTATTCAGATATTGTAAGAGGTATACACACTGAATTGGTGATCAGTATGTGTCCAAAACCTTCTAATAAGCAAAAGTTTCATAGTAGACCCAGTGCTACTCATTTTCGTGCAGTAACATTGTAAAGTTTAGTGAAAGGAGCAGCTTATGAGAATCAAGAATATTGTTGTGGAGAAATCTTAATCCCTATATGACATGTCTATGATGAACAAAAAACAAAATGTTTTAATTCAATGTGGGAATCTTTATTATTTTTGTAAATTAAACTGGTATATCATATGTCAAAATGATTCTAAGACACAGGAACATAGGGTTATTGAAAGAAGCAGTGTCCCTGTCTTTCTCCAAGAACAATTGATTTGGTAGTAGTCCCCACTGTGAGTAAATTTTCTGAATGAGATAAATGGTTACTGTTAATTGGTTTTGCAACTTCACTGAGAATTCATTAGCAAACACATATTGCTGAAAATATCTATGAATACTAGGAATTTGGAACTTCTGCTTGTCTTGGCTCACTTTGTAAATGAAGTATCATTCATACAGTACAAAAATTTGTGAATGGGATTGCTGTGGTAAAACTCTGAATTCTTACAATACTCTTCATATATAGGAGAAAACCTCATATAGAAAAATGATGCTATAAAAGTGATCCACATAACAAATGCTCTTACCATCACAGGGATCTTCAAAAATACCCATAATGAAGGCGAATACCGTGAAAGTAAATAAAGTGATAAAACTTTAAAATTTGATTCTTCTTTACCATTAGACCAAATTATGATATTAATTCATATAGATAAATATATTTATTAGTGTTATGAAATCACTGTGGTAAATCTTTCACATGTGTCAATTTTCTTTGCAGGCATGAATATAGTCATACTGGAGAGAAACCCTTTAAATGCACTGTATGTCGTAAAGCCTTCCCGTATACAACTTTTCTCATACGGCATAAAAGAACACACACTGGAGAGAAACCTTACGAATGTAACCAGTGTGGTAAAGCCTTTGCAGAAAAGAATAATCTCATACGGCATAAAAGAACACACACTGGAGAGAAACGTTATGAATGTAACCAGTGTGGTAAAGCTTTTACACGAAACAGTCATCTCATAAGCCATAAAAGAACACACACTGGAGAGAAACCTTATGAATGTAACCAGTGTGGTAAAACCTTTGCAGAAAAGAATAATCTCATACGGCATAAAAGAACACACACTGGAGAGAAACATTATGAATGTAACCAGTGTGGTAAAGCCTTTGCACAAAAGAGTACTCTCTTAAGCCATAAAAGAAAACACACTGGAGAGAAACCTTATGAATGTTACCAGTGTGGTAAAGCCTTTGCAGAAAACAGTCATCTGGTAAGGCATAAAAGAACACACACTGGAGAGAAACCTTACGAATGTAACCAGTGTGGTAAAGCCTTTGCACAAAACAGTCATCTGGTAAGGCATAAAAGAACACACACTGGAGAGAAACCTTATGAATGTAACCAGTGTGGTAAAGCCTTTGCAGAAAACAGTACTCTATTAAGCCACAAAAGAACACACAGTGGAGAGAAACCTTATGAATGTAACCAGTGCGGTAAAGCCTTTGCACAAAACAGTGCTCTCATAAGCCATAAAAGAACACACACTGGAGAGAAACCTTATGAATGTAACCAGTGTGGTAAAGCCTTTGCACAAAACAGTACTCTCTTAAGCCATAAAAGAAAACACACTGGAAAGAAACCTTATACGTATACTCAACATGATAAAGCCCTTGCACAACAGAGTAGTCTCCAAAAACATGAAAAAACACACAGTGGAGAGAAGCCTGGTGAGGGTAATTAGTGTGATAAATTCTTTGCATGTAACAATCATCTCCTAAGACAACAACACATTCTGGAGGGAAACCATATGAATATAATTATGTGGCAAAGCCTTTGCATATAACATCTCTTAATACATAAAAGAACACATACTGGAAAGAAGCTGTCTCACTGCATCCAATGTGAATAAACTTTTGCACTTCAGAATCATCTTCAAACTCATGAAAGATATCCTAATGGACAGAAAGCCTATGAGTCCTTTTAACATGGTGAAACCATTCTATATTTGTACAATCTTCATCATCATGAAAGGATTCATACTTGAGAGAACTTATGAATATGTTAAAATAGTGAGGCCTTGCACAAATCTAGAGTCGTCATCATCATCATAAAATTATCCTTACTGGAGAGGAATTCTGTGACTATAAGCAAGGTGGAAAGCCCTTTGTGTACTTTGGTCCACTGAGATGCAACAGAAGTGTAAAACTAGCTCAATGGAAATGACCTCACTTTTCTGAAGGGGAAAGGGAATAGAGGCAATAAGAATGGAGTGTAGTAATGGGGGAGTGAAAGGGGGGAGACTTAGATTGGAATGTAAAGTAAATAAACTCATTTTTTAAAAGAATACAATGGATAGTGAATATGAATTACACGCAACAGTATTATATGATAAGGTGTTTATGGAAGACTTATTGATAATTCTGATTCTCAACATTTAGTGTTTTCTTTTTTTTTCCTACTCCATCATTTATTTTTCCATAATATGTAAGAACAAAGCATCGAGAGCATGATAAAGTGGGGAGCAGAGAGTGTTTTAATCATCACCTCTTGAAGGATGGAGTACATTTAGATAGTTTCAAGGTTGAGGGCCACTACCTCCCTACACAGATGTGAAGGGGTTGCTCGACTCCCTACCCTTCCCTCTTTTTCAGCACCCCTGGGGCAAGCTGTGAAACTCATGGTGTTCCCCTGAGAAAGGTATTGCATGCCTTCTTCTGCCATTGTGCAATCACAAAGGACAGGACACAGAACTTATCATACTATAGCATATCTTAGGGAAGAAAAATACATTACAAGGAACAAAAATCAAACCTAATTGCCTCACTTTACACAAGAAACTGTTAGTTCAGTGGATGAATATGTAGGAAATGAACTTTCACCAGCCAGGAAGTTCTCTGAGAGTATCACAAGATTGGTAGCCTGTAGAAGTTTCTTTGTGTACATCTACCTATTGTTCCAGGGGTACTATTGAAAAAAATCACTTTTTTTTCTATGTATGACTGCTTCTGGCCTAGATGGGTAACCATGTCAAGGGTGTGTTTTCTCTGCCTGACTTCATCTGGAGAGTATCTTTAGACATGGAAACCACCAATCAAATTTGATAGATGGCCTTTGACACAGATCCCTGATAACTCTCCCCTCCCTTCAAATATAGGATAATTTGGTTCTGTGTTCTTGTTCTTCTTATTCATATAATAGGAATGTGCTGTTTAATGCAAATCTAGCATTCTTGAATTTCCTAGTATTAAACAATTATCTACACCTATGCTTGGAACATCCCTGGTACTCCCCAAGGGATATAAGCCACTGTGTTCTGTTTTCTGGAATTAAAGTTGAACTTACTTTCTGAAGTGGTTCCCAGAGTGGCTAACCAATGTTATGCTTGTGATCTTTCCAAGCTTTATACTACTCATCTTCTGCCCCTCATGCCTTCCTGGGCTGGTGGGAAACAGCCATCCAGGTAGCAAGAGAATCACATTCTCTGAAATGCCTGTGATAAAATATTTCAGACTGCATAGCATTTCAAATTTCACATGTTTCTGGATTTGAGATGGTCAATCAAACAGTATCTTGGGATGGGACTCATTAAAATGAGTTATACTTATTGTTTAGTTCAAGGTAAGGTTGCAGGCAAGCTTCATGGTATGAAATCTTCTAAGGTGAGTACAGTGGACCATGGAAAATAAATACAAGCAGAAATTTTATTTTTCTGTTTTTAATAGCTGAGTACTGTTCTGATAATGTAAGGGTGAATGGCAGGGGAGAGGAACTCTCCTTTTGAGTAGTCTACGGGAAGGGGATGGGGGAAGGTGGAGGGAGGGACCAGTAGGAGTTGAGGGAGTGACCTTCAATCAGCATATATAATGAATAAATTGTGAATAAATTGTGAAAAATAAAAACAATTAATAAACTAACATATAGTAAGAAAAACAAAGCAGAACAGCAAAAATTTGAGTCTAGTTTGGTTAACTGCCCTCCCTCAAAGAAAAGAAAGAAGATATATAGAAAGAAAAGAAAAACAGAATCTTTGTCTTTGTCACCTTTCTTCCCTGTGAACTCAGTTGAAGATCATTATGCAATGGAGACCATGATTCTCTCTCTGAAGTTTATGTTACCACAGAAGTAGGATTCAAACCTGAAACTAATGGCAGAGTTTCCTAGTTAACATATCAAATCAAACCTACCTGCCATTTTCTCTCAGAAATCCTTCAGTCCTTCCATGTTATCTGTCTGTCCAGGATAGTACAGCCCATGCAATACCCTGAATTCTCCTTCCCACGGCCTGAGATAACCTTACCCCCCCCTCACCCACATATAGGCAAACTATTTTGGCTACCTGGTTCTGTCAAACGCCATGCAGGAGCAACAGCAGAACAGCTGTAGAACTCATGGAATGTGGCTCCCTTGTTAGCATAATCATGATGGGTTTGTCTTGGAGAAGCATAATCCCAAGAACTGATTTTCCTGATGACTTTGTGTTCTTATGTAGCATATCTCTGCTTGTTGCCCTTGCAATGCCCATATTCCTTATAACATGAGTTGTATGAAAACTCTAAGAAAGCTTCTATCTCATCACTGGGCAATATCACTGGCATTTAAAATTAACAATGCTTGATCTCTTTTCACATGTTTACTGGAGCAGTTTAATGAATTAACCACTGCCCTTGAAAGGAGCCATAGATGTAGATTGTTAGCAATAGCCATTACACTTAGAAAGAATTTGGAAAAATAGATTGTTTAACAAATTCAGGGAGGATGTTTTTGCTAATGTAAAAAATCTTGGAGAACAATTTAAAGTTAAGAAAAGTACACTCTTAATAGAAAAGCAGGGATGCTTTAAGGTTGATGAGCAGAAAAAATAGCCCAAGGCAGCATTGGCTGTCTGGGCACCCTCAAACTGGGTCTAAAACTGAGAGAGCAGTTGATTCCCCCATATTTGTTTTTCCTCTCAGCTTCTTGATATGATTTCATAAAAATGATTAATGAGTAGATGCACACCCCTTCAAGATTTAAAGTACAGGTGCCAGTACCATGCCGTTTTTTATTACTGTTGTGCTATAGTACTACTTGAGATCTCACATGAAGATACCTCCAGAAAAGCTTTTATTGTACAGGCATTTTTTTTTAAATCAATTCTGGGTTTTTTGTTTTTCTGTATGAAACTGAGTCTTGTTCTTTCGAGGTCTGTAATGAGTTGTGCTTGTATTTTGATTGGAATTGCATTGACTCTTTAGATTTCTTTTGGCAGAGTGGCCATTTTTACTATGTTAATCATACCAATTCTGGAGAATGGGAGATCTTCTGATATCTTCCTTGAAGTTCTTTTTTTTCATACAAGTCATTCACTTGCTTGATTAGAGTCACACCAAGATACTTTATGTTATTTGTGGCTTTTGCGAAGGGGTTTTGTTTCTCTAACTTCCTTCCGAGCCCATTTGTCTCCTGTATGCAGGAGTGCTTCACTTTTTTATAAATTTAATTGTGTATCCAGTCATTTTGATGAAGTTGTTTATCAGCTGTAGAAATTCCCTGGTTGAATTTTTAGTGTTATTCATGGATACTATCACATCATTTGCAACACAAGCTGGACTGGATGTGGAGAAAAGTGAACCCTCCTTCATTGATGGTGGGAATATAAACTTCTACAACCACTTTGGAAATCAATCTGGTGTTTTTTTAGAAAATTATGAATAGTGCTACTAGAATATTCAGTTATACCAACCCTGGGCATATATTCAGAAGATTGTCAACCATACAACAAGGACATTTGCTCAACTATGCTCATAACAGATTTATTGACAGTATCTAGAATCTGGAAACAATTTAGATGTCCCCAAACCGAGGAATGGACACAGAAATTGTGGCACATTTATACAATGCAATACTATTCAGCAATTAAAAACAAGGAAATCAGCAGGCAAGTGGATGCAACTAGAAATGATCACTCTGAGTGAGGTATCCAGAAGCAGAAAGGCAGTCATGGTATATACTAACTTATATGTGGATATTAGTCATATAATATAGGGTTTTAAAATACTAAAATCTAGAGTCCTAAAAGATCTAAACAACAGGAAGAACCCTAAGGATGATGCTTAATCCTCATTCAGAAAGGCAAATGGGATAGACATCGGTAATGGAAGAAGATAGGGAACAGGGCAGGAAACTACCACAGAGAGCCTCTGAAAGAATCTACATAGCAGGGTATTGAAGCAGATGATTAGACTCATAGCCAAATTTTGGGCAGAAAGCATGGATTAATATGGAAGATTCAGGAGGTAGAAAGACCTGGATGTGAGAGGCCCTCCACAAGGAGGCCAATTGAGCCAAAAAATATGGGCCCAGGGGGTCCTGTTCCAACCAAGGACCACGCATGAAGAACACCTAGAACCCCTGCTCAGATGTAGCTCATAAGTATCTCAGTTTCCATGTGAGTTCCCTATTAAGGGTAACAGGAGCTGTCTCTGACATGAATTCAGTGGAAGGCTCCTTGATCACCTACTCCTGGAAGGTGCAGCCTTGCCAGGCTGCAGAGGAAGAAGGTACAGTCATTCTTCGTAAGACTTGATAAGTCCCCTATCAGTGGACTAGGAGAGGGGCATAGAGGTAGAATAGGGAGGTAGGTTGTAACTGGTGGAAGATGAGGGATGTGCTTACAGCCAGAAAATAAAGTGGATAAATTATAATAACAAAAAAGAAAAAAATGAGGTTTTTTTTTTTTCCTGAAATGGCTGGACTCAGGCAACTGTCTCTTAAAAACAACTAGAAAGAATAGTATTTCATCTCTTCACATTTTCCTTTTTCCTGTGATACTATATATAATAAATACCCTTGATAAAATTCAGTGGTTTGTCGTATATTCCTAGTATTATAATATTGTAAAATATTGTACAAATCAAATTTTGGTATGTTAAGTGTGTAAAAGTAGTTTATGAAAAAAGTCGCTTGAATTTTCAAAAGAGCAAAGAATGATTACTCAAAACTCAGGAGGGTGAAAATGAAAGGAAAATTGATGGAAGAATAAATAATATATAAATAAGTTAATATCTCTTACACAGTAATTATAACATTTTGGTTATTGAGATTTAAAGATAGACACAGAATATTTCTCAAGTAAACAATGTAAGCTATTATTAATAGCTCTTATGCATGCACCCTGTAGTATTTCTTTATATTATTCCTTTTGTCACTGAAATGTGTTCTTTGACAAGTCATGCCACTACATCCTGATGTTCAGGCTCTAATACTGATTATTCAGTTCTTATTTCAGGGTACTGACTGCTTATAGCCCAATTAGGAGTGAAGTCAGACAATGTTTGATTTCTGTGTCTAGCTAAGGTCACAATTTTTGATGATACATTTTTAATTCATTCATAATTTCAAAGTAAAATGATTGACTTTCTTGAAATGTTAAATGTTCTGTCTCTCACACATGCACACCCCCCCACATATACATAATGCATGAGACATGTAATAGGAATTATTGGCAACACAAGACTTGAAATTGAAAGAGCCAAAAGAGGGCTGTATGGGAGATTTTGTACGGGGGGAACAGAGAAAAGAGAAAAAAAAATGTGATTATATTAAAATCTCGAAAAACAAATGCACATGTTTTCCATGAATGAAAAAATTGAATAATATAATATTTTGCACTAATGTGATTCAGGACAATCAAGTCTATTCTATCTTAGCACACAGTCAGCTGTATTTCAGTAAACATGAGTATAGATGTGTGCTGGACCTGCAGAAGTCATTTGTTGGTTTCATATGGATAATGGTGGAACTCCTCATTCAGAGTGTACAGTATATATTCTCTTTAAATTGACTCAAGAATTTTAGGTATTTTTTGTGTGTGAACTGGATAATATAAAGATCCCCTAAACTTTCTAGGTCCACTTTCTTCCACTGTCTCCTTCCATCCTTTTACACCGAGATGCTATCTAACCTGTGTAAAGAGTGTTCAGTAGATGCAGCAGAAGAATGGATATTTTTTGTCTAGTCCATTCTGTTAGTTCATGTCTTTCTATTGGAGAACTGAACATCCAAGTTGAGAGTTTTCAATGAACAATGTTTATTATTTCCCTTTATTTCGTAGTTATGGTGTGGGGGGTTGCCTCTTTTTATTTGATGCTTGGGATTATTCACTTTTTGTCTTTTATTGGGTGTGCTTAACATTTTTAGATAGGAGTTTTGCTTCTATTGGCTTCTGTAGTGAAGGAGTTTTACGGAGATATTGCTCATATTTGGTTTAATTGTGCAATATATTTTTATTCACCATTTATTATTGAAAGTTCACTGGATATAGTAATAGAATCCCTTAAAGATTATATACAATCTGTCTCAGCCATTCTAGGTTTAGAATTTTTCTTAAGAGATCAGGAGTTACTCTAATGAGCCTGAATTTATATGCAACTTAGTCTTTTCAACTTGCAACTTTTAATATACCTTCTTTGTTTAATATAATTTTCTTTACATTTAGGTTTTGATTTTATATGCTGAGCACAATTTCTTTTCTGGTAGGCTTTGTTGTTTTCTATACTTTTTGTAGGCTACCCCTTCTTCATTAGGTTAAGGATATATTATATTATTTTGCTGAAAATATTTCTGGGATTTTGATGTGAGTTTTGTCTTCTTCCTCTATTTCTGTTATTCATAAATTATTTTTTTGCACTTTTTAGATATTCTGGATCTTTTGTGCATGGCTATTTAACATTTCTTGTGATGCAAATATCCAGTTGTTGTTGTTTCTTTGTTCTTGTTGTTCATCTTCATCTTCATCTTCATCTTCATCTCTTCGTCCTCTCCTGCTTCTCTTCTTGCTCCTCTTCCTCCTTTTTTTCTTTTCAAAATAGTCACTTTACTCATATACTCACCCTGATTAAAGTTTTCTCTTCCTCTAATCCTGGCAACTCTTTCCCATCTCCCCTTCTATCCTGTTTAAATTCACCCTCATATAAAACAAGGAGGGCTATAATGTATAATAAGAAAGTAAAATAAAGAAAAGACAAAAACAATCACATCTTATTAGAAAAAACAAACAAAAGAAAAAGAGCTCAAGGGGGGAAAAGATGTAGACTTGTTCACACATGCAGAAACCTCATAAAATATTAAACACAAAACAATAGTACACAAAGAGGGTCCATGTAGCTTTAAAACTAGTAAAAACACTTCAGCAAACTAAAATGAGAACTGTGATAAAATTTTTAAAATGCATGCCAAAATTACAGGACATGAAAATCCAAACGTGCCAGTGAGTGAAAATTTTGGCCATCTACCTTTTGGAATGTATGCTTAAAAGTACAATTAAGAATAGTTCCTTGGATAAAATGAGTGTACCTTGGAGACAACTACATTTTCATTTGCAAGCACTTATCAATTAGAGATAGGGCTAGGGACAACATTAAATGCCTTGTGCATGATGCATCAGTCTCTCACAGCTTATATATTCTCCAGTTCTCTTAATTTATAATGCTTTCTTCTTTGATATCCTCTATCCTTTCTGGCTCTTATACTCTTCTGGCTGAATTACTCAAGAACCTGGAGGGCATATTCTGAGGTCTCTCACTGACTGTCTATTTTCTCTATGGGTCTCTGAATTTGTTTCCATCAGCTGCAGGAGGAAGCTTCTTTCATGATGGACGAACAAGATACTGTTCTGAGTATAGCAGAATGGTGGCAAGGGCCACTTTTATTACTTTTAGTAGTATGTAGTATTTGCTTTTTCCCTACAACTCTATGTAATTTATATTTCTTGATCAATAATCCAGTGTCAGGTGTGGATTGCATCATGTGAAGTGTGCCTTAAGTCAAACTATAGATTGGTTATTTACTCCTACAACTGTTGCACTAATATTGTCTTACAGGTAGGACTTTATTATAGTTCAAAAGTTTGGTAGCTGGGTTAGTGTTTATATTTCTTTTCTTGTAGTTACAGAATACTTCCCATATCAAAGTTGCTAGAATGTAGGTGTGGAGGTTCTATGTAGGCACAAGCTCTATTTATCTATGTTCAATGATCTGTGTAAGTGTTGTCTCAAGCAATAGGATATTCCAGTCATTTTGTGGAGAGCAACCTATAGTCTTGACAAAAGCATGTATTGTTTTGGCATTACAATCACACTACTTTGGCCAATACCTCAGTTAAATATAAACCATTACCAGTACTGGATGCTTAATTTAGTGACAAGAGATTTCCAGTTGGGACTTTCTTCTTGTGTGGTGATTTCATTTATATTGGCTTCTTATATGTATATATTTTAGAAAGTATCTATTGCATTAGGTTTCCACTGCACCAAACAAATAACCCTTAATTTTACCTGTCTTTCCTCATGTTACCTTTTCATTGCCCTCTTCCTTTCCCAATCCCCTTCAATTCTATCTTTTTAGCCCACCTTCCATTTGTTCCAAGTATTTATTTCCCTTTCCTATGGAGAAATTTCTGCCTCCCCTAACCTCCAGTTCTTAATCTGTATGTATCCCCTGCAATATTATGTTCAGTTGCTTGCATATCATACATCTTGCAACTAATATATACGTAAAAAAATACATACCCTATTTCTCTTTTGAGGTCTAGGTTCTCTCACTCTCAGTTACCTGCAAATGTACATTTACCTTCATGTTTCATGATTTGATTTTTTAAATGTCTGAGTAATATTTGATTATGTAAATGCACTAGTACTATAACAAAACATAGAAATACACACTGGAAAGCTAGAAATACACTGGAAAAACAGATAAAATCTTCATAAATGGTGCTGACCAAACTAGATGTATATATGTAGAAACATAGAAATAGGAGCTTATTTTCACTGAAAGTCACCTCCAAATGGATTAAAACCTCACCAAAGTTCATATACAGTTAAAGCCATGAAGTCAGCACAGCTATTTGACAAAGATCCAGCATAGCTGAGTTGCATGTTACAATAGCCTTCATGCTATCTTTCAGGCTTGGTCTTAATCTCCACTTGCTACATGCTTCGAGGGTTTTCAATACATGTACAACCTGAGGACATTGGAGCAATGGAAAATTTTTTCATGAATCATTTATGCCTTCACCCTGGAGTACTGCTTCTAAGCTTCCCTAGAAAAATCCTGAGCATACTGCTACTCTAATTTTTAGGGGGAATATCAATTATCTGGCCCTACATGAATGTCTTCCTCATGGAAGTTGTAACTCACATAAAAATGGCAGAAAACTCCTTATGAGACTTCAGCTCCAAGATAGTCTTGCAAAATCTACCCTTGTGCTTCCTCAAGAAGAAAATAATCAGAACAACATACTCTTAAAATGGCAAAAAAAAGTTTCTAGAGCTAGGAGAGTTGATAGTATTTGAGATTAAATACATTGTACTTCTGTGTCCACAGATGATTACTTGGCATATAAGAGTTATATATGTTAGGAGTTATATATGGTATGTTCTCAATGACTAGATAAAGATGTAAATGAATGGCTGGAGATATTTTCACATTACACTAGGGTCTTTAATGATGGACAAAGAATATTTTATAAAAATCATTTTTAAAGTGAGGTATTAGGGCCTCCTTTTCCCAGAAATATCAGCTTTCACAGTATCACTGTGGTGTTGTATGACCAAAATAATGAAAGAATACCTAGATTTAGCACATAAGTAAATTCTACAAAGATATGAGGTATGGACAATGCATTATGCCAGGAATTGAATAATAACTGTTGCTGCTTTGGTGTAAATTGTTTTTCTTGAGGCTGTCCATTAAAATATGATAATATACTTCTTGGGACAAAGCAATATGCCAAAGCTGGCTTGAAGATATTCTATCTACTGCCATTGAATCTGATAATGCTTCCAACCTGAGAATGGGCTTTCAGGCTATGGCAAATATGCCTTCAGATTCTCAAAAATATCAGGTTATGGGACTGATGAAGAAAAATGATAGTAAAAGATAAAGTTTATCAATGATGACTAAATTTATGACCAAGAGACAGTTAAATCACCTGTCTGGGGACAAAAAGGATATAATCTATGTTTTAGAACAATGTGAATCTATCTTTTATTATTAAAGCTATATAAATAAAGAAGTACTCTGACTACCAGTGAGTCGAGACTCTAAGTTTCTTTGGACAACCATGTCTGACTCATTTCTGCCCCACCTTATCCTTCCCTCCTCTATGGAAACTATCTACTGCTGGGGTTGGTCCCCAATCTTTCACGACAATCTTTCTTTTCTTTCACAGTAGGGTGAATACTCACAACTGAAGATCTAGAGCTACATGCTTCATAGTAGATAGGACATGTGATATCTGTTTTCTGGATCTGACTTACCTAAATCAATATCATCATTTATATTTCTATATACTTATGTGCATACCATTTCACTTATCTATATCAGCTGAAGGATATTTAGGCGTTCCCATTTTGTACCTATTGTGAACAGAACAGCAATGAGCAGCATGGTTGAGAAAATATTTTTGAAGGAATATGTTGAGTCCATTGTGCATATGTCAAGGAGAGTTATAAGTTGTTCATATGGCAGATTTATTTTTATCATTTTGATAATTCTACACACTGATTTCTGCTGTGGATGTACAATTTTGCAAGCTCCCTTTGCCAGAGATCCAGGTTTTTGCCTGTCCAACAGAAGATGTCAACTGTCAACCTAATTCCTGTTTCCTCCAGAAAAATAAAATACTAAGGGAAAATATATATAGTACCTGTATTATTCATCACAATTACTATTATGTAATTAAAATTTGAATATTTATATTGCCCACAAATTAAAAAGTAACATGTATAACCTACTAAAATGTGTATTCTTTTATTTTTTAATTTTTTATTTAAATTTTATTAATTATACTTTATTCATTTTGTATCCCCCCGTAAGCCCCTCCCTCCTCCCCTCCTGATCCCACCCTCCCTCCCCTTTCTGCATGCATGCCCCTCCCCAAGTCCACTGATAGGGGAGGTCCTCCTCTCCTTTCTGATCTTAGTCTATTAGTTCTCATCAAAAGTGGCTGCATTGTCCTCTTCTGTGGCCTGGTAAGGCTGCTCCACCCTCAGGGGGAGGTGATCAAAGAGCAGGCCAAACAGATTATGTCAGAGGCAGCCCCTCTTCCCATTACTATGTAACCCACTTGGACACCATGGGCTACATCTGTGCAGGAGTTCTAGGTTATCTCCATGAATAGTCCTTGGTTGGAGTATGAGTCTCTGGGAGGTTCCATGTGTTCAAATTTTCTTGTTCTGTTGCTCTCTTTGTGGAGACCCTGTCCTCTCCAGCTCTTACTATTTCACACTGCTTACATAATATTCCCTGCACTATGCCCGACAGTTGGCCATCAGGCTCAGCATCTGCTTTGATAGTCTGCAGGGCAGAGGCTTTCAGAGGCCCTCAGTGGTAGGTTCCTAGTTTGTTTCCTGTTTTCTTCTTCTGGCTTTCAGAGGCCCTCTGTAGCAGGATCCTAGGTTGTTTCCTGATTTATTCTTTTTCTGATGTCCATCCTCTTTGCCTTTCAGGATGAGGATTGAGTGTTTTAGTTAGGGTCCTCTCTCTTGCTTAGTTTCTTTAGATGTACAGATTTTAGTGGGTTTCTCCTATGTTGTATGTCTATATGAGTGACTATATACCGTGTGAGTCTTTTTGCTTCTGGGACAACTCATTCAGGATGATCCAACCATTTACCTGCAAATTTCATGATTTCCTTATTTTTCATTGCTGAGTAATATTCCATTATATAGATGTACCACCATTTCTGCATCCATTCTTCAGTTAAGGGGCATCTGGGCTGTTTCCAGCTTCTGACTATTACAAATAAAGCTGCTACAAACATGGTTGAGCAAATGTCCTTTTTGTGTACTTGAGCCTCTTTTGGATATATGCCAGGGAGCAGTATGGCTGGATCTTAAGAAAGCACTATTCCTAGTTGTCTGAGAAAGTGCCAGATTGATTTCCAGAGTGGTTGTACAAGTTTACATTCCCACCAGCAGTGGAGAAGGGTTCCCCTTTCTCCACAACCTCTCCAGCATGTGTTGTCATTTGAGTTTTTGATCTTGGCCATTCTGATGGGTGTAAGGTGAAATCTCAGGGTTGTTTTGATTTGCATTTCCCTAATGGCTAATGAGGTTGAACATTTCTTTAAATGCTTCTCTGCCATTCGATATTCCTCTACAGAGAGTTCTCTGTTTAGCTCTGTTCCCCATATTTTAAGTGGGTTACTTGGTTTGCTGCTTTTCAGCTTCTTTAGTTCTTTATATATACTGGATATGAGTCCTCTTTCAGATAAAGGGTTGGTGAAGATTCTTTCCCAATCTGTAGGAGGTCGCTTTGTTATGATGATGGTGTCCTTTGCTTTGCAGAAGCTTTTCAGTTTCATGAGGTCCCATTTATTGATTGTTGCTCTTAGACCCTATGCTGTTGGTGTTTTGTTCAGGAAATTGTCTCCTGTGCCAATGAGTTCTAGGGTATTCCCCACTTTTTTTTTTTCTAGCCGATTTAATATCTCTGGTTTTATGTTGAGGTCTTTGATCCACTTGGACTTCAGTTTTGTGCAGGGTGATAAGTTTGGATCTATTTTCATTTTTCTACATGTAGACATCCAGTTGGACCAGCACCATTTGTTGAAGATGCTATCTTTTTTCCATTGTATGGTTTTGGCATCTTTGTCAAATATCAGTTGTCCATAAGGGTGTGGGTTTATTTCTGGGTCTTCTGTTCAGCTCCATTGATCCACCATTCTGTTTCTATGCCAGTACCATGCAGGTTTTATAACTGTTGCTCTATAGTACAGCTTGAGATCAGGGATGGAGATACCTCCAGAAGATCTTTTATTGTAGAGGATTGTTTTAGCAATTCTGGGTTTATTGTTATTCCATACGAAGTTGAAAATTTTTCTTTCCAGGTCTGTAAAGAATTGTGTTGGCAATTTGATGGGAATTGCATTAAATCTATAGATTCCTTTTGGTAAGATAGCCATTTTTACAATGTTAATCCTGCCAAGCCATGAGCATGGGAGATCTTTCCATCTTCTCATATCTTCTTCTAGTTCTTTCTTCAGAGATTTGAAATTTTTTTCATACAAGTCTTTGACTTCCTTGGTTAGAGTTACTCCAAGGTACCTTATGTCATTTGTGGCTATTGTGAAGGGTGTTGTTTCCCTAATTTCTTTCTCAGGCCTTTTGTCTTTTGTATACAGGAGGGCTACTGATTTTTTTAGTTAATTTTGTATCCGGCCACTTTGCTGAAGGTGTTTATCAGCTGTAGGAGTTCCCTGGTAGAGTTTTTGGGGTCACTCACGTATACTATCATATCATCTGCAAATAGTGATAATTTGACTTCTTCCTTTCCAATTTGTATCCCCTTGATCTCCTTCAACTGTCTTATTGCTCTAGCAAGGACTTCCAGAACTATGTTGAAGAGATATGGAGAGAGTGGGCAGCCTTGCCTTGTCCCTGATTTCAGTGGGAGTGCTTTATGTTTCTCTCCATTTAGCTTGATGTTGGCTATAGGTTTGCTGTATATTGCCTTAACTATGTTTAGATATGTGCCTTGTATCCCTGATCTCTCCAATACCTTAAACATGAATGGATGTTGGATTTTGTCAAAGGCTTTTTCAGCATCTAGGGAGATTATCATGTGGTTTTTTCTTTCAGTTTGTTAATATGGTGGATCACATTGATGGATTTCCGTATATTGATCCACCCCTGCATACCTGGGATGAAGCCTACTTGGTCATGGTGGATGATATCTTTGATGTGTTCTTGGATTTGGTTTGCGAGTATTTTGTTGAGTATTTTTGCATCAATGTTCATAAGGGAGATTGGCCTGAAGTTCACTTTTTTGGTTAGGTTTTTGTGAGGTTTAGGTACCAAGGTGACTGTGGCTTCATAGAATGAGTTTGGTAATGTTGCTTCTGTTTCGATTTTGTGGGATAGTTTGAAGAGAACTGGAGTTAGCTCTTTTTTGAATGTCTGGCAGAATTCTGGGCTGAAACCATCAGGTCCTGGGCTTTTTTTGGATGAGAGACTTTCGATGACTGCTTCTATTTCCTTGGGGGATATAGGACTATTTAATTGATTTACCTGGTCCTCATTTAGCTTTGGTAAGTGGAATCGATCAAGAAAATTGTCCATTTCATTTAAATTTTCAAGTTTTGTTCCATATAGACTTTTGAAGTAAGTCCTAATGATTGCTTTCATTTCCTCAGTGTCTGTAGTTATGTCCCCCTTTTCATTTCTGATTTTGTTGATTTGGGTGGTGTCTCTCTGCCTTTTAGTTAGCCTGGCTAAGGGTTTGTCGATCTTGTTGATTTTCTCAAAGAACCAGCTCTTGGTTTCATTGATTCTTTAATTGTTCTATTTGTTTCCAATTGATTGATTTCAGCCCTGAGTTTGATTATTTCCAGCCGTCTGCTCCTTCTTGGTGTGTCTGCTTCTTCTTTTTCTAGGGTTTTTAAGTGAGCCATTAAGTTGCTTGAATGAGCTGTCTCGAATTTCTTCTTGAAGGCAATTAGTGCTCTGAACTTTCCTCTTAGCACTGCCTTCATTGTGTCTCACAAGTTTGGGTATGTTGTGTCTTCATTTTCATTGATTTTTAGAAAGACTTTAATTTCTTTCTTTATTTCTTCCCTGACCCAGCTGTCATGTAGTAACAAGTTTTTCAGTTTCCATGTGTGTGTAGGGTTTTTGCTATTTCTGTTATTGTTGAGGTCCAGCTTTATTCCATGGTGATCAGACAAGATACAATGGATTATTTCAATCGTCTTGTATCTGTTGAGGCTTGCTTTGTGACCCACTATATGGTCTATTTTGGAGAAGGCTCCATGAGGTGCTGAGAAGAAGGTAAATTCTTTTGTGTTTGGGTGTAAAGTTCTGTGAATGTCTGTTAGGTCCATTTGATTCATGACCTCTGTCAGAGACATTGTTTCTTTGTTTAATTTCTGTTTTGTTGACCTGTCCTTTGTTGACAGTGGGGTGTTGAAGTCTCCCACTATTAATGTGTGGGGATCTATATCTGCTTTAAATTTTATCAATGTTTCTTTAACAAATGTGGGTGCTCTTGTATTTGGGGCATAGATGTTCAGGATTGTGATGTCTTCCTGGTGGAATTTTTTCTTGATGAGTATGAAGTGTCCTTCCCCATTGTTTTTATTAATTTTGGTTGAAAGTCTATTTTATCAGATATTAGAGTGGCTACTCTTGCTTGCTTCTTGGGTCCATTTGCTTGGAAAGTGGTCTTCCAAACCTTTACCCTCAGGTAATGTCTATCTTTGTGCCTTAGGTGTGTTTCTTGTATGCAACAGATTGCTGGGTTTTGTTTACGTATCCAACCTGCCACAGAGGGCCTCTGAAAGCCTCTGCCCTGCAGACTATCAAAGCTGATGCTGAGCCTGATAGCCAACTGTCGGGCTGAGTGAATGGAATTTTATATAAGAAGTGGGAAATAGCAAGAGCTGGAGAGGACAGGAAGGAGAGCAACAGAACAAGAAAATCTGAACACAGGGAACTTCCCAGAGACTCATACTCCAACCAAGGACTATTCATGGAGATAACCTAGAACCCCTGTACAGATGTAGCCCATGGAAGTTAAGTGTCCAAGTGTGTTACATAGTAATGGGAAGAGGGACTGCCTCTGACACAATCTGATTGGCCTGCCCTTTGATCACCTCCCCCTGAGGGGGGAGCAGCCATACCAGGCCACAGAAGAAGACAATGCAGCCGTTCCTGATGTGATCTGATAGACTAAGATCAGAAGGAAGGAGAGGAGGACCTCCCCTATCAGTGGACTTGGGGAGGAGCATGCATGCAGATAGGGGAGGAAGGGTAGGATCGGGAGGGGAGGAGGGAGGGGCTCATGGGAGGATCCAAAATGAATAAAGTGTAATTAATAATAATAATAATAAAGAAAGAAAAGTGTTCTGTCTATATTTTTAAGATCTCAATAAACAAAATGTTGTAATTTATGTAAGAGATATTAATTTATTTATATATTATTATTTATTCTTCCATCATTTTTTCTTCCAGTTTTTACCCTCTAGAGTTTTAAATAAATACTCTTTGCTCTTTTGAAAATTCAAGCCACTTTTTCATAAACTTTTTATATGCTTAACATGTCAAATTTTGATTTGTAATATGTTATGCTATATTATGATACCAGGAATATAAAACATACCACTGAATTTTATCAGGGGTATTTATTATAAATAGTATTACAGGAAAAGGAAAATGTGTAGAAATGAAATAGTATTCTTTTCAGTTGTTGTTAGGAGACAGTTGCCTAAGTCCACTCATCCCAGGAAAAAAAAACACATTTTTATTGATTATTACAATTAATTCACTTTGTATACTGAATGTAGGCCCACCCCTCACCTTCTGCCTGTCACAACCTACCTCCTACTTCTCTCCCTATATCCCTTTCCTAGTCCACTTATAGGGGAAGTCCTCCTCCCCTATTATATTATACTAGCCTATGTTATCTAAACTGACTAGGAATGGCTGCACCCGCTTCTTCTATGGCCTGGCAAGGCTGCACCTCTCAGGAGTAGGTGATCAAAGAGCCAGCCACTGAGTTCATGTCAGAGAAAGCCCTTCCTACCCTTACTAGGAAATCCACATGGAGACTGAGATACTTATGGGCTACATCTGAACAGGGGCTCTAGTTGTTCTCCATGCATGGTCCTTGGTTGGAGCAGGAACCCCAGGGCCCATATTTATTTTTTGCTCTTTTGGTCTCCTTGTGGAGTGCCTGGCCTATCCATATCTTTATCTCCTGAATCTTCCAAATGATTCTGTGCTCTCTACCCAAAGTTTTGCTATCAGTCTAAGCATCTGCTTCAATACCCTCCTAGGTAGATTCTTTTAGAGGGCCTCTGTGCTAGGTTCCTGCCCTGTTCCCTGTCTTCTCACATTAACAATGTCTATCCCATTTGCCTTTCTGAATGAGGATTAAACATCTTCCCTGTGGTCCTCCCTGTTGGTTAGCTTCCTTAGGACTATAGATTTTCATATGCTTCATTCTATATTACATGACTAATATCCACTTAGAAGTGAGTATATACCATGTGTGTCTTTCTGAGTCTGATACCTCACTGAAGATGATCTTTCCTAGTTTTATCCATTTGCCTGCTGATTTCCTTGTTATTAAATACCGAGTAGTACTGCCCTGTGTAAATGTGCCACAATTTCTGTATCCACTCCTCAGTTGTGGGACATCATCTAGGTTGTTTCCAGATTCTGGCTATTATGAACAAAGCTGCTATGAGAATAGTTGAGCAAATGTCCTTGTTGTATGGTTCAGAATCTTCTGAATGTATTCCCAGGGGTTGTATAGCTGAATCTTGAAGTAGCATTATTCATAATTTTCTGAGAAAGCACCAGTCTGATTTCTAAAGTGGTTGTACAAGTTTACATTTCCATCAGCAATGGAGGAGGGTTCCCTTTTCTCCATATCCAATCCAGCATGTGTTGCAGATGATGTGATAGTACAAATGAATAACCCTAAAAATTCAACCAGGGAACTCCTACAACTGATAAACACCTTCAGTACGGTGGCTGGATACAAAATTAAATAAAAATATATCTGAAGCCTTCCTGTATACAAAAGACAAAACTTTAAGGAAGATATCAGAAGATGGAAAGATCTCCCATGCTCCAAGATTGGTGGGATTAACATAGTAAAACATGACCACTCTACCAAAAGAAATCTCCAGACTCAATGGAATTACAATCAAAATACCAACACAACTCTTTACAGACCTTGAAAGAACAATTCTCAGTTTCATATGGAAAACAAAAAACCCAGAATTGATAAAAAACATGCCTGTACAATAAGAGATTTCCTGGTGGTAATTTCATCATGGATCTCAAGTAGTACTATAGAGCAACAGTAATAAAAAGTGGCATGGCACTGGCACCTGTACTTTAAACCTTAAAGGGGTGTACATCTACTCATTAATTGTTTTTATTAAATCATCAAGAATCTGAGGGGAAAAAACAAATATAGGGGAATCTCAGTTTTAGAGATTCTCAGTTTTAGACCCAGTTTGAGAGTGCCCAGGCTGCCAATGCTACGTTGGACTATTGTTTCAGCTCATCAACCTTAAAACATCCCTGGCTTTACTATTAATAGTGTACTTTTATTAACTGAAAATTGTTCTCTAAGATTTTTACACCAGAGACATCAGCAAAAACATCTTCCCTGACCTTGTTAAACAATCTATTTTTCCAAAATCTTTCTAAGTATAATGGTGATTGCTAACAATCTATATCCATGGTTCCTTTCAAAGGCAGTGGTTAATTCACTAATCTGCTCTAGTAAACATGTGAAAAGAGATCAAGTATTGTTAATTTTAAATGCCAGTGATATTGCCCAGTGAAGGGCTAGAAGCCTCCTTATAGTTTTCATACACCTCATGTTTTGAGGAATATGGGCATCATAAGGACAACAAGCAGAGATATGCTACATAAGAACTCAAAGTCCTCAGGAAAGACAGTTCTTGGGATTATGCTTCTCCAAGACAAACTCATCATGACTATGCTAACAGGAGAGCCATATTCCATGAATTCTACAGCTGTTCTGCTGTTGCTCCTGCATGACTCTTGACAGGACCACGTAGCCAAAATAGTTTGCCTATATATGGGTGAGGGGGGAGTAAGGTTAGCTCAGGCCCTGGGAAGGAGAATTCAGGGTATTGCATGGGCTGTACTAGCCTGCATAACCAGATAACATGGAAGAAGTGAAGGATTGCTGGGAGAAAATGGCAGGTAGATGTGATTTGATGTGTTAACTAGGAACCTCTGCCATTAGTTCCAGGTTTGAATCCTACTTCTATGGTAACATAAACTTCATAGAGAAAAGCATAGTCTCCATTGGATAGTGATCTTCAAGTGAGCCCACAGAGAAGAAAAGTGACAAAGACAAAGATTCTGTTTTTCTTTTCTTTCTATATATCTTCTTTATTCTCTTTGAGGGAGGGCGGCTACCCAAACTAGACTCAAATTTTTGCTTTTTTGTTTTGTTTTACTTGCTATATTTTATTTTATTAATTGTTTTTATTTTTCACAATTTATTCATTATATATGCTGACTGAGGGTCATTCCCTCTACTTCTACTGGTCCCATCCTCCCTCCATATTCCCCCATTCCCTTTCTCTAGACCACTCAAAAGGGGAGTTTCTCTCCTCTGCCATCCACCCATACATTATCAGAACAGTATTCAGCTATTAAAAACAGAGAAATTAAATTTTCTGCTCTTATTTCTTTTTCATGGGCCACTGTACTCACCTCAGAAGATTTCATACCATGAAGCTTGCCTGCAACCTTACCTTGAACTAAACACTAAGTATAACTCATTTTAATGAGTCCCATCCCAAGATACTATTTGATTGACCATCTCAAGTCCAGAAACATGTGAAATTTGAAATGCTATGCAGTCTGAAATATTTTATCACAGGCATTTCAGAGAATGTGATTCTCTTGCTGCCTGGAGGGCTGTTTCCCACCAGCCCAGGAAGGCATGAGGGGCAGAAGATGAGTAGTATAAAGCTTGGGAAGCTCACGAGCATAACAGTGGTTAGCCACTCTGGGAGCCACCTCAGAAAGTAAGTTCTTCTTTAATTCCAGAAAACAGAACACAGTGGCTTATATTCCTTGGGGAGTACCTGGGATGCTCCAAGCATAGGTGTAGATAATTGTTTAATACTAGGAAATTCAAGAATGCTAGATTTGCATTAAACAGCACATTCCTATTATATGAATAAGAAGAACAAGAACACAGAACCAAATTATCCTATATTTGAAGGGAGGGGAGAGTTATCAGGGATCTGTGTCAAAGGCCATCTATCAAATTTGATTGGTGGTTTCCGTGTCTAAAGATACTCTCCAGATGAAGTCAGGCAGAGAAAAGGCACCATTGACATGGTTACCCATCTAGGCCAGAAGCAGAGTCATACATGAAAAAGAAAGCCTCCTCCCTCATAACTCAAAATTCAGTGTGGGTTGTGATGATTTTCAATAGAACCCCTGGAACAATAGGTATGTGTACACAAAGAACATCTACAGGCTACCACTGTTGTGTTACTCTCAGAGAACTTCCTGGCTGGTGTTAGTTCACCATTCCCTACATATTCATCCACTGGACTAAAAGTTTTTTTGTGTAAAGTGAGGCAATTGAAAACAGTAAATGTTGAGAATCAGGATTATCAATAAGTCTTCCATAAACACTTTATTATATAATACTGTTGCATTTAATTGATATTTACCATTCATTGTATTCTTTTTAAAAATAAGTTTATTTACTTTAAATTCCAATCATAGTCCCCCTCCCTTCTCTCCCCCAGAACTACCCTCCTTTCCTATTGCCCTTATTCCCTTTCCCCTCCAGAAATGGGAGGTCATTTCCATTGAGCTAGTTTTTCAGTTCTGTTGGATCTCATTGGACCAAAGAACACAAAGGTCTTTCTACATTGCTTATAGTCACAGAATTCCTCTCCAGTAAGGTAATTTTGATGATGATGATGACTCTAGATTTGTGCAAGGCCTCACCATTTTAACACATTCATAAGTTCTCGCCAGTATGAATCCTTTCATGAAGATGAAAATTATACAAATGTGGAATAGTTTCGCCTTGTTAAAAGCACTCATAGGCTTTTTGTCCATTAGGATTTCTTTCATGAGTTTGAAATTGATTATGAAGTGCAAAAGTTTATTCACATTGATTGCAGTCAGACAGCTTCTTTCCAGTATGTGTTCTTTTATTTATTAGGAGAAGTTATGTTCAAAGGCTTTGCCACATAGTTATATTCATATGGTTTCCCTCCACAATGTGTTGTTGTCTTAGGAGATGAATATTACATGCAAAGGCTTTATCACACTAATTACCCTCACCAGGCTTCTCTCCACTGTGTGTCTTTTCTTGTTTGTGGATACCACTCTGCTGTTCAAAGGCTTTATCATACTGGGTATATTCATAAGGTTTCTTTATAATATGTGTTCTTTTATGGCTTATGACATGACTTTTTTGTGGAAAGGCTTTACTGCACTGGTTACATTCATAAGGTTTCTCTCCAGTGTGTGTTCTTTTATGTCTTAAGAAAGTACTGTTTTCTGCAAAGGCTTTACCACACTGGTTACATTCATAAGGTTTCTCTCCAGTGTGTGTTCTTTTATGTCTTAAGAGAGTACTGATTTCTGCAAAGGCTTTACCACACTGGTTACATTCATAAGGTTTCTCTCCAGTATGTGTTCTTTTATGGCTTATGAGATGACTTTTTTGTGCAAAGGCTTTACCACACTTGTCACATTCATAAGGTTTCTCTCCAGTGTGTGTTCTTTTATGTCTTATGAGATGACTGCTTTTTGCAAAGGCTTTACCACACTGGTTACATTCATAAGGTTTCTCTCCAGTATGTGTTCTTCTATGGCTTATGAGATGACTCTTTTGTGCAAACACTTTACCACATTGATTACATTTGAAAGGCTTCTCTCCAGTGTGTGCTCTTTTATGCCTTATGAGATCACTGGTATAGGAGAAGACTTTACCACATACAGTGCATTTAGAAGGTTTCTCTCCAGTACGACTGCTTGCATGCCTGCACAGATAATTACCACATGTGAAAGATTTACCACAATCAGTGCTTTACACTAATAAATATATTTATCTATATTAATTAATTTCATAATTTGATCTAATCGTAAAGGAGAATCAAATTTTAAAGTTTTATCATGTTATTTACATTAATGTTTTTTCCCTTTATTAAGGGTATTTTTGAAGATCTCTGTGATGGTAAGAGCATTTGTTACGTGGTTCACTTTTATAGCTTCATTTTTCTATAAGAGTTTTATATATATATATATATATATATATATATATATATATATATATACATACATATATATATTATTGTAAGAATACAGACCTTTACCACAGCAATCCCATTTGCATTGTTTTTACTGTATGAATGACACTTCCTTTGCAAAGTGAGCCATGAGAAGCAGAAGAAGTTCCAAATTCTTAGTATTCATAGGTATTTTCAGCAGTATTAGTTGCTGATGAATTCTCAGTGAAGTTGCAAAACCAATTAATAGTAACCGTTTATCACATTCAGAAAATCTACTCAAAGTGGGGACTACTACAAAATTAATTGTTCTTGGAGAAAGACAGGTACACTGCTTCTTTCAATATTCCTCTGCTCATGTGCCTTACAAACATTGTGACATATGATATACCTATTTAAATTACAAGAATAATAAAGGATTCCCTCACTGAATTAACACAGTTTGTTTTTTGTTAATCATAGACATGTCATATAGGGATTAAGGTTTCTCCACAACAATATTCTTGACTCTCATAAGCTGCTCCTTTCACTAAACTTTACAATATGACTGCATGAATATGAGTAACAGTGGTTGTTATTAGAAAGTTTTGGACACATACTGATCACCTATTCAATATGTATACCTCTTACAATATCTGAGTAGATAAAATGAGACTAAACAGATTGGCAGTTCAACTCAGTAGCTGTAATGTCTATATGATTTAAATGGTATTTTCTGTTACAACATTATTTTATTTTCTTCTATCTTAAGGAATGCCTTGCAAACACAAATCAGATACCTGACATTGAGGTAAATGGAATTGTGAGATCATAATGATGATCAGTATACTTAAAGCAGTGCTGTTTTTACACTGTTGCTTTTCTTTAAAACCTACAGGACACAGCCAGGTGTGCTGCTACGTGCCTTTAATCCATGCATTCGTGGAGGCAGAAACAGGCAGATATGTGTGATTTCGAGGTCAGGCTGGTCGAACAAGCAAGTCTAAGAAAGTCACAGATACCCAGAAAAAATTCTATTTCAAAAACAGAAAATAAAAAGCAGCCAATAAACAAACAAACAAACAAAAAAACACCAAACTTCCAGGACACATTAAAATTTAAGATTTATATCTGTATCAACATGCACATAAATTTACCTTTTATTACTTGTAGAACTTTGAAAATGTTCTTCAATATTATGGTCATCCCAATTGTAGCCTAAAATATAGTACCAGAAAATATATATTATTGGAAATATCATGTTATTATTAAGGCAAAACTTAAATCACTATCTTCTGTGACCCTTAGAACCATGCCTGTTTTATTTGCCTCATTCCTCCTCATTCTCAATTGGAATTAAAGAAGAGGATCAATAACTAAGTAAGAGTTGTCTTTTTATTTTAAAAGTGAAAGAAAAATTGCAGTCTTACCTATAGCAGTGAGGTTTTCACAGGTCTCTAGCATCACAACTTTGTAGAGTTGCTTCTGGGAAGGTTCCAGCAAGGCCCACTCTTCTTGGCTGAATTTCACATGGACATCATTAAATGTCACTGAATTCTAAAATATACCATACATTTGTAAAAAAGAAAGACTGGCAACAATATAAATTTATATTTCATTGGCAATATAATCATATAATTCTAATGCTTCTTCCATTTATTTTCTGACACAGAAGTGCTAGTGTTAGACAGTTGGGTGCTGTGCATCAGGCGAAGGATGGGAGAAGAAAAAGCCTAAAGGTTAGATTGTAAAGGAAAAAAAGGCTTGCTTTGAAAACCTGTGTTAAAGGTTTTGTATTGGTTTGTAAGACATTAATATGAAGTAGCCATTAGTTGGGTTCTTGAGTGATCTATGAATCATCTTCAGTTACTTGGGTGAGTAGGTCAGGACACTTTCATGAGACAGGTGGAAGGAAAAAACAGACATATTTTATCTAGCAACAAATGATATGTGGCTATCAGGTGACAGTGAACAGATGGGTGGTGTCAGTCAAAAGACAACATGGCACTGGATATCATGTTTTGACCAGGGATCAGAGATGTGGCATACCAGTATATGAAAATGGGGGCTCATATATTTGTGGAAGGGAAATTGTACTACAGTGAACAGATGGATAAAAATAATGTGAGTGGCAAGCAACAATAATCATAGCTGATAACATCATATTTCTGAGTTCCCAGACAAAAGAAAAGGCATAGAACACATGATTATTCTTTGATCATTGTTTTGTTTATTCTCCTTTCTAAATCATGTATAGTCTATAGTTTAAAAATAAAGATTAAAACTTTTCTATTAAAACATAAGTGTTAATGTTATTACTAAGTCATTTTAGAAGAAAACTGAATAATGAAGTTTAACTATGTCATATCTGAACTCTTTTGAATAGGATATAGCTTTTGAATAGTCATGGTAATTAATGTGGACAAAGACAGAGAGAAGAGAGAGAAATAGAAAGAGAGAGACAGAGACACACAGAGAAATTAAGAGATGAGCAGTACTAAGTACACATCAGAGAAATTTATGAACAGTTACTAACTACAAAAATTATGGACAAGCTGGGTGTATTCTATTATGCCTTAATTCCATCACTCAGGAGGCAGACGCAAGTGTATCTTATTGAATTGGATGCCAGCATTATCTATGCAAAAAGTTCCAGGACAGCTAGACCTATATAGTAAGACAGAGCCTCCCCTAAAATTCAATCAAACAAACATAAAAGATTGAAAGAACTCAGAAGTCTTAACTAAAGCTTGTACAAGAAATTACACATCCACTCCAGTTGTGCATTCCTTTTCCAGAAATCTGCACTGCCCCAGCTTAAACTTTAACTCTAATAACATCTTACTAAAAGGGAATGCATGTTTAAACAGCTAAAAATAGAAAAATGAAAATATTAGCAATGTCAATGCTGATCATAAATAAGCAACATAAGGTAGAAGAGATGGCTCAGCAGTGAGGAGCTCTTGCTACTCCTCCAAATAAGTGGGCTCAATTGTCATTGTTTACCTGGAACCCACTACTATCAGTTCATGAGTTCTGAACACATCTTCAAACTATAGTGAAGATCAGGCACACAAGAGATGCATATTCCTGCATACATTCAAAATACTCATATTCAGTAAAAATTAAAAACAGATCCCAGCTGGAAGGGCTGAACTCACACTGTGTCTGATCAGCAGGGTAGCAGAGACTGCACAGTGACCAATAGTTGGAACTGTGGGCCTCCAAACACCACTGACTGTATTTACCAGGTGAAATGAGAAAAGCAATTGGGTTCAACCTCAGAGCACTCAGCTAATCCCTTGAAAATTTCTTGGGATGTTTTAGCAGGAATAAGGTTTTCAAGCAAATAGACCCAAGAAGCAAGCAGGAGTAACCATTCTAATATCTAATAAAACAGACTTTCACCAAAAATTAATTGAAAGAGATGAGAAAGGGGTAATCCAAGATGGCGGTGCTGGGATGACACTGTCTGAGGAGCAGGGCAGCAATATTGGTACAGTGACTAAGAGGCTGAACTCTAGACCCTAAAACAAAAGCAATTGTGTTTCCCAGGTGAGAGGAAACTCCACGGAGTGGGAATAAGTCGGGTCTACTCTCAGGTCACCCAGCAAGAACCCAGAAGAAACCCCAGGTCACACAGTCACTGGGTCACTTGACCAGAAGCACACTCTTGCATATCCTGATCACCTTCCCAGGCTGAACTGTGCACCCCAGGGCACAAGAGACTGGGAGTCCCAGTCTTGAGAAAACCCCAGAGAAGGAAGCAAGTAGGGCTGACCTCAGGTCAACCAGTCTATCCCTGGAAAAGTTCCTGCAGACCTGCAGGCACAAAGCAGCCAGCCCTGAGTGGGGCTCCAGCTGCCCACCCTACAACTAACTCTCCATCACAGACAGAACTGTGTACCCCAGGGCACTAGAGGCTGGGTTTTCCTGTTGGGAGAAAACCCCACAGGGAGGGAAACAGCAGGTCCCAGCTTAGAGTACTCAGCTGACCCCCCACCACCACTAACACCACACATACGGGAATGTTCTCAGAAAAAGTTCTCAGGTTCCTGTCCAGTCACCAGCTTGGAGCCACCACTCGCAAGCAAGTGCCTACTCACTCCACACGCCCCCTCCCTAACAGTACAGACTGGCTTTTTCTCTTGAGAAAAAACCCAAAGGTGGCAGAAATATCTGGCCCTACCTCAGGACACCTAGCTCTAGAAAAGTTTCTGTTTATCCACAGGCTCCAGGCTCTAGCCTCCTGCTGCACACATGAGAGTAGTGCTCACATACCACTGATTACCACTTGGGTACTGGGGCAGAGAGCCCCAAACTCAGACCTCCAGAAGCCTGGGTTCCCTAAGATCAACACCCAAATACTGCTCCAAGGGAAAATGAGTTTTCCCTAATTAAACTGACCAAACCACAAGGCACCCAGGTTACAGCAGCAGCTCACTAAATTTACAGCAAGAGGGAAGCTGTCTCCAGGACTTCTCTGGATGAGAGGGTAGTTCCCTTTACTAATGAATACCACAATTACTACTCAGGTCTGCATGCCTGAGATGAGCTGTGGCAATTCCTGAAAAACACCTGCCATTCAGTGACCATACCTAAAAAATGGAGGAGAGCTCCTTTGGGAAAAAATCATCTTCCTGCCAAGGTGATTCCACCCACCACAGGATCCCAGGAAGTACCAGAAACTAACCCCAAACACCTAAGATAGCCTAATGGGTAGAGGCTAGCATAAAAGCTCAACCAACAAAAGACAGAGCAATATTGCATCCCTAGAACAAGTTATCCAGGAGCAAGCATCCCTGGAGCAAGCAGCCCTGGATAACCCAGCGTAAATGAAATTCAAGAAGATGACCTTACATCTGTGCTTATGAACAGGATAATAGAGGAAACAAATAAACTTCGTAAAGACCTAGATGCAGATAAAGTCAAACAGAATATTGCCATTTGCAAAGAAATAGAAGATGATAAAGACAAAGTGATTGTGGCTATCCTTAAAGAAATACAGGAAGTTGCAGCCAAACAATTTGTGGCCTTTAGAGAGGAAATACTTAAATCCCTGAAAGAAATTAAAGAAACAGAGGATTGTTCAAACAAACAGCTGAAGGAATTGAAGGAAAATAGTCAGAGAGGTGAAGGAAATCAATAAAATGGCTCAAGATCTGATGATAGAATTGGAAAAATTAAAGAAAACACAAATGGAGGAGATTGTGGAGAGAAAGAACTTAGGGAAGAAAACAGGAACTACAGAGTTAAGCATAATGAATAGACTATGAGAGGGAAGAAAGAATCTCAGGTGTGGAAGACACAATGGAAGAAATAGATGTAGCTATCAAAGAAAATGTTAAATCTAAAAAATTCCTGACATAGACCATCCAAGACAACATGAAAAGCAAAACCTAAAAATAATAGGAATAGAGGAAAAAGAAGATTCCCTCCTCCAAGGCCCAGAAAATATTTTCTTTTTTTTTTATTTTTCTTTTTTTTTATTTTTTTTATCAGTTACATTTTATTAACTCTGTATCCCAGCCATGTCCCGATCCCTCATTCCCTCCCAGTCCCTCCCTCCCTCCCTCCCTCATCTCCACCGTGCCCCTTTCCAAGTCCACTGATGGGGGGGACCTCCTCCCCATTCATCTGAAGAAAATATTTTCAACAAAATCATAGAAGAAAATTTCCCCAACTTAAAAGAGAGGTCTATAAGAATATAAGAGGCCTACAGAACACCCAATAAATTAGACCAGAATAGAAAATCCTCCCACCACATAATAAACGGTAAGTATACAGAACAAAGAAAAAATACTAAAAGCTGCAAAGGAAAAAGGCCAAGTAACATATAATGGCAAACCCATTAGAATCACACCTGATTTCTCAACAGAGACTATGAAAGCCAGAAGGGCCTGAACAGATATCATGCAGACCCCAAGAGAACACAGATGACCGCCCAGGCTACTATACCCAGCAAAAGTCTCAGTCATCATAGATGGAGCAAACAAGATATTTAATGACAAAAACAAATTTAAACAATACCTACGCACAAATCCAGAGGTACAGAAGCTCCTAGAAGGAAACCTACAACCCAGGAAAGCTAACTACATTCAGGAAAACACAGGAAATAAATAATGTCACTACAGCAAAACTAAAAGTAACCAAGCACACAAACACACTACCACAAGCAACATCAAAATAAATGGATCTAACAGCCACTGGTCATTAATTTCCCTCAACATCAATGGACTTAACACTCCAATAAAGACACAGACTAACAGAATGGATATGTAAACAAGACCCAACAATCTGTTGCATACAAGAAACACATCTAAGTCACAAAGATAGACATTGCCTGAGAGTAAAGAGCTGGAAGGAGGGTCCAAGCAAATGGACCCAAGAAACATGCAGGAGTTGCCATTCTAATGTCTAATAAAATAGACTTTAAGTATATGGAATCCATCAATGTAATCCACCATATAAACAAATTGAAAAAAAAAAAACAACCACAGAGGATCATTTTCTTAAATGGTGAAAAAACATTTGACAATATCCAACAGTTATTCTTGTTTAAAGTCTTGGAGAGACTGGGGACAAAGGCACATATCTAAAAATAGTAAAGACAGTGTAAAGAAACCCCATAGCTAACATCAAACTAAATGAAAAGAAAGTTAAATCAATTCCACTGAACTCAGGGACAAGACACGGCTACACACTCTCTCTCAATCTCTTCAATACAGTACTCAAAGTCCTATCTAGGACAATAAGACAACTAAAGGAGATCAAGGGGACACAAATTGTTAAGGAAGAAATCAAATATCACTATTCACAGATGATATGACAGTATACAAAAATGACCCCAAAAATTCTACTGTAGTGAACTCCTACAGTTGAAAAACACTTCAGCAAAGTGGCTGGATATAAAGTTAACTCAGAAAAAAATCAGTAGCACTCCTGTATCCAAATGACAAATGGACTGATAAAGAATTAGGAAAATAACACCCTTCACAATAGCCAGAAAAAAAATATATTTTGATGTTATCCTCAACAAGCCAGTGAAAAACCTCTATGAAAAACAAAACAAAACAAAACAAAACAAAACAAAACAACTTCAAGTCTGTGAAGAAAGAAACTGAAAAAGATACCAGAAGATAGAAATATCTCTCATGCTCATGGATTAGTAGGATCAACATAGTAAAAATTGCCATCCTATCAAAAACAATCTACAGATTCAATGATATTCCCATCAAAATATCAACACAATTCCTTAAGGAACTTGAAAAAACAATTCTCAGCTTCATATGGAAAAATAAACAAGCCAGAATAGCTAAAACAATCCTGTACAATAGGAGATCTTCAGTAGGTATAACCATCCCTGATCTCAAGCTCTACTATAAATTAATAGTAATAAAAACTGCACGGTACTGGAAAAAAAAACAGAATGGTGGGTCAATGGAATTGAAGTGAAAACCCAGAAATAAACCCATACACCTATGGACACTTGATATTTGACAAAGAAGTCAAAACCATGCAATGGAAAAAGGACAGCATCTTCAACAAATGGTGCTGTTCTAACTGGATGTCTACATCTGGAAAAATGAAACTAGATCCATATTTATCACCCTGCACTAAACTGCAGTCCAAGTTGTTCGAAGACCTCAACATAAAACCAGATACACTAAATCTCTTAGAAGAAAAAGTGGGAAAGATCCTCGATGTCATTGGCATAGAAGGTAATTTCCTCAACAGAACACCAAGAACACTTGCTCTAAGATCAAGAATTAATGAATAGGATCTCGTGAAACAAAAAGCTTCTATGAAGCAAAGAACTCTGTCAATAGAACAAATGACAGCCTACAGCCTGACAAAAGATCTTCACCAACCCTACATACAACAGAGAGGGCTAATAAACAAGATATATAAAAAGATCAAGAAATTTAACTCCAGCAATCCAAATAATCCACTTTAAATCTGGGGTACAGAACTAAACAGAGAATTCTCCACAGAGGAATATCAAATGGTGGAGATTAAATGCTCAATATCTGTAGTCATCATAGAAATGCAAATGACATTCCATCTTAATCCCATCATGGATAATGTCAAAAGCTGAAGTGACAGCAAGCTAGTGAGAATGTGGAGAAAGAGGAACACTCCTGCATTGCTAGTAGGAGTGCAAACGTATACAACCACTTTAGAAATCAATCTGATGCTTTCTCAGACAATTGAAAATAGTGTTACTTCAAGACCCAGCTCTACCATTCCTGGGAGTATATCAAAAAGATGCTCCACCATTCAACAAAGATATTTGCTCAACTATGTTCATAGCATCTATATTTATAATAGCCAGAATAGTGAAACAAACTACATGTCTCTCAACTGAACCACTGTTTTACAGAAATTGTGGTGCTTTTACACAATGGAATGCTATTTGGGTATTTTAAAAAAAGGAAACCATGAAATTTTCAGGCAAATGTATGGAACTACAAATGATCATCTTAAGTGAGTTATTCCAAAACCAGAAAGACATGCATGGTATGTACTCATTCATAAGTGGATAATGGCCATAATATAGGATAAACATACTACAATCCACAGACCTAAAGGAGCTAAATAAAAAGGAAGACCCTATGGAGGATGGTCGATTCATATTAAAAAGGGCAAATAGTACCTACACCAGAAGTGACTGAGGAGAGGGAACAGGATGAGAGCCTAACATACATATCCTTCAAAAGACTACCCAGCAGGGGATCAAAGCAGAGGCTAATACTCACAGCCAAACTTTGGGTAAAACACAAAGAATCATAGAAAAGACTAGGGGGTAGAAAGTAGAAAGAGCCAGATATGGCAGGACTGCCATAAGAAGACCAACAAGGACAACAAATCTGGGCTCATGGGGACTTGCAGAGATTGATGGACCCACCAAAGACCATTCATGAAGAGGAACCAGACCCCTGCTCAGTTATAGCTGATAGGCAGCTCAGTCTCATGTGGGATCCATAGTAAGAAGAGTAGGGACTGGCTCTGACATGGACTCTGTTACCTGCTCTTTGATCACTCCCCCCGGTAGAGGGGGCATTGCTACACCACAAAGGAAGAGAATGCAGGCAGTCTTAGTGAGCCTTGATAGGCTGGGGTCAGATGATAGGAGAGGAGGGCTCCCCCTATCTGAGAATTGGAAATGGGATCAGGGTGAAAGAGGAACAGAGGGGTGAAACCAAGAAGAGACTAGGGAGGGGGCTAAAATTGGGATGTTAAGTGGATAAATTATTTTTAAATTTTATTTATTTATTTATTTACTACAGTTTATTCACTTTGTATACCCACTGTAGCCCCCTCCACCATCTCCTCCCTGTCCCAGCCATTCTCTTTCTCACCCTATGCCCCTTACATATTCTCCTGATAGCGGAGGAACTCGTCCCCTTCTGTCTGAACCTAGCTTATCAGGTCTCATCAAGGATGGCTGTAGTATATTCCTCTGTGGCCTCACAAGAGTGCACCCCCCAGCAGGAGGTGTTCAAAGAGCTGAGTTCATGTCAGAGAATAAATTATAGAAAAACAAATTTAAATTAAAATGAGTTAAGTTTGAATAAAATAAATAAATAAATAAATAAATAAATAAAGTCTTAAAACACGAACACAACAGGTAGAAATAATGTCATACACATGAAATTCAATAACTCAGAAAGCTCAGACACTGTTAGTGTCATGAATACATGCCATCCTAAGAAATTAAATACTGTCTGCCAAATTTCAAATGCAAGATGTGGATGAAGATCAGCACAGCAACCTATGCTTACATATACAAAACAAAAGAAACAAACAAAAAACCCAAAATGCTACATCCCAGGCTCAGCAGCCAATGTTGATGTTGATGTTGATGCCAGGCATGTTGTTCTAAATTTAAGCCCAACACTAAACTGGAGTTAGATCTGTAAGTTCAAAACCTTTTTGGTCTACATACCAACTTTCAGGACAGCCAAGGCTACAAAGAAACTTTCTTCAGTGTTAAAAACAGAAACATGATCTTCTCTGGGAGATTTTTTGATTCAATCAAATAAGTTCTGACCAAGTTTATTATAGGCTTATTGTCATCCCATGATGAAAATGTAGTCTAACTTCAATGATCTTAAAATTCTGCAATAGCTCATACACTGTTCAAATAAAAGTTCACAGTCTCTTCTAACACACAAGATAATCTCTTGGGTACCACATCTTGTAACATCAGAAGCAAATTACATAATTCCAACATAGATGCACAGAATACCCCTTTCCCATTCTTGTAGAGAGGAATGTGTACATATTTTAGGAAGACTGGACCAAGGAAAGAAGATCAGCAAGGAAAACAATAAATCCTGATGCTGTTTGAAAGGCTTAGATGGTCCTATCCCTGAAACCTCTCATACATCCCCAAGATTGCTTAATTCTACTCCCTATAGGCAGCACTATATGGTAGGTGTCTCCTAACTTAAGTTTCTCAACATCTTGTAGTGTTAAGGTGCAACTCAGTCTTCACCCTCACTACTTCATGCAATGAAACTTTACAGTATCTTCACTGGTAATCTGACTCTGCTAAACACTGATGGCTGGCACCGGGCTGAACTGAAGCTACAAAGAAAGAATCTATTACCTTAAATTTTGCATCTTTCTTGTTTCTAGAACCAGCACAACATGGGTGAGCCTGTCAAGTTGGATTCTACATTAGGGTGGACAAATTGGGATGGACGGTGCCACATTTGGACCACTTTTGGAGCAGGTTTTATATGAAGTTCCTTCCTGGCACTAGGAAACACTTTGCCTACCCCTTCCATTAATAGAAGAATTAGCAGTGGGGAGTATTACTGTATGGACACCATCTTAGGCTTCAAATCCAGAACTAGGACCTTCTCTTTGATGATGATAACCTCCTTGAAATTTACTGTCTGTTTCAGCACGTGACTGCCATCTGAAACTACCTAATGATGCTTTTCTCAACAAACCAAAAAATATGTTTATTTCTGCTCCACTTGTCTCTTTCTTTCACTGTGGTCCTGAATGTCTCGCTAACAATAACCATTTAACAGATTTAGTATTCCAAGTAAGAAATGAAGCCTGATATTTTTTAATTCTAACTTACTCAATTGCTCAGGGCTTGGGCAGCATAAGTATGATTTTCAGTCAAAATATCACACAAATGTCCTCTAGCTTAATTTTTCATGGAGTCTATTGTCCACTGAAATCCTCCAACCTGAAATTACTCTGTCTGCATTACTCTCAACACTCTGATCTACTAGGTCCTACCAGAACAGTTGATGAAGCTCTGTATACAGCTTTCTAAAGCTTTTGCCATCTTAAATCCTGATGTTTTCCACATTCCTTAAAAAGAGAACACTCCTGATGCTCTTTAGGTGGATGACACCTAAATGAACATCAGTGCAAAGTCCCAATTTATTTCTAATATCAGAGATTAGACCTCTACTCTTGCCTGATGCGTCTAAAACAAAAAGGGGGAACTGTAGAGAGCTGTGTAATGCTGCGCCTTAAAGATGGAGCTGGTTTCCACCTTCCACCTTCCCGGTCAGTGCTTTCTGTCATGAACAACTCCACATTTGGCTAAGGCTGAGGATCTGGCTTGCTTCCATGTATGTGGACCTATCGGCATTGCCCACGTGGCATGCTGGAGTTGGCTACCCAGAGGCTATTTAAGCTGTGGGCTGGCTTTCCCCAGGGTCAGATGATTGTTCAAGGTTCCTGAATAAACTGCATTGAAAAAAAAGAGAGAGAACATTCCAAGGTTTTGTCCAGCAGTGAAATCACTCTTCCCATATATATTTGTTCTAATTTCCTACTTTGTTCTGTGACTACATCCCCTAACCAAAAGACTGTCAGGTCATGAATGTGTTTATTCATTGAGTCTGGTACTGTCAGATCACAGTCCATCATTTTGGGAGCTTAGCATGGAAAGTCAAGCTTGAAGAAAATTAAGGCAAAAGCCATGGGCAAATGTTTTCTGGGTTGGTCTCTTGTTTAATCATTGTCTCATGCTCAGGTAGTTATCTTATGTGGGCCAGGCCTACTTGCTTAGGAATATTGCATCTCTCAGTAGAAGAGCCTTCCCACATCAACCATCTGTCAACACAACCTCTCACAGATATAGCACCCAGCTTCTCTGATGAGGGCATGCTGTTAATTGAGGCTCCCTAAGATGACTGTAGGCTTTGAAATCTTGACTATTGAAGCTAATAAGGATAAAGAGACAATATATGAGGAAGTTTTAAAAACTCAAAAGCAATGTGTTAATACTATCAGTCACTTACGTAGCAAAAATTGAGACATTGATGAGTGCAACTTGAAAACACAGATACACCAAGAAATGAGGAGAGGCAAGTCTTTAAGATCAATAAGAGTGAAGTAAAACTGTTTCTCTAAATTAAGTCTCCAAATCAACAAAAATTCAAGGAATTAAAACATAATATAAATTTTCAGAAGGCAAAAATATGTGAAGGTCTATGACTTTTGAGAGAAACATTATAGTTAGATTATAACTAATAAAATCACACAATATACATAGCATCCCTGCCAAAAGGAAACACAAAGATAGGCCTATAAATATAACACAGTCCTATAAGCAAATACAATAGGATTATAGTCAAAACCAAAATCAAAGAACTCACTGGCCATCACTCAACTTCTGCATTCCGGTTCTTTCCTTTGCCAACTATAAAAATGCATTGGAGGTTTAGGGATGTTCCAATTGAAGAGATTCCATTAAAGCATACAAATGTTTCAACATTAGAAAAACTAATTTTGACTACTAAAATTAACTCATATTTTTATGATAAAGAAAATGATGTCTGCTAGGATCACTCAGAAACCATATTGTATTCTATGACTCATGATTGGGTATATGTCTGCATCAGTGTGAGAATATATAACCTTTTAAAAGCCAAGTAGAAGAAAGCAGATTTTTACAGAAACAGTGTGTTTGTATTATACACTTAAACACCACCTTTTGCACCAGTTGCTGTAATGACCAATATCATCTTCATGTACTTTGTTTCGAGATCTTTTTCTTGTGTTTTCAGCTATGTTTGTATATTCAGGATGTGCTGTGGTATGTGGTATGAATAAATTCCATAAAAAATCCAGGCAAATAATAATCAAACAATTGGAGGAAACCAATAAATTCCTTAAATAAAGCCATGAAACAACAAACATTTGAGGGATATGAGGCTTTGCTGGATTAGGGTGAAGTCTGACATCTCTGGATAGCCACTTATTTCCATTCAGTCTGTGATGGTGAACTCTGTTTTCTCAGTGAAGGGCCTAAAAATCTGCCTCCTGATCTATATGACCATGGGTCATATAAAGAGCCTCACAGAGCCCTCAGGGTAGATTATTAGGCAAACCCTTTTCTGTGAAGAAAACTGCTCGAACAAACATCTGGGAATTCCTAGAAATGGATCATCCTGCTAAGGATCTTTGTCTTCAGCAGTGACTTTCAACTGTACTCAGAGATTTTTTTCCCACATATAGGATAATTGAGTACTGTGTTCTCCTTCTTGTGACAGGACCTTGCTACTTCATGGAAAATGAGGCATGGTAGCACTATATGTAAGTCAAGTATCCTTGACCCCTAAACCCCAGCAAATCATATATTTATCCTCAAAATCCTTCCCTTTGCACAAAGTTTATAAGTCCCTGACTTCAAATAAACAAGTTGCAGGTGCATGCATGCTGACTGGTTGTATGCCACCTGATACCATCAGCCTTCCATCATTGCCCCTGATATTCATCATTTATTCCCCTCTGGGCCTGCTCTCTGACCCACTGGGCCTAGGCCTCACTGGATCTGGGTCTCACTAGGCCTATGTCTTGGTTGCAAGTCAACCAAACATGGACTTTCACCTGTAACTCTGAGGTGAAAGTCTTCAGAGCAAGGCACAGCAGCTTAACTGAGAATGGTAAGACTTTGGTATGGTCATAGGTTCTGGAACACCTGAATTTCCACTACCACTACTACAGGATAGCTGCCTGTAACAGTCAATAGAAATTTCATTCCTCACTCTGGCTTAGTGAACATGAGTGTTGCCCTAAAGTGGTCTAGCTGCACTTGAGAGAAATGGAACCACCATTCTCCATCTGGAAGCTGATCTCCAGGCCTCTCCCAAATGGAGAATGACAGAATGAAACACATTCTGGAAATATGGAAATAGAAGCAATAAAGAAAGCACAAACAAGCTGGCCATGATGGTGCACACCATTGATCCCAGCACTTGAGTAGGCAGAGGCAGATAGATCTCTGTGACATTGAAGTGGGCCTGGGCTAAAAAGCAAGTCCACCAGAGCCAATACTACACGGAGAATTCCAACTTCAAAAAAAAAAAAAGAAATTTATTAAAAAAAAAAAAACAGAAAGTTAGGGAATCCTGGAAATGAAAAATTTAAAGACTACAACAAGGAACTACAGAGGCAAGGTTCACACTCAAAACAGAGATCAAGAGAGAAATATATGCAGTGAAAACAAATAGAAGAAATGGAAGACAGCTGTGTTTGTACACTCCTTTAATACCAGAACTCAGGTAGGCAGAAACCAATGCACTGTTGGGAGTTCAAGGCCAGCCTGGTCTACAAAGTGACAGCAAAGGCTATAAAAAACAAACCTGTCTGAAAATAAAATAAAACGACAGTAAAAAAGAATAGAAAAAAGACGAAATAGATACATGTGTCAAAGAAAATGTGAAATGTAAAAGTTCTCTACCACAAAATATCTAGGAACTCTGGGATATTATGAAAAGACAAAACATGCTCATGGTCAGATTAGCAGAAGAAGGATGAGATCAAAGGTAAAGAAGATATTTTCAGCAAAACCATACAAGAAAAAAAATTAACCTAAAGAAGAAGATGCCTATCAAGGCACAAGCAGCATACAAAACACCAAAGAGACCAGAAAAGAAAGTCCTCTTACCAGAATAATCAAAACTCTAAACATACAGCACAAGGAAAGAATATGAAAAGCTGCAACAGAAAAAAAAATAAAACAGACCACACTAACCAAACAATCAAACAGACAAACCAAAACAAACAAAAAACAACCAAGAAATAAATAAAGGCAGATCTTTGAAATTAATCCTGTGTTCTCAGTAAAGATGCTAGAAGTTGAAGGGCTTAGACAGTGTGCTTCTGACTCTTAAAAAACTACAGAAGCCAAGACAAATTACTAACCATGCCCAGAAACTTTCAATCAGCAAATGGAGAAAATAAGATGTTTCATAAGGTCAAATTTAAACATATGTATCTATGAATGTAGCCCAACACAGGGTGCTAAAACAACCACCACCACCACCAAAATACCAGGATTTACAATCACTGTTTGTTGATATCTCTTAATACCATTGACCCAAATTCACCAATAAAGAGACACAGGCTCACAAAATGGATGATAAACAGAATCCACCCTTCATCTAAACACATCAAACACAGCTTCACATCAAGATAGACATTATCTCAAGGTAAAGTGTTGGAAAAGATATCCCAAATAAATGGACTAGAGTATAAAGCTCATATAGCAATTTTAATATCTAACAAAACAGACTTCAAAAGCAACTAATCAAAAGATGGCAAAGGAAATGACATTTTAACAAAAATCTAGCAATATAACATTTCAATACTTAACATCTATGGCCCAAACCTAAGATCACCTAAGTTATAAAAGAAACCCTTATGCAGCTTGCATCACATCCTGGCCCTCATGAGCCAATAGGGGAAGACTTAATATATCACTTTCACCAATGGACAGGTCCTCCTGACCAAACGGAACAGAGAAATGCTCCAGATAACTAACATCAAAAAACTAAATATACCCAAATGATGTTTACAGAACATCCACCCAAGCACGAAAGATTATTCCCTCTTCTGAGCAACTCATATACTATGCTCCAAAATTGATGAAATACTTGAACAGTGGAAGTCTCAAAAGATATAAGAAAATTGCAATAAGTTCATGAAATGAATACATAACATATCAAAACTCGTAGTACACAACAGAAGTGTCGGCCAGAAGACAGTTCATAGCACTAAGTACATTCAGAAAAAAAAAATCAGAGAGATCTCTACCCAGCAACTTAACAGCACACCTAAATACTGTAGAACAAAAAGAAGTAAACACAACTAAAAGGAGTAGATAGTGAGAAACTGTTGAACTGTGTCTTCACTGGTAAAACTGAATGTTTCTACAGGAAAAGAATGGTGGATCCTATCAAAATTGATAATGATTATATTTGAATAGTAGAGATCACCTGAATAAGCAGAGGTAACTTTTCATCAGACAGCTTGGTTATTGAGTCCAACCAAACTTATGAAGACTAGTGTTTTCTTCTTAAATAAAAAATATACTTTTGTTGTTTCATATTAAAAACAGTTAAGGGGTTTAAAATGTTTTAAGTAAATTCAAAGGTATAAACTTGTTTGCGTTGGAATACTTTGGAGTGAATATAAAATTTTTGAGCAGTGTGGGGATAGACAGTGCCTTTAATCCCAGCAGAGACAAGCAATTATCTATTAATTAGTTGTTTTCTAAATTCAGAAATGACAGGGTGTTGGTGGTTCATAGCCTTAATCCCAGCATTTTGGAGGCACATGCCCTTTACATACCACCTGTGAGGCAGAGGCAGGCACATAGGATTTAAAGTGATTTTATTTAAAAGCTGCTTGTAATAGGCAGGCTGAAAATTAAAGTGAATGCCCTTTATTATCTAGAAATAAATACACTTTAAGGTATATATGTAAACTTTCAAAGGTATTTTTTAACTTTAATTGAGATACTATACTTTTTCTATTTTCAAAAAATCATTTGCCCTATAAAAGATATAACATGCCTAAAAAGGTACAACCCTCACCCCCAAATTAGGGATGGGGTATGGTTTTGATTTAATCTTCTCAGGAGAATAAAATCATCCAACTAAAGAATATGGAGACCACTGGACACATGAAACTTCTGAAGAAAATGACAGATCACCAAAAGAAAATGTCAAAAGCGAAGGAGTAAACTGGCCAACTGGTATCACTCACCTTCATGTTGTCTCTTCTGCCTTCTACAGACATAGTGCAAATTGTCTTTATGTGATTGCTAAAGAACAATCTAAAATCTCTATCTCATATCAGAAAAGCCACCTGGTAAGAAACAGAGGAAAACAGAAAAATAAGGGATGATTCTATTGTCATGAATCTCATAATCTTCTGGCATGATGTGACTTCTGTACTTACCACAAACTTCAATAATCAAGAATGTGTACAGTGTTTATGAAAGAATGAGGGGGTGAGAAAAAAAGTCAAAAACATAAGCCTAAAATAGAGACAAGTTTACATGAAAAGACCTAAGGAAACTCTAACATGAAAAATGTGCACTGCACCAGAGATACCTTTGATTTTCTAATTAATAAAAATTAAATAAACACAGATTTCACAACTGCTACAAGACAAACACAAAGTGACACCTAAATCTTTATATTTCTGACCCTCCAGCTACTACTAACCTCCTTTACAGAGAGTCCTTTTGCTCTGGAAGTCTCTTAGAAAATGGAGGTGATCTTAAGCTGGGCTATGGCTTGCAGTCCCTCATGTCCCCTTGTGGGTTCAGGCACAGCCCAGCCCTTGCCAACAATCATACACAAAAAAATGATGGAGAATAATTTAGTTTCTGTTTCCTGCTGCATGATTTATGTCACAATATGTGTATCTTTCCTATCCACTTATTTAAAACCAGGCACACCTGACAAAATTCTGCATCTCAGAAATTCCTTTTGTACCGTGGATTTGAATTTCCCTAAATCATGCCATTGTGACTGGTGGTAGTTGAAAGGTTAAAAAAAATGTAATCAAGTATTGCTGAAAGATGACCATCACCCCTCTTTTCTTCCAGGTTCAAAACGAGTTGTAAAATTTGTTATGCAAATTTCTATGTGGAATACAACATTAATCATTTCTAGAAATGAGACCTTCAGTTTTCCAATCTGTCCACTGCAAAACTTATGCTTGCGTGTGTACACTAGATAGTGATATTATAAGCACCACAATTTTCTACTGCCCAGGCGGCAAAGTCCTCACTTCTCTGGACAATCAACACTCAGGAAGGGTCAGAGGCCAAGGGTCTCTGTCAAGATCACCACATGGAGACCAACAGAACCACAGCCTGAACCACAGTCCATCTCATTCAAAGCAGATCAGGCTGTGATAGCTCAGGAGCCTGCTATTCCTGGCCTGGGGACAATGGCCCCACACTCAGCATGACATGGCCTCTGGTCTCACTCACAGCTCTTTAGAGGTATATCAGAGGAAAATCCCAAAACAAACCCATAAATTACCTTCCACTATTGCTCCTGACTGCTAGGCCTACCCAGAATCCCTCATTAGCTTGAACAATATAGCTGAGTCTTAGGACAGTAGTAGCTCCTCTACCAGTGGATCAAAGATCAAATGATGCTGATAGCAGAGGCATTCTAGCTTTGCCCTAACCCCTATGGGCACACAGAATGCTAATGTTGTTATAAAAGAATGAAAATTCCAATTATTCTATTTTAAAACCTTCCAGTGAAGAGAGGCAGAGAAAGCACCCATCTGACCATCCTACTCACCTCAACTCCAAGAGTAAAAAGCCCCAAAATCTCACCAGTTCAGATGACAGATCAGAGGAGATAGGCCAAAGGAACCCAAGGCCAAAGGCTTTCTAGCTCAAAGCTCAAAAAGCCCAAAATCTACTATGTTAAAACTCCTTCCACTTTTACACTCTTTCTTAAATACATTTCAGCTGAAAGTTCCACTTACTCTTTAATCCCTGTCAGCTGGCTTCTTGCTTTGCCTCTTAATCTAGGGTTAACATTATTAAATCCTGTGCACAGAGAGCTTTTGAATTAAAGGTATGTTCCAGGGCTGACGGAACCATACCATAATCACCTCTTTAGAATAAACAGAAAGTTGTTGGAATTAAGGTTTGTGTTAGGGCTCAACCATACCAAACAAAGCACAGGTTTTTACTGTTCACAATCTATGGGATCACACTGGGATCAAATATCCTGCAACATCCTCATCTTGGAAATGTTTTAAAATACAATCTTCTACTTTCCCAGGGCACCTGCTCATCTTCCAAGATACAGGTCATTTATGTTGCACATTCCATTACATGATCAGTGTCCAACGCAGTCATCTCTACCTCATATTTGGGAAGTCCTTCAGCCAAACTTTAGTCAAAGCCAAATAGTAACAACCATTAAAGAAACAAATGGCCATGAATTTGAAAGAAAGGAGTAGGTAATGAGAGCTCAATGAAAATGAGAAATAAAACAAAAAGGATATGGCTGTACCTAGGAATGTTGGAATAGAAAGTTTATTATAGATATATGAGAGAACATAGTCAGACACAGGAACATCTGGGACAGTCTAGGATTGACATGAACTTGAGCCATGTGAGAGGAGAAGAGAGCCAGATGAAAAGGGTGGGAAGGTAAATGATAAATGAAAAAGACCAGGTAACCAAAATGGTTGGAATACATAAGGAATGAGAGCTGGGAGGAGGGCAGCTCAACTTCTGAGGTAGAGATCTGTGTATGACACCCATACCTTGTAACAGGAAAAGATTGAGGGATGCTGGGAGAACCTGACAGCCAGGTCTGCTTTGATTGTTAAGTAGCCTCCTTAAAGATTCATCCCAGCATTTGAGATGTAAGAGCAGAGAGGAATGAAAAGGTTGAAATGATTTCATTATAACCTTAAAATTATTTTTAAAAGTTGAAAATGGCCTTATGGTCCAATATTCTTCAGAGACTTTGAATATGTATTAGAGAACACCAAGTATTACTCACAACTTCTTTTCTCAGGTTGTGCATTTTCAAATGTGGGGAGGGGAAACATCCCTGTTAGTCACTACCACAGCATTTTATCCAGAACTTCTGTTTTGTTTGAACTCATGCAACTATAGAAATTTGCTTCCCAGAAACAAGCTCAGCAACTAATCCATATTCTTGATTCCCTTTGTGTATGACTCCCCCCAAATGTACAGTTTTCACTTTTATTGACCATCTAAAATTGATTACATGACTCATTACCATCTTCCCTTCTCCCCCTCCCTTTCTGTGTTGTGACTACACCAGCTTCAAAGTAGGTTAGTGAACTCAATTCTTACACAGGTCCCTCTTTATTTGTAATTGCCCACCTCTAAAAATTTAGGGTCTTCAGGGGACATTAATTCACTGTTCTATTTTACTTCACACTCACTAGTCAGGGCCCACCTAAAAAGAGCTGCAGGACTATGTTCTAGGCACTAGGCAGTAGGGGCAGCATTCAGTGTTCCAATAAAGTGTAAACTACATAGCATGTGAAAGGCTGATCTACAGGAGACATTGCTTTAACAAAAACAAATATCAAAGCACTAGGGGAAAAGGAATGAAATTCTTAATGACTGGATTATCAAAGAATATTATCTAATAAGAGACTAGAGCAGTAATGCATCAACAAAATAAAATTTAATAATACCAACAACTGACTTATTTATTTATTTATTTATTTATTCATATATTTATTTATTATTGATACAGTGTTCTGCATGCATCTACACTTGCATGCCAGAAAAGAGCACCATATCTCATTATAGATGTTGTAAGCCACCATGTGGTTGGTGGGAATTGAACTCCTGACCTCTGGAAGAGCAGCCAGTGCTCTTAAACTCAGAGTTGAAAAAAAAAAAAAAAACACATAGCATACTGACTTTGAAAAACACAGGCCATTCTCTTGTAGAGGGAAAGCCATTAATAAGATACTGTTTGATGTTATCCTTGTGTACAATATTAGCTGCTGAGACCTGTAACCTGACAGACACAGCTTAAGCCCATAGCCTGTGTCTCAAATTTGAACTGACAGAACTGTGTCAATGAGGATTGTACATATGGGCATAGGACAGTCCCTTAATTTAAAATTCAATATTTACTGGAGCAAGATACCTGACCCAAATTGTACACCCACCAATCTTGTCTGCTTTCATTTGCATTCATGAATTAATAAATACACATTGGGAATTTACAAATTAAAAAGACATAACCCTGACACATTTCTACACAATCCTGGTGAGCAAACATGTGTATCCCGGGATCCTAAGCTCTAACAGGTCTGGTTAGCATACTGCTTATCTGTGGAGTGTTTTACAGGCAGTCTTCCCTCAGCTAAATTCTAACTGGTACCACTAGTTTCTCAGCGATAGTAAATCATTTACGTCATCAGTTCTACTCTTCTATATCACAGCTTAATATTTGAGTGCTCTCTGACACAGGACATATAATTTATAACCCCCACAAAATCCAAATGGATCTTTTAGAATGGAGAGACATCTTCAAAGGTCACCAGGAACTAGGCCTAAAAAAGGGCACTTAAATTTCACCAGAATAGTGACTCTATTATAAAGCCACCAGGAATTGGACCATGGGTCACCAATTCCAAATACAAGGTCGTAAGATTCCTTACCCAAGGAACAGCCTGAGGATAACCACAAGAATGGGAAGGTATCTTATCTCAAAGTGGGGCATTTGTGCTGAGCAGTCTACCAACTTTGAAGTAGAACCTTCAGTGACAAAAAAAATACCCAACATTCCTGAGGCCTAGAGATAGCTCCCTCAATGTTAGTTATGTTAGCTAGCCAATCACTTTGTAAAAAGCTTGCCCTTGCTGAATGTCACCCAATCATGTAACTATTAAACCGGAACTTCCTGGTCCTTCCTAAAACCCCAATCAAAACCTTGCCATGCACCTGCTCAGGGCTCTCTCTGATCCACTGTGTTTGTGAAAATGGAGAGACCCAGCATAAGCCCAAATAAAACTCTTTGCTCTTGCATATGTGGTCTGGCTCCTGATGATCTTTGGTCACCCTAAGATCTGGCCATAACATATGGGTTCTTATATTGGATCCCCAAGTCTCCCAAGCACCCCAGGCACATGGAGCTGAACAACAGCCAGTAAATGAGCACTCTGTCTGTATCTGTCTGTGTCTTTCTCGGTGTTTCTCTAGTTTGTTTTTTTGGGACTCAAGGCAAAATGTGTAATATGTGTCGTCAGAAAGGTTAGAGCTGATGCTCTGGACAGCTGTGGGCCACAGGGGGTCTGGAAGACTTTCCAGACCCCCCCCAAAAGGGCACATCTGTAAAGGGAGTTGAGCAACAAGTTTTCTTTGATCTCTGGATCTTTGGACAAGGACAATGCAGGTAGCTCCTGCAGCAGAGATTCACTGATATCCTACTTTCCTTTTCCACTGCAGGAGTGGTGGGATCTGCTGTCTGGCTCTGTGTATTTTTCTGCTGCACAAGCAATGGGATCTAGTCTGTGTCTTGTTTAACTGTTTTGACTCTCGCTGTCATTTTTTGTCTCTGGGACTGACTGAGGACATGGGACAAAATCCTTCTATCCCCCTAGACCTGATTTTTTTCCCATTTCAGGAGGCTTGAGCCATGCTTCACAGTCTCTAGTGAGAGTGGCAATAATGTGGCAAGGGATTGATACAGTATGTGGAGCCCAGGATTGGCACCTCTGCCAATGTTCTCTGGTCTCTGGTCTGGCAGATCTTATCCACTACTCTGGCCTCGGGTCTGGCAGAGTGTGTCCCCTGCTCTGGCCTCTGATCTGGCAGAAATTTGCTGCTGCTGTGGTCTCTGGTCTGGCAGAGTTTGGCTGGTGCTTTGGGCTCTGGTCTGGTAGACAGAGATCAACAAATATGTTGCTGCTCCATTCTCTGGTCTGGCTGAATGCAGGTCATCATTCCAAACTCGGGTGTAGTTGGATGGAGCCTGATTTGGGGGTAGGTCACCACTAATGGAATAGGATAGAGGGCCCATAGAGAGACAGGCCACTGTTCTGAGTTTTTGGTATTTTTTCTTCCATTCTCTTCGAGCGCATTATACCCAGTACATTTTTTTTCCTTTGTTGTACTTTTGTGATTTTGTTTGCTTGTGATGGTCTCAGTGGGCTGGTGATCAAACAGTTGTGCTCCATTGTGACTTTGCCTTCCCCATGCTCCCAACACTACAAGCTGGGGCACCTCTGGTCATCAGTGGAAACACATATTTCCACATATATGGCGAGGAAGGCTCGGTTGGAGAGGGGTCTGTGTGCAGATAGTCTTTCTGGGCTTGACCTTGTTGCCTCCTTGCTATCTCTATGAGGAAGTTCAGTGACCTGAGGTTAGCTCTAGCTTGGAACAATGACCACCAAATAATGCTCTTAGTTGAAAGGTATTGTAGTTATTACTATTATTATTATTTGGTTAGGGTCCCCTGTAGCCCAGCCCGGCCTTAAACTAAACAGCTATAAGATGACCTTGAATTTCTGATCCTTCTACTCCACCTCGTATCAAGTGAGGTACACTCCCAATCCCACAAACTTCTTTTTTTTAGCCATAGGTGGCTTCAACAAGGAAGTGAACCAAACTCAAATAGGGAAGGCTTGGCTCCACTGAGTTCCTGGGTCTGAGCCTGTGTACTGGCACTGTTCACAGAATACCCACCTGAGCATCTTGATATGTCACTTATTAGTGTGGCTGTACTTATGAGATTGTCACCTGAGAATGAAAACAATTCTTTTTTAGTTAAGGTCTCATACTGGCAACTAAAAGAATTTTATTAGAAAATCTTAGAAAGCACATGTATGATTGTGGTTTGAATGGGTGGGGAACCTCTGTCAATGTCCTCCCCAAAGTGCTAAAGGACATAAGCATGGGGAACGGGGAGGAGTAGATGAGGAATTCACCATGTCTGGGTATCTACCCCTACCCCCCAGAAAATGAGTTGCTTTACTTAATCACCAATGCAAGAAAAAAAAATAGCTAGAATGCATTTGAGGTTCAAGGTTTAGAAGTGAGGTTGCAGGGGTCCTTTTGGCAATGCTTTGGAAGAACTGCATCCATTCAAGTGCAATGTTTGTAAATTCACACTGAGCAAGGAAGGCAGGGAAGGGAAGGGGAGGGAGGAGAATAAAAAGGAGGACAGGGGAGAAACAGGTTCAAACTTTTCCTGTCAAGAAAACAAAAAGGAAAAAAAAATCTTAATGAAGTCCCACTTTTTGTATGTGTGCCCAAGATTTTTTTTATCATTATTTATTTAATTTTTTCTGTTAAATATTTTTTTTAATTTTTTAAACTTTTATTAATTACACTTTATTCACTTTGTATCCCCCCATAAACCCCTCCTTCCTCCCCTCCTAATCCCACCTACTTTTCCGTTTCTTCATGAATGATCCTCCCCAAGTCCACTGATAGGGGAGGTCTCCCTTTCCTTCCTTCTGATCTTAGTCTGTTAGGTCTCATGAGGAGTGGCTGCATTGTCTTCCTCTGTGGCCTGAGATCAAAGAGCAGGCCAATCAGTTTATGTTACAGGCAGTCCCTCTTCCCATTACTATGTAACCCACTTAGACACTAACTGTCATGGGCTACATCTGTGCAGGGGTTCTAGGTTATCTCCATGCATGGTACTTGGTTGGAGTATGAGTATCTGGAAAGACCCTGGTGTTCAAATTTTCTCATTCTGTTGCTCTCCTTGTGGAGTTTCTGTCCTCTCCAGATCTTCCTATTTCCCACTTCTTTCATAAGATTCCATGTACTCTGCCCAACACTTGGCCATAAGTCTCAGCATCTGCTTTGATAGTCTGCAGGGCAGAGCCTTTTAGAGGGCCTCTGTGGCAGGTTCCGAACTTGTTTCCTGTTTTCTTCTTCTTCTGATGTCCATCCTCTTTGCCTTACAGGGTAGGGATTGAGCGTTTTAGTCAGGATCCTCCCTCTTGATTAGTTTCTTTGGATGTACAGATTTTAGTAGGTTTATCCTATATTATATGTCTATATGAGTGAGTATATACCATGTGCCAAGAATTTTTAAGTTGTGTTTATGTGTACATTCCTTTCATCATATTTACATATATACTCTAAACGTTTGCTGAATAATGGTGTTTCAATGTCGTTCCCACATTTCAACTGAATTATTTTTGGGCACTAAATCTAAACCTAATTCTTATCAATATTTGGAGGTTTTACTTGTTTTAAATGTGTGGTTTTATTTTCTTAGTTAACAGTGTGTACACAGTCCCTTACACCAGGGTCATCATATTTGTGTCTCTAACAAAGTAATGAAAAACATTAAATAGTACTAATAATGTTAATGACTAAAATGAAAATAACTGAGTGCATTGTACAATGATCTCAGATGCTCTTTTCAGACAGGACATTTTATGATGAAATTTTTTTCATGAGGCACAAAATGCCTGCTAAGCTTAAGGCTTGTTTACAACATTCTCTTGAAAACAAGGTTCAAGATGAATCCTGAAGTCATAACATCAAATGATGTACAGAGAGGACATAATCACCTTTGCAGATATGGGCTCCTAGGGATAAGTATGGTAGGATTCAAAGCTCAGGACACTTTCTGAGAATATGACTTCTCATAAAACCTAATGAAAAAATTGATTCATCCCAGAAAATGAACATATACATAAAACCAAATACATATAAAGCAGGTAAATGTCAGGAGAAGGACCAGGTTAAAAACTAACACCAAATAAGTATCACTGTTGCTGTATCTGCAATTTCTACCTTATTTGGAATGCAGAGACAAGAAGACTGTTAACTCCTGTATTGAAGGAAGTACATCTGCATAAAGAAAAGCAATGTTTCGATTCTCCTGTTCTTTTTTTTTCTCCTCCCCTTCCCCCTCCTTCCTTACCTCCTATATATGAAGCAAATGTTCTACCTCTGAGTTGTATTCCTGCCTTCTGTACAAAACAGGCAGATACACATAGTCTTTGAGTATAATAAAGCCAGATGCTAAATCTCACTAAAGCTTAAAGGAAGTAACTTGTTATGGGATAAATTAAAGAGAACACAGAGAAGGCAACAGGCATAGAGTAGGCTATCCTAGTAACAGCAGTAACAGAACAAGATAAAAAGACTCCAGGAAAAGTTTTTTACAGATGGCATAATGGCTGTCATTAACAAATAAAATGCTACATGCTCCCATCCTTTAGGTGAGAATTCTGTTTTACTATCAGATTATGAAGACTTTGTTAAAGGAATTTACTTTTTAAAAGGTTATTTGTCCTTCCACAGATAGTTTTTGTGAATTAGGTACCCAATATTCTGCTAAGTCCTGAACACACAAAAATGATTGATGTAAACACCACTTTCTCTATAAGCTTACAATCTTGTGGGGTAATCCACCATAAACAAACCCATAGACCATGCATAGAAATGTATACATCACTATGAATTCCACTATGAAACCTAAAGGAAAGCAAGAGGTACCTAACACCCCAGAAAAGATAAAGAACATACATATTCAAAGGCTGAGAGATGAGAACATTTTAGTTCAGTAGGTGAAATGAAAGAAGGTGAATTTGTTTTCAGTATACTAGGGAAGAAGAATGGAATGATGATGATGATGATGATGATGATGATGATGATGATGATAATAATAATAATAATAATAATAATAATAATAATAATAAAAGATTAAAGAAGGATGGTAGCCATCCCTCTCTGCTGCTGCTGTTTTTTTTCATCCTTGCACCCTCTCATGTGACTCTATGCCCTCTAGTGGTGACGGGAGGCAACTTCTCCATCATTTCTATCTGGAACTGTTGATGGTTTGTTTAATCAGCAGAGCCTGCAGGGCTGATGGCCTCCAGGGAGAACCCATGAACGGGAGGCTCTGGCAGGGTGACTCCAGGAAGTGACCATGCTTCCTCAGCCCGGTTCCGGATGGAACTTGGAACCCTGGTTGCCAGGTAACGGGAGGCCAGCAGCAGCAACAGCAGCCTGGACAGACCAGCTGGTCCAGAGGAGCTGGAGAGATGAGTCTGTTCTGCTTCCAGACCTCCACGGGCTCAGGTCTCAGAGAAGACAGCGGTGGTCGCCTGTGCCGCTGCTGGAGACATGTGGTGCGCTCCATGACACATTCCTGGCCTTTTCCCCACTGGGAGACCAAGGTAACCAGGGCTGTCCTGCAGCAGGGAAGCTTTCTGGTCCACCCCACCCCCCATCCACCGCGATCGCAGCCTGGAAGAGTGTTCCTTTGGGACACTGAGGAACGCTTTTCATGCCTGTTTCCCGCTTAGGTGTAGGGAAAGTGGTCATTGGTGCCCCTCGGGGTTTGCACACTTAAAGCATCCCTCCTTCCCTGGTCCTTCCTCATAGCGAAAGGTAGTGAGCCTTACTGCATGGCATCCTCATGCTCAGCAATGATCGCGTGGACTATGTGAAGCAGATGATTCCCTATTTGCCCACCTTCTGGCCCTTTATCCAAAGATTGCCACCATCTGGTTGGTTCTGGACCTGATGCTGAAAAGGCAGGAGAGTGGTTCCACCGGGGATCTAGCCAGCTCTCAGATCTTCTCCTGCTGTTTCCCAGGGCCAGTGCCCTGTGCCCTCACAGAACCGGACGTGTGAGTCCCAGCAGCCTGAGTCCCAGGCCAGACCCCTTAAAGTGACATGGCCAAACATGGGTGATTGTGGCAGGGTGGGGCTCTCACAGGTGCCATTCACCTTCCCCAGGGAATCTCACACACCACCATTTCTCATGCCCTGAGTGACCTTTCCCCGTTTGTGTAAAGGATTCTGGACCCCATTTGCACTGTTTGTTATGGATGGAGCCCCTAGCACCCCCACACCCATCCCTGGGAAGATTCTAACAGTTCCTTCTAGATGTCTGGGTGGCTTGGGGACACGGGGCAGTAGGGGTATCACCCCCATGAACTGTCACAGGTATAGATCCTTCAGGCGGAAAAGCAGACAAAGACATGAGTAGGCTTGGGGTGGAGGGGGAGGTGAGCAGGAAGGGGCGTTTAAGGCCAGGGTGGAGGGCCAATTTTGGCCAGGAGCCTCACCTTTGGGGTTCTCTACCTAGGGACTGTCCTCACGACCTAACCTGCTGGTAGAGGATAGAGGTTTCCCACTGGGCTCCTAGGTTTTGAGCAGCAGAGGGAGAGACAAAAAAGGAAAGGCCCTGGGGGATACCAATGCCCCCCCGCAGTTCCAAAGAGAGGCCAGACTCCCGACACAGTGTCCCTTTGCCCTGCTCTCACCCACAGTGCCATCTTCTCGTTCTTGTCCCAGTGGCTGCAGAAATTCCCCCAGGATTTTTCTGGGCCCCCGGACCTGGCCATCGTGAGACGGCTGCTGGACTATGCCAGGATCCATGTGCCCACTGCAGAGTCGGACTGCCAATCTGGGGAGATCCTCCGGGCAATGGATAAGCCCTAGATAAGCTTAAGCCTGAGAAGGAGGAGGAGAATTAGGAGGAGGATGAGGACCCGAGGGAGGCACCTAGTGAGGTAGCAGCTGATTCCAACCACGTGTCCCACAGGGGAAGTGTCCTGAAGCTCTGGCCAAGGAAGCAGAGGAGGAAGACTGTCAAATCGACTGTCCTGCAGGTAGGAGAGGGGACTGTGCCTTCCCTGGCATGGAGAGGCCATCTTGGGTTAGCTCACCCCATTCTGCGTGCCTTCAGGCTGCTCCCTTATCCCAGATGACGGCTCACCCCTTTCTTTGCCCAGATCCGGGGCTACTTGGGGCCTCAACTGCAGAGCTGTCCATGCAAGACACCTTGGTGGCACAGGAGAAATGGAGCCTGGTTTTGGAGGCAGATGCTAAGCCCAAAGAGGATGCTGAGATCCTGGATCCCATGGCTGCAGGATCCCCAGTCTTGCCAGAAGCTGGACCAGTGCAACCTCTGGCTTTAGCATCAGAGGACGCACAGGCCCTTGTGGACTTGGCGGATGAGCTACTGTTTCTCTCCACTGTAGTGCACTTGGGGGCACCCATTCCCCTGTCCCCGCTGCCCGAGGTAGACATATAGTTCGTACAATTGCCGGCTGAGCTGCATCCAGCGCCTGCTCCCCTTAGAGAAAAGATTCCCTTAATTTTGTATATTTTTAAATTGCTGTTTTTCACTCTTGTGTTATTGTTGTTGGTTTCATATTATTATTATTTAAAACGTGTTGCTTACTCAACTTACGTGATGTATTCAGAGATGGGGCCTCCCCATCGGCCCACATTGGGTGGCTTAGCCAAGGGGTATGGAGCCTGTTTTTGTTGAGAGTTTCCTGCGAGTTGGGCATGTGCATCCATCTATAGACGATGATGCCAGGTGTGTAGTTGGTGTGCAGGGGGTCTACTGGGATAGATTGAGCCCCAGAAAAAAAAGCCCAACAGGGCCAGTGCTTGACAGCAGAATTTTGGGGCCACAGCTGGGCCAAGAGCTAGGCTCTGAGGACCAGGACCAGGACCAGGACCAGGAACAGTACCAGGACCCAGCTCTGTGGACACTATCCCTGAGGGGAAAAAAACCCTATAATTTGAGATACAGAGTACATTTTGGGGGATCATTTAAATACATGATATTTCTACATAGCCATGCCTGTTTTAGAACTCAGTCTTTGGAGCTTGGCATGGTGGCACACACCTGTAATCCCAGCACTCAGAGAAGAAGAGACTTGAATTTGAGGCAAGCCAGGTCTACAAAGTAAGTCTAGGACAGCCAAGACTACACAAGGAAATTCTGTCTAAAAAACAAACAAATAAATGAACGAACAAACACAAAAGAGAGCTCACTGTGTGGACCAAGCTGACCATAATCTCAGAAAGATTAGGTTGCCATGGACTACCAGGTCTAGGATGACAGGGATGCACTTCTGAGCAAAGCTAAGATATTTTTAATGACTTATTCTTGAATCAAGAAATGAAAGGATAAAATAAGATGTACAAAGGTAACATTTTTTCTTCTAATGAACAAACAGTAATAAGTCTTCAAATTCTATATTTATTTACAATTGCAAAATCATTTCTGATGTTGTCAGTAAGTGGGTTTTCTCCTTTGCTTTAATTTCATCCATTGAAAAATGTTTGAGTATGTATGTGCCATGAGAGGACAACTTATTGCTGTTTACTATCTGTTTACATCCCATATATGAGTTTTTGACATGAAACCCAAAGAATGTTTTGGCCAGTGAAAAAACTGGCCCTTATTTAGGTTTAAAAATTATTTATGTATGTACTAGTGTGTGAATTTATATATATAAAGGCCCAAGTATAGAAATATTAGAAAAATTCTATAGGAGTAATATTAGCTATCTAGAAATTGAGCTCAAATCATCAGGCTTAGAAACAACCAACTATTCCCACTGAGACAATTCTCTGACATTCACTTGTAGATCTGAGACAGTGTTATGAGCAAGTCCTTACTCCTAAGAATGAACTAACACATCCCAAAAAAATGACAGCATTATATCATTTTAATTTGTACATAGTAATTATTATTATTATTATTATTATTAATTTCATGTTTTTCCATCCTTATATGACAACAGGTTTATAATCTGGATAGAAGACAATATTTTACTGATGTAATATTTCAATTAAGTTTATTTGAGTATCAATGAACTTAGTGGGGAATGTCTGTGGTAAGCAAAACTGGCAACATGACTTTGAACATCATATAACAATGACCAAAATAAACCCCACAAAGCTGTCACCAAGTCTTCAAACATCTGTCATGGCCTAAGAACCCATACTAACATTACACACCCATGACATGCCTTTTTGAAATAAATATCATGTCTGTTACATTATTTAGCACCCCTAGATAATTCTCCAGAAGGCAGTACTTCAACATTATGTGTCATATAGTAACTAATGGGAATATAGGAAGAATGGAACTTCAACCAATATATAAATTGTTCAATATATATATTGAAGTTACATACATACATACACACATATACACTATTAAGCATTTTAACATTAATGTTGGTAAAAACAGAACACATTGGGGGAACATCTTCCACTCTTGGATGTGTACTCAGAAGGCTGACACATGAGAATCAATACTTCAAATGCAGCTTTGCATAATTACTGACATCCAAGTCAGGCTTGAAAACAAACATTTTATAGGAATTTGTGAAAATGAAAAAAAAATTCCACACTTTCTCAGAGACCCTTCATTGAAAATCACATTGAAGATCACACACTGCCTGATATAAATAAGCAATGGAACGAACATATTGATGATGGGTATCTCATTCTATACTTTTCAGCAGAAAAATACCTATCACCGAGTGGAAATGCATTAGATCAACAGCAGCCACAGAAAGAATATCAGAATGACCTAATAAACTTCTGTGTTTGGATTTGATACACATACAGCTACAATATTTACTCGAATGTGTACAAATACAGAACACAACCATAACTGGTGATCTCCTCCATTACATTATAAGTGAACATGTAAATAATTTATTTCCTCAAATGTTATGATGAAACACAGATTAAAAATGTTTCTTTTCATGATTAGCTTTCTGGGTGTACAGATTTTAGTATGTTTATCCTATATTATATGTCTAATACCCACTTATCATTGAGTTTATACTCTGTGTGTCTTTCTGATTCTGGGATACCTCACTCAGGATGATCTTTTCTAGATCCCCCCATTGGCCAGCCAATTTCATGATTTCCTTATTTTT